>NC_092333.1:389091666-389406250 GCF_046630445.1 Rutidosis leptorrhynchoides | reverse complement strand
GGTTTTCAGACTTTCAGTTTGGAAGATCATAATATTAAGAGATAAATGTTATATGTATACATATAACTGTTGATGTAGGAACATTGCGAGATTTGAAACACTGATTGCTGATTCCCGGTAATTGATATGACAATTCTTGTTACAAGATACGGATGAGTACATGATGAGACTTCAATAGATAAATATAG
The DNA here is from genome assembly GCF_046630445.1 of Rutidosis leptorrhynchoides. Classification (NCBI taxonomy): domain Eukaryota; kingdom Viridiplantae; phylum Streptophyta; class Magnoliopsida; order Asterales; family Asteraceae; genus Rutidosis; species Rutidosis leptorrhynchoides. The sequence goes on along the minus strand of NC_092333.1, from coordinate 389,406,062 downwards.
TGATTTGTCGGAGAGATTTAAGCCAAGGAGCAATGAGGTTGCTGGTATTATAATGAAATATAAAAGGTTTTCCCGGTTACAATTTAAGAGCACGCATATATATCAAGGTTATAATAAGGTTGTTTAGAACGAAAAGTCGAAGTTGACTTGTTGGAGCTGTGACAAAATTTGCTACTTTGAAAGAAGTTACCAAGTTATTTTGGGTAATAATAACACTAAGGAATTAGCATAGCTACGTTTTAAACGTTCACTCAATTGCCGAGAGTTTCTCAGGTGCATAACTATATGCATCAATCTTTTCTTCTGTAGGTAAAGTGCGGTCGGTTTATCATTTCGGTTGAGGTGTTTTCAGAATCATGAAAGGTTTGAATGTAGATTGTAATCGTCAACATACAAATGAGGTTTAAGATGAAATCAAGTGGCAAACTTGAAGAATTGTTTAATTTCATATGTTATAATCAATATTTTAATTCATTTTAATTGTCCAATATTGGTAGTCCATAGTTAACAGTCCACAGTTACTAATTCATTAATTCATATACAGTTTATAATATTCGAATTAATTAATACATATCGTGACCCGTGTACATGTCTCAGACTGGATCACAACTCAAAGTATATATATTATTGTAGAATCAACCTCAACCCTGTATAGCTAACTCCCACATTACTGCATATAGAGAGTCTATGGTTATTCCAAATAATATATATATATATGCGTCGATATGATATGTCAAAACCTTGTATACGTGTCCCGATATTTAAAGTGCGTAAAATAAACAACAGAAATTAAATGATGATAAATTAAATGCGTAAAGTAAATAACAGAAATTAAATGACGATAAATAAAATTGCGAGAATATAAATTGTGATAAATAAACTGCGATAAAATAAAATGTAATACGGAATTAACAGTTAGCTAGGAACAATTAGCTAGGATTTTGTTAGCGTGGTTTCTTAACAAGATTTCATATTGTTAATTAGTCTGTTTCTAGTCAATTTTTATTGTATCCATTATTTCTTCATTATGCCACTTGTTGGATTCGGATAGATCAAAATTCAAATATCCAATTGAATTTGAATGAAAATAGTTATTCTTTGGTGAACGGATACGTATATCGGTGATTGTAAATAGAATAGTAATTCATCGTTGAATCAAATTCGAAGAATGTACAGTGTAACTTATTAATGTGAAATCTAAACATTCCTCGGGTATTACCTACCCGTTAAAATATTTTCACCATTAACAGTTTGTACAAAAGAATTTTTAATTACAATCTTTATGAAAACATATACATATATATTTTCTTCAGATGTAATTATGGATTAAATGAGTTAATATGATATTAAACTCATTTGATTTACCGTTAAAATAAGAATATACAATCTCTAAAACATTAGAGATTACATAATCGCCATGTCGAATGAAGATAAATGATGTAGAACGTCATGTAGAACGAAGATAATCGAGGCAGGATATCATGTAGTATGATGATTATGCTGGAGGTACAGACTGTGAATTTGAGGCGTGTAGTGTTGAGGCTTGTGTTGCGGATGCTGTTGTTGCTGGTACTGGTGTTGTCGGTGCTGTTGTTGAAGCTGGTAGATTTTGAACCATATTCTCCAAATTGATTACTCGAGCGTGAAGTTCGTTGACTTCTTGTATTACTCCGGGATAATTGTCTGTCGGAACGAGCAGATGAATAAGGTTTCAAATTGTGGATAGAATATAATCATGTCGAGCTACTCTGGAAATAAGGGTGAAGATGGTGTTTCGGATTGATTCACCGATAAGTGCTTCGGGTTATTCGTCAAGAGGTGAATTCGGTGGGTGAAAAGGATCGCCTTCTTCGCGTCTCCATCGGTTAAGTTGACTACGAACCCATCAGATGAATTGGGGATGGCCGATTGGTTGATTCGTTCTGGTGATGCTGCTTCCGGAGCTTAGGTGAACATTCATGTCGGAATAGCTGTCGGAATAACTATCGGAATAGCTATCGGAAATTTGAGGGACTCGAACTGGTTGAAGGATTCATCTCGTACGATCAGATGAAGGATTTTCGATAAAAATATATTATAGGATGTAGATTAGTACCTTGCAATACATAATTTACATATGCATATATAATACTAAAATCTCATAAGTCATGGAGGAATCTACGAAAGTTGTCAGGCAAAGTCTACAGTAACAGATATGCTAAGATATGAATTAGCAGATACGCTAAGATACGAATTTTGTCTATACACTATTCATGCAATCATTGCAGTAAGATGTGTTAATGATAAGCAGGTAATTTCCTAAGGATGATGAACAGATGATTTCCGACAAAAATGATAAGCAAAACTTTTGACATGCAGACACGGTCGAAGTCCAGACTTACTAATGCATCCTAACGACTATCAGTTAGACACACTAATGCAAGACCTGGTTCGCTAAGACCATCGCTCTGATACCACATGTCATACCCCGTCTTAATCCGTCTGGACGAAGTCACCAACATCTGGTTCCATTGCAATGATCGACTCCAAATAATGTCTTTAAAATGAGCAAATGCACAGCGGAAGATTTCTTTCATACCTGAGAATAAACATGCTTTCAAGTGTCAACCAAAAGGTTGGTGAGTTCATAGGTTTATCATAAAACAATAAAATTCATCATTTTGATAGACCACAAAATTTAAATGTTGCATGGTACAAATGGGCCCGAATCCTATACCCACCTGTAATGTACATGCGATATCTTTTAAATACAGTACACCTTTCTCGTGTACGAAATCATCTTTCATAAATCTTAGTAACCGTACACATATCTCGTGCACAAAAATAACATACACATAACCTGTGTATAAAATCATTCTCTCGATACATAACATTCATATCAATTGGTGGCAATTATCATGTCCACATAATTCAATGGTGGCAATTATCATGTCCACATAATTCAACGGTGGCAATTATCATGTCCACATAATTCAATGGTGGCAATTATCATGTCCACATAATTCAATAATAATCCGCAGAACTTCTGTCTGCATAATAGTTCATTCGAGGAATGTTTTGCTTGTGTCTATCTTGTCAAACATTTATAAAAGCATTTCATGTATTCGCAGTTCAAATATATTTCAAAAGCATTTAACAAAGCAGTTGTAAAAATAGAGCATGTATTCTCAGTCCCAAAAATGTAAAGAGTAAAAGGGAATCAAATGAAACTCACGCATATAAATATTGTAAAACAGTTAATAAAGCATTTGCATGTATTCTCAGCCCAAAAATGTAATGAGTAAAAAGGGATTAAATGAACTCACCATACTGTATTTTGTAGTAAAAATACATATGACGACAATTAACAAGTGTAGGTTAGCCTCAGATTCACGAACCTATATTATTCATATATTTATTAAAACATATACTTGTAATCGAACAAATATATATATTAAATTATATATGTTATATATTTAGTTTGTATATTATATCTTAAATTATATATCTTATATTTTTAATTTGTATATATTTAAAATAGTTAATATTTATATAGTTTAATATTATACTTAAAAATCAGTAATTCGTTATATGTAAATATTTATATAAATATCTTAAAATATATAATTATATGTAATAGTATGGTAGTTGGAATATATATACACTTATATAGAAAATATTTATTTTTTACAATAATTTTGTTAATGTAAAAGTAGTAATCATAACAATAATAATAATAATAATAATAATAATAATAATAATAATAATAATAATAATAATAATAATAATAATAATAATAATAATAATAATAATAATAATAAACAATAGTAACAATAATCATAATATTCATTATAATTAATAATAATAATAATATCAATAATAATAATATTAATAATAAATTTGATATAGAAAACTACCTCATAAAGCTTGTTTTAAAAAATGTCTCGAGCAAGGCTCGAACTCGCGACCTCTCAATCCCAATCAACACACTAGACCATGGCTCCGCTGCTTACTTTTCTGATATTATTCCTAATCTCTATATACTTAACCAGTTTATATTTTTATTTTTATTTTCCTTACTTAAAACCCATCTACATCGAATCCATATCAATTGTGGCATAACTATCAATCATATTACAGATCATCATCCTTAACTCATCATTGTGATTGTCTTAACGACTTACCATCATCCTCCTCATACGATTATCATAATCATCAACGTTATCAATGAGCCTCATCTTAATCATTCACAATACATCATCTTCGTTGCATTTCATCATCACTATATTCACTTTACCTAGTTACTAAAAAAAATAGAACGTCTCTTTTAGTTGTCCATTATTGATCGCTCAAATTTTAGTTTGTCCCACATGACAACACATGTTCCAAATAAACACTTTAGTTTCAAAAGCAAAAGAAAAAACTCTCGGATAGACTCACTATAGCCATGATTCTGATCTGCATAATATGGAGGTTTTACTCCACGTGAAGGATCATCATAAGGGTACGTGTCATCATAGTACCTCCCACTATTAAATCATATAATTCCATGTGTATCATAGACCTTTAACAATAAAAGAAATCAAGTGGGGAAATGGAGTTTGTCTGCCACGAATTAAAAGCGTGTAAGAAGGTGTTTATGGTTGGTGCTCGCTGGACCCATACAGAAAATAAAAGTAGAAAGTTGGTGAGAAGCATGAAAGCATGTCGATACTTAGATATATATATGTATAAGTAATATATATTATACTGCAGTAGTTTTCGATTGGAGTAAAAAAAAAGTAAGTGCAGTAGTTTAATACGAACTCTTCAACAGAAGAATTAAGCCGTGATAATGATGAACATGAAATAGAAGAGAAAAGGAAAGACTCGTAGCAATTTGCAGGCAACGAGAAAGAAGAAGAAAGAAGAATAAAAGTGGTGGTTTTGGTAAAGTGGTGATGGCTTATATTTGGTGATCAAGAACGTAAAAACAAGTTAAATGGGGCTTTTGATTTGAAGTGGTGATATGGTAATTTAAACAAAAGACTTCGAACAAGGTGGTTTTGGTTGCAAGTCGAACAAGAAAGGTCGAGTAGCAAGAGTTGCAGTCGAAGGTTGTTCATAACTTGGTCTAGTGGTGTTTATAGTGTTCGTGACCGAAGACAGTAAACGTTCAGAGACATTGAATGGATTTTATATTGTATGTGGGAATTAAATTTATGAGTTTGTTTTTGGTTTGTCATTATCATTGTCATTGCAGAGATGCTGAATTGAATTCATTTTGAATGGATGGAGAAAAGAGAAGATGAAAGGAATTGAAAGACAGGTTGAGGGAGAGAGTTCATATTGGCTAGTGACCACGAAAAGTGAAAGGAGTTGAAGGTCAAGTATCAAAAACAACTTGAATATACTTTCATCCATCGACGTTAAATCACAAGAAAGAATTGAAAAGAAAGTTGATGTTGATTGCTAACGAATTTTATTTTCATGGTGACTTGATCGACAAAGTTGTAATCAGGGAGAAAAAGAAGAATAATAAGAAAATAAAAGTAGATAGAGATGGGTAACGTATTTTGTCATTTGTCTGTGTAATCTTCTCATTGAATTGAAAAAAAGAATAACGGTTGAAAGTGAAGGGTTGCAAATGAATTCAATTATGTATCTGATATATATATATATATATATATATATATATATATATATATATATATATATATATATATATATATATATATATATATATATATATAATTCGTTATATTCATAATTAGTAACTATGAATATATTAATAATATCAATAATACTACTTAATAATAATAATAATAATAATAATACTAATGATAATATTATTATTGATAAAAAATATTAATAATAATAGATGATAAAGATAATAATATGATGCTAACAATAATGAAACTAATAAGTTCAATAATAATTAATAATAATGGTAACTATAATAATAAAGATGATTTTTAATGATAACAGTTATAATAATTATTAAAGTAATAATAATAGTAATACTGTAACAATTTACATGTATCAAACTTTATATATATATATATATATATATATATTATAATTTTAATAGTATTAATAATTAATAATACTGATACTATTATTTATTTTAATGATAATAATATTAGTATTACTATAACAATTATATTCTTAACTTGTAATTACATTTAATCTATTAATATTACATATTGTTAATTTTGTAATATTTAATAATTTTACTATATGACATATTTTAATATTTATATATTTTATATATGTTACAATGTACTTATAATAATAATTATGTCTAGAAATCCTATATATATATATATATATATATATATATATATATATATATATATATATATATATATATTCATATTTATTTACAGCAAATGTTCGTGAATCGTCGGGAATGGTCAAAGGTTAAATGTATTCATGTAATCTGTTCCAAAGTTTTTGAGACTCAACATAACAGACTTTGCTTATTGTGTCAAAAACATATAAAGATTAAGTTTAAATTTGGTCGGAAATTCCCGGGTCGTCACAATTTTTCTCTATGCGGTGTCGTTAGGTCGCAAACATCAGAATCGGCTACTAGGAGAGGATGCAATAATCTTAATTTATATTTAGCGGAGCCTAAATCATACTACTACTTATTATGGTAGAATCGAACCTATATTTATAACTTAATATAATCCTAAAGTGAAAGAGTAGTTGTATATTACCTAATTTTAGGTTTTCTAGTTTATAAGATAAATAAAGTAAATGCGATAAAATTTGTAATTTAGATAAGGTTAAGGTAAGTGCATATTATGATTTCGTTAGTTACTTTTCCAAGATTATGGAATGCTGGCTCTTGAATAGGTAGTGACCTTGTTGTATTCACTACACTGGTCCTACCGCCCCTGCCATATGACATGTCACTGGGTAATGTGCTAGGTTTGAAAATTTTGAATAAACAGCAACGTCCCATACCCCCTACACCCGTGCAGCTTGACTACAGTCATACACGTTCAAATGGCTCATCCAATTGAGCGACTCGGTTAGGTGACGTATTAACGTTCCAAAAGGGGTAAACTTTCTTAAGCACATTGAAGTACAAGGTATGCCATATCAAAGAGACATTTTGTGTATCAATGCTTTCGTTAATGATTGGGTTTAAAAGGTAGTTAGGCCCTTAGAAAGAGTTCAACCATAAAGAACACCATGACCAAGTCGGGTTGACTTCCATGAACATATTCGGTTATCCTAAAGACCCAATCCTTTATGCATTTAAACAAACAGTTCCTTAATTAACTAAGAATTCCTCAAGCAGGGTACAATGCTTGAGACCGCGTTATGGTGAAGTGTACTAATCAGCACTGACCGGGTTCCATGGCCTTACTTACCAGAGGTACAGCTTACAACAACTATTGTGCTTCAGCGTGCACGTACGAAGTTTATATGCTTGGTGACTACACTAGCATGGTCTAAGACCGACAATATACTATAGGCCTAGTTATATGTTTCACTACGAAAGAGTCCTCAGTCGGAATCCAAAGCTCGGTGGGATTACTACAACCAGTGTGCCTCAGTCAAACTTGCGTTTTATCCGATAGACTTCTCTTACCAAGGGGTGACACAGATAGTGTACTCTGAATCGGGGTTCACTACTTCGCAATAACAGAGCCAGTAACTACGTTCTATGAAATGCCCCGTTCATATAGATTATACACGATTCACAATAGTTGATTTCATTGCGAGGTACTTGACCTCTATATGATACATCTTACAAACATTGCATTTGTTTTTAAAAGACAAACTTTCATTTCATCGAAAGTTGACGGCATGCGTACCATTTCATAATATATCCAACTATAATTGACTTAATAATAATCTTGATGAACTCAACGACTCAAATGCAACGTCTTTTGAAATATGTCATGAATGACTCCAAGTAATATCTCTAAAATGAGCAAATGCACAGTGGAAGATTTCTTTTATACCTGAGAATAAACATGCTTTTAAGTGTCAACCAAAAGGTTGGTGAGTTCATTAGTTTATCGTAATCAATCATTTCCATAATTTTGATAGACCACAAGATTTCATATTTTCATTTCTCATAAACATCATGCATGCATATAGCCATCTGCATAAAAATCATTCATATGGATTGAACACCTGGTAACCGACATTAACCATAATGCATAGAATATCCCAACAGACATCGTCGTCTGTATAATAATAATCTCAAAGTACTAAAGCCATCCATACACATGAATGGGGGTTGTTAGGCCCAATAGATCTATCTTTAGGATTCGCGTCAATTAGGGGCCATTTCCCTAATTCTTAGGTTACCAGACTTGAAGGGTGATATTCAATATCGATAATCCAACCATAGAATGTAATTTCGATTACTTGTGTCTATTTCGTAAAACATTTATAAAAGCAGCGCATGTATTCTCAGTCCCAAAAATATATATTGCAAAAGCATTTAAAAAGGGAGCAAATGAAACTCACAATACGATATTGTATAGTAAAAATATGCATACGACGATACTGAACAATGTAGGGTTGGCCTCAGATTCACGAACCTATATCATTTATATATATTAACACACATAATTGTAATCGAACAAATTCATATATTATTATTAATGATTATTTTAGTACATTATATGTTTCATTAATAAGTTTATTAACTATATTTAATTTATATACTTTAGATGACTTATTAGTATTTATTATAAAGTTATTAATATAGTTATGTTATATGTGATAAATATATCTTTATATATATAATATTTATTGATAAAATATTGTTAATAATAGTAATGAATAAAGAGTTGTATTTATTTGTAATAATAATCATGATAATAATAATCATTATAATAATAATGTCAATAATAATAATAATCATGTTAATGTTAACAATGTTAATAATAATGAAAAATTTTATAAAAAAATGATACTTTTTAAAATAATGATATTAATAATACTAGTTAGATAATAATAAACATACATATAATAATAATAATAATAATAATAATAATAATAATAATAATAATAATAATAATAATAATAATAATAATAATAATAATAATAATAATAATAATAATAATAATAATAATAATAATAATACTACCTTAAGACGATTTATAGGCTTCAAAAATATAAACTGCCACAGCCCGGGCTCGAACCCGCAACCTCTCGCTCACCCGCATACACACTTAACCATGGCACCATTTCTGTTTTCTGTAATTATAGGATTCTACTATTTATTTAACTCGATTCTTATCTGTTTCCCTTTCTCTTCTTCTTCTTCTAAACTGGATCGACCATAGACAATTAACATCCATCATCATTACTATCGATTGTTAACAGAACACAAGGCATTTTCTTATGATATATTGTTTTAGAACTGGCCCACCAATATTTTCTCAAGTCCACAAGCTGCTAACCCGATTATTTTGATCAATTTTGTTCCTAAAGCCCATTCCAAATACAGATTAATCGACCCACTTAATTTAATCAATAAAATAACAAAATATCGGTGCCTTTAACTTTTTAATTAGTTAGTGGGATGAATTTGTTTTGTTATTGTTGGCTAAGAAGAAAAAGTAACAACAAATAAAAAAACGGCAATTGCAACAATAGTAGTTGGCGTTTAAAAAAAATATAATTATAGTGGCTGTTTGTTCATGGTGGTGTTGAGTCTTGATTTTGGCTCGATAGAAAGAACAAAATAGTTATAGCATCGGTAGCAAAAAAAAGTTGTAGGTGGTGGTCGTTTGTGGTGTTCGTGGGTATGGTCGAACACGGGGTTTCTTATGGCTGTTTTACCTGATGGTGATTCGAAACAGTAAAAAGGAAACACAAGTACACAGCAAAATAGTATCAACAATAGTCACGGTGGTTGTGAGGTATCGATGGTTAAGGTGGTGAATGGTAGGGATCGGTTGCAGATAGTTATGGTTCACGGTAAGGGATTGTAGAGAGAGAGAGAGAGAGAGAGAGAGAGAGAGAGAGAGATGATGGTTGCGGTTGTGATGGTGGAAGTTGTCACCGGATAGTGGTGATCGATAGTGGAGAAGGTGCTGATCAGGTTCATTTAGTGATGACGGGTTTATGGTGGTCGATGGTTAGCATGATGATTATCATAAAAGAAGAAAATAGGTAGTGGGTGGCGGTAATGGTTTCTGAGTTCGTGATGTCTTTACTATGGAGCACAGTTGTGGTGGAAACAGGCGTAAATAACAACATGTTGTAATTGGGTGAAGGTGATGGTAGTTTTAAGGTTTCAATGGTGGTGGCGGGTCAAAAGTGTTTGTTTCTCGGAAGGAAAAATAGGAACAGAAGAAATAATAAAACAATACCGGGTGTGCAGGATGGTGAGTGTTCATGATTGTAGGCGGTGGTTATTGGTGATCGAAGAAGAAGGGGATTGTATTTGTGGGTGTGTGTATATATTCATATGAATATGTATGTATATGTATATTTATATATATATATATATATATATATATATATATATATATATATATATATATATATATATATATATATATATATATATAAAGAGAGTTAGATAGATAGGATATATATAAATGTTAAATAACATAGAAAATGATAGAATAGATAGATAACAGAAAGGAAATTTGATTAGTGGGAGGATGGTGGTTTCTGTTTGTTCATTCGAACTACAGCAACAATCCATGTAGGTCTCGTTCAAAAACATTAACAATAATATATAAGTAATAACAACAAACATGTGTGGGTGATGTGTTATCATCTTGTAGTATGACAATTTAAATATACATATATTAGGCTAGTAGATTTCAATTCATAAAAGTAGTCATAGAATTATTTGCGCAGAATCTTGTTTCAATTTATCACGGAGTAAATAATAATAATTATAATATAATATAAAATTAAAACGTGATTAAGTTAGCCGTCGACTACTATTTCATTCACGGGCTGAAATTCGTGCTCTGTTGATATTGGATAGAAGTACACCGAAAAATCTCAATTTTTTTTTATATTAAATTTCTTTATTTATTTCAGTCATTATGGCATAAAATTCGATCATTAATTTATTAAATAAAAATTACATCAACTGTCCCTCTCAAATATTGGTAAAATATAAAAAGTGTTAAAATTTAATAACTAAATCCTAAATACAATTTTAGTATGCCTAAAATTTATAGAACTCATTTTCGGATCACCGTTTATTTTAAAATCACATAAGTTCGTTTTTAACTTGATTAATAACTATCAAGATGATAAACGAGTGCTACGAGCATTTATTAAATAAATTCTAAATCATATATATATATATATATATATATATATATATATATATATATATATATATATATATATATATATATATATATATATATATATATATATACTTTTTATATATATATAGATTTATAGTAATATAATATATTATTTTTATTTACACAAATGAATTAAATCACATAAGTTTCTCTTTCATATTTATATATATATATATATATATATATATATATATATATATATATATATATATATATATATATATATATATATATATATATATATTTAAATATATATGTATTTATTTACAGATAGTGGTTCATGAATCGTCAGGAATAGTCGAAGGTCAAATGAATATATGAAACAGTTCAAAATTTTTGAGATTTCAACATTACAGACTTTGCTTATCGTGTCGAAAATATATAAAGATCAAGTTTAAATTTGGTCGGAAATTTCCAGATTGTCACAGTACCTACCCGTTAAAGAAAATTTGTCCCGAAATTTGATTAAGATGGTCATGGTTGACATTAAATATGTTTTCATGACGCATACGAGCTGAAAATTAGAATTTTATCATCATCGAGTAATATTGACAAAACAATTTGATTTTGTGAAGAGTACAAGTGAAGCTATCACAAAAAAATGAAGTGAGTAATTTTAGGTTCGTCATATCTTTTGACGTAGATAGGATTGATTTCCAGAGTTCAAGGGATTTGGAGAAAATCTTCGTAATAAGATTTGATTCTTCGGAAATCAAGGAAATTTAGGATCCGTTTTAAATGCGATCATCTGTTTTGATTGCTCTGTTGGATATTTTTCTATAAATCCACCCCCTTCGTTTCCTTACAACTCACACCTTCTATTCTTTCTCCCTCAATTTATACTTTAAAGTATTCGTCAATATGCTTCATCCAGTTCTGATTCTTGATATACTCCTAACTTTCATATCTGTTATTCTTCTTTTTCATCTACTGCCAGAAGAATCTATTTACTTCTACTATACTCTTGGTTTTATAGTATTTTTAGTTCTCCCGTGTCTTTATATTGCTATATGTATAGATATATATGGTTTGTAATTTCTGGATTGTTGGGCTTTATATCTTCCCTCATATTTCAAAGTCCCTGTTTCTGTCTTCTATAATCATTGTCATCCATAGTTAATGCTCTCTCCTATTTGCTGCGATTTATACTCCAATTTCTATTTCAGAGCTTCATTCTTTCGTTTCCTCTTCTTGCGATTAAGCACCGTATGTAATGGTCCAGAATTCGTAGTTATGAATTTCGGAACGAACATAGTTAATGTTCTAAGAAGGAAGTTGTAATGGCACGATCTTGATTTGTCAAATTACCAGAATATCCAGAAAAGATCGAATCATCAAGAAAATATTTTCTTGATATTTTTAGAGATTAAGTAGAATACAAGAGTTGTGTAACATGGAACATGATGACATTATGATATGTGAATCATCACGTTCCATTTAGAAACTCAGCATGAATTACTGTAATATAATCACGTTGATCAAGTGTCATTATATTATACTAACTCATGCTTCAGTTTCCAACACTACTTTAAAATCATTCATATTTTAAATTAGAAGGTTTACAGAATATAAAAACTAAACAGTTTCCTTTTATGATATAACACAAATAGCGCGGAGAGATAATTAATATCGGACGAGAATATTTATGAAGATATCTTCAGAAATATTGAGGATATTCATAATGAAAGATATGATGATATCTTAGAATTTCTAATATCGTTGAATGATGATGAAGATTTTTCCATAAAAGTGTAGAGTTAGGAGTAAGGTATTTGTCAATGACTTCAGCAGATACTGAATCATTTGGATTCTTTGAAGGCAGGTTTAGTCTCTGTGATTTTTCCACAGCCTCCTTCATTGTTTGCTCAATCTGTTTTCCAATTCCAACTTTTCTGAGCTTTGCCAACATATTATTCTTTATCATTAAACTTTTGGTTGTTAACGTCGTTTACAGTTTTTGCTGCTTCATCAGCATTTTCAGAACTCAAAGATCTTATTCGTAAGCTAGAGTGCTTTTCAGGAATTCAGAGATTCCGAATTGAAATTTATTAGTCCAGAAGATATACGTTATATATAGATATATAACTGTTGACGTAGGAACGCTGCAAAATTCGAGAATTAAAGATTAATGCCTCCCGGTATTTGGTATGGCAACTATCGTTACAAGATGCCGATGAGTTCATGATAAGACTTCAATAGATAAATATAGTGATTTGTCGGAGAGATCTAAGCCAAGGAGCGACGAGGTTGCTGGTACGTCTGCTGATAATATGGTAGAATATAAAAGGTTTCCCGGTAATAATAAAAGAGCACGCATATATATCCAGATTATAATAAGATTGTTTCAAACGAAAAGTCGAAGTTGACTTGCTGGAGCTGTGATAAAATTGGCTAATTTGAAAAACAATTGCAATGTTATTTTCGGTAATAGCAATGCCAAAGGAGCTAGCACAGATACATGTTAAACATTTACTCAGGTTTCGAGTGTTTTTCAGGTGCATAACTATATGCAACAATCTTTCTTCTTATCAATAACGTTTGGTTGGATCATCCTCTCGATTGAGGTGTTTTCAAGAATCATGAAAGGTTTGAACGCAGATTGTAATCTTCAAGATACAAATGAGGTTTAAGATAAAATCAAGTGGTAAACTTGAAGAAATGTTTAGTTTCATATGTTATAATCAATATTTTAATTCATTTTAATTGTCCAATGTTAGTTAGTAGTCCACAGTTAGTAGTTCTATAATTCATATATAGTTTAAGATATAATATTCGAATTAATTAATACGTATCGTGACCCATTGTATACATGTCTCAGACTCGATCACAACTCAAAGTATATATATTATTTAACAATCAACCTCAACCCTGTATAGCTAACTCGAGCATTACCGCATATAGAGTGTCTATGGTTATTCCAAATAATATATATAGATGACGTCAATATGATATGTCAAAACATTGTATATGTGTCCCGATTTATACGACGATATTTAAAGTGCGTAAAATAAATAACAGAAATTAAATGACGATAAATAAAATTGAGAGAATTAAAATTGCGATAAATAAATTGCGATAAATAAAATGTAATAAGGAATTAACAGTTAGCTAGGAACAGTTAGCTAGAATTTTGTTAGCGTGGATTCTTAACAAAATTTCTCATGGTTAATTTGTTTGTTTCTAACAAATTTTATTTTGTCCAATGTTTTCATCATTATGCCACTTGTCGGATTCTGATAGGTCAAAATCCTAATTTAAAATTGAATGAAAATGGTTATTCTGCGGTGAACGGATAGGTGTATCAGTGGATGTAAGTAGGATAGTAAATAACTGTTGAATCAGATTCGAAGAATGTACAGTGTAACTTATTAATGTGAAATTTAAATATTTTTAAGGTATTACCTACCCGTTAAAATATTTTCACCATTAACAGTTTGTACAAAAGAATTTTTAATTACAATCTTTATGAAAACATATATACATATATATTTTCTTCAGATGTAATCATGAATTTAATGAGTTAATATGATATTAAACTCATTTGATTTACCATTAGAACAAGAATATATAATCTCTAAAACACTAGAGATTACATAATCGCCATGTCAAACGAAGATAACTGATGTATATGTAGAACGAAGATAATCGATGTAGGACATCATGTAGTATGATGATTATGCTGGAGGTGCAGACTGTGAGTTTGAGGCATGTAGTGTTGAGGCTTGTGCTGCGGATGTTGTTGGTGGTGGTACTGGTGTTGTCGGTGCTGTTGTTGAAGTTGGTAGGTTTTGTACCATGTTTTCCAAATTGATTACTCGAGCGCGAAGCTCGTTGACTTCTTCCATTATTCTGGGATGATTGTCGGTCGGAACGAGTGGATGAATAAGGTTTAGAATTGTGGATAGAATATAATCATGTCGAGCTACTCTAGAAATGAGGCTGAAAATGGTGTTTCGGATAGGTTCGGGGGTAAGTGCTTCAGGTTCTTCACCAAGAGGGAAATGTGGTGGATGAAAGGGATCACATTTTTCTTGTCTCCAATGATTAAGTAGACTACGAACCCATCCCCAATTCATCCAGAATAGATGATGTCTAATTGGTTGATCCATTCTGGTCACACTGCTTTCGGAGCTTAGGTGAACATCCATGTCGGAATAGCTGTCGGTTTCTGAAGAACTTGAACTAGTAGCGAGTTCCATTTCGTACGATTGAGTAGAGGGTTTTTCGGTATGAAATGATTTTCGCCTATCGGATGGTATTCTAATTATATAGAATATCTATATATATAGAACAAAAGATTTCATAGATTACGGAGGAATTTGCAGCATATGTCAGGCAAAGTCTACAGTAACAGATACGCTAAGATATGGATTAGCAGATACGCTAAGATATGAATTTTGTCTATACACTATTCATGAAATCAATGCAGTAAGATGTGTCTAGACTAAGAATGATAAGCATGTAATTTTCGACACGAATTGATAAGCAAAACTTTTGACATGCAGACACGGTCGAAGTCCAGACTCACTAATGCATCTAATCAACTATCAGTTAGACACACTAATGCAAGACCTGGTTCGCTAAGACCACCGCTCTGATACCAACTGAAATGCCCCGTTCATATCGATTATAAACGATTCACAATAGTTGATTTCATTGCGAGGTACTTGACCTCTATATGATACATCTTACAAACATTGCATTCGTTTTTAAAAGACAAACTTTCATTTCATCGAAAGTTGACGGCATGTGTACCATTTCATAATATATCCAACTATAATTGACTTAATAATAATCTTGATGAACTCAACGACTCGAATGCAACGTCTTTTAAAATATGTCATGAATGACTCCAAGTAATATCTCTAAAATGAGCAAATGCACAGCGGAAGATTTCTTTAATACATGAGAATAAACATGCTTTCAAGTGTCAACCAAAAGGTTGGTGAGTTCATTAGTTTATCGTAATCAATCATTTTCATAATTTTAATAGACCACAAGATTTCATATTTTCATTTCTCATAAACATCATGCATGCATATAGCCATCTGCATAAAAATCATTCATATGGGTTGAACACCTGGTAACCGACATTAACCATAATGCATAGAATATCCCCACAGACATCGTCGTCTATATAATAATAATCTCGAAGTACTAAAGCTATCCATAGACATGAATGGGGGTTGTTAGGCCCAATAGATCTATCTTTTGGATTTGCGTCAATTAGGGGCCATTTCCCTAATTCTTAGGTTACCAGACTTGAAGGGCGATATTCGATTTCGATAATACAACCATAGAATGTAATTTCGATTACTTGTGTCTATTTCGTAAAACATTTATAAAAGCAGCGCATGTATTCTCAGTCCCAAAAATATATATTGAAAAAGCATTTAAAAGGAGAGCAAATGAAACTCACAAAACAATATTTTGTAGTAAAAATATGCACACGGCGATACTGAACAATGCAGGGTTGGCCTCAGATTCACGAACCTATATCATTTATATATATATTAACACACATAATTATAATCGAACAAATTCATATATTATTATTAATGATTATTTTAGTACATTATATGTTTCATTAATAAGTTAATTAACTATATTTAATTTATATACTTTAGATGAATAATTAGTATTTATTATAAAGTTATTAATATAGTTATGTTATATGTGATAAATATATCTTTATATATATAATATTTATTGATAAAATATTGTTAATATTAGTAATGAATAAAGAGTTGTATTTATTTGTAATAATAATCCTGATAATAATAATCATTATAATAATAATGGCAATAATAATAATAATCATGTTAATGTTAACAATATTAATAATAATGAAAAAATTTATAAAAAAAATGATACTTTTTAAAATAATGATATTAATAATACTAGTTAGATAATAATAATCATACAAATCTTAATAATAATAATAATAATAATAATAATAATAATAATAATAATAATAATAATAATAATAATAATAATAATAATAATAATAATAATAATAATAATAATAATAATAATAATAATAATGATAATAACTATAATACTACCTTAAGAGGATTTATAGCCTTCAAAAATATAAATTTCCACAACCCGGGCTCGAACCCGCAACCTCTCGCTCACCCGCATACACACTTAACCATGGCACCATTTCTGTTTTTCTGTAATTATAGGATTCTACTATTTATTTAATTCGATTCTTATCTGTTTCCCTTTCTCTTCTTCTTCTTCTTCTAAACTGGATCGACCATAGACAATTAACATCCATCATCATTACTATCGAGTGTTAACAGAACACAAGGCATTTTCTTATGATTTAATGTTTTAGAACCGGCCCACCAATATTTTCTCAAGTCCACAAGCTGCTAACCCGATTATTTTGATCAATTGGGTTCCTAAAGCCCATTCCAAATACAGATTAATCGACCCACTTAATTTAATCAATAAAATAATAGAAAATCGGTGCCTTTAACTTTTTAATGAGTTAGTGGGATGAATGTGTTTTGTTATTGTCGGCTAAGAAGAAAAAGTAACAACAAATAAAAAAAAGGGCAATTGCAACAACAGTAGTTGGCGTTTAAAAAAAAATTATAGTGGCTGTTTGTTCATGGTGGTGTTGAGTCTGAGTTTTGGCTCGACAGAAAGAACAAAATAGTTATAGCATCGGTAGCAAAAAAAAAGTTGTAGGTGGTGGTCGTTTGTGGTGTTCGTAGGTATGGTCGAACATGGGGTTTCTTATGGTCGTTTTGCTTGATGGTGATTCGAAACAGTAAAAAGGAAACACAAGTACACAGCAAAATAGTATAAACAATAGTTACGGTGGTTGTGGGGTGTCGATGGTTAAGGTGGTGAATGGTAGGGATCGGTTGCAGATAGTTATGGTTCACGGTAAGGGATTGTAGAGAGAGAGAGAGAGAGAGAGAGAGATGATGGCTGCGGTTGTGATGGTGGAAGTTGTCACCGGATAGTGGTGATCGATGGTGAAGAAGGTGCTGATCAGGTTCGTAGAGTGATGACGGGTTTATGGTGGTCGATGGTTAGCATGATGATTCTCATAAAAGAAGAAAACGGGTAGTGGTGGCGGTAGTGGTTTCTGAGTTCGTGATGTCTTTACTATGGTGCACGGTTGTGGTGGAAACAGGCGTAAATAACACCATGTTGTAATTGGGTGAAGGTGATGGTAGTTTTAAGGTTTCAATGGTGATGGCGGGTCAAAAGTGTTTGTTTTTCAGAAGGAAAAATAGGAACAGAAGAAATAAGAAAACAATACCGGGTGTACAGGATGGTGAGTGTTCATGATGGTAGGCGGTGGTTATTAGTGATCAAAGAAGAAGGGGATTGTATTTGTGGGTGGGTGTGTGTGTGTATATATATATATATATATATATATATATATATATATATATATATATATAGAGAGAGAGAGAGAGAGAGAGGGTTAGATAGATAGGATATATATAAAGGTTAAATACTATAGAAAATGATAGAATAGATAGATAACAGAAAGGAAATTTGAGTAGTGGGAGGATGGTGGTTTCTGTTTGTTCATTCGAACTACAGCAACAATCCATGTGGGTCTCGTTCAAAAACATTAACAATAATATAGAAGTAATAACAACAAACATGTGTAGGTGATGGGTTATCATCTTGTAGTATGACAATTTAAATATACATATATTAGGCTAGTGGATTTCAATTCATAAAAAGTAGTCATAGAATTATTTGCGCAGAATCTTGTGTCAATTTATCACGGAGTAAATAATAATAATATAATATAATATAAAATTAAAACATGATTAAGTTAGCCGTCCTCTACTATTTCATTCACGGACTGAAATTCGTGCTCTGTTGATATTGGATAGAAGTACACAGAAAAATCTCATTTTTTTTATATTAAATTTTTTTATTTATTTCAGTCATTTTGGCATAAAATTCGATCATTAATTTATAAAATAAAAATTACATCAACTGTCCCTCTCAAATATTGGTAAAATTTGAAAAGTGTTAAAATTTAATAACTAAATCCTAAATACAATTTTAGTAAGCCTAAAATTTATAGAACTCATTTTCGGATCACCGTTTATTTTAAAATCACATAAGTTCGTTTTTAACTTGATTAATAACTATCAAGATGAAAAACGAGTGCTACGAGCGTTTATTAAATAAATTCTAAATCATACATATATATTCAATATACTTTTCATATATATATATATATATATATATATATATATATATATATATATATATATATATATATATATATATATATATATATATATATATATATATATAGAGAGAGAGAGAGATTTATAGTAATATCATATATTATTTTTATTTACACAAATGAATTAAATCACATAAGTTTCTCTTTCATATATATATATATATATATATATATATATATATATATATATATATATATATATATATATATAAAAATATATATGTATTTATTTACAGATAGTGGTTCATGAATCGTCAGGAATAGTCGAAGGTCAAATGAATATATGAAACAGTTCAAAATTTTTGAGATTTCAACATTACAAACTTTGCTTATCGTGTCGGAAATATATAAAGATCAAGTTTAAATTTGGTCAAAAATTTCCGGGTTGTCACATTCTATTAGTTAGAAAAGCGATTGAATTTAAAGCATAATTGAAAAACATCTCAACAACATACACAAATCATAACAATATTTTGACATTATAACTAACTACATCATAGCGTACACTAAAGATAACTACTCACTAATCATGGTAACAATATCATAAATCATAATAATGAAAGACATTATATAAAGACAAATGATAGAAATACCAGTAGATTAAACGATTTCTGAAAATACAAAAGTGACAACTTTAAACTCCAGACCGCTCCTAATACAATCTTCGGTGTTCTTATCCGGGTACTAATTTTCCCGCTCGGAGTCGAAGACCTTGAAAGTATGGCTAATTATTGTAGAAAGATAGAGAAAGAAGTGAATTGAAGTGTGTGAAAAATGAATGACAAATGACCCCTTTAAATAGCTGAATTTTTCTGGAAACAGCTGGGAGGCCAGCGCCAGGGGCCGGTACCAGGCAGCCCATTTCCTAGGCCTGTTTCTTGTAGCCGGTGGCCAAGCCAGGTCGCAAGCTGGCACCATATGGCAGGCCGGTGTGGTAGGCCGACGTGGCAGGTCGGTTTTGCCCCTGGTCTTGCTGTTTGCTTGGATCAGTTTGCTCGTTCTCGGGATCGTAACTTGGTTTTCGGGGTCGTAACTTGTCTTTCACCGTTTTCGCTCTAGAATCTTCGTTTTAGCTCCGATTCTCTTGATTATTTTTGCATTGTCTTTGTAATTTCTTGATCTTCAATTTTAACCGATAAAGCAAGTATTTTGGCGATAAAGCTTGGAAATTTTTTTTTTTTGGGCCTCAATACCGGGGTAAAAACGTAACTTTTTAGCCGATATCAAGTTTAAAACCCTCAGATAAAAAGAGGAGATTGGAACCTAAGATTACCCTCCGTAAAATCTTAGGTATATGTGACGACCCGAAAATTTTCGACCAAATTTAAACTTGATCTTTATATGATTTCAACACTATAAGCAAAGACTCTAATGTTGAGTCTCAAAAATTTTGAACTGTTTTCACATATGCAATTACCTTTCGACTAACTCCGACGATTCACGAACAGTTGTTGTAAATATATATATAGCTTCCATTCATATTATATTAAAATGTATATAAAAGTTATAAGTATTAAATATTCAATGAATGATATCCTACAATATATTATATTGTAATATTAATATATTAAATGTGATTACAAGTTCAAAATATAGTTGTCATACAAATATTATTATTATTATTATTATTATTATTATTATTACTTTCATTATTATTATTAAAATAAATATTGATATTAATATTAATATCAATGTTATTAATATTATTATATATAAAATATAAATATGAAATTTGATATATTAAATATATTATAAGTACTAATATTATTGCTATCATTAGTAATATCATAATTATTAGTAAAATTATAATTTTTTTTATTAACATGATTATTATTATGAATACTAAAAACTTTTTTGTTATTTAAAATTGTTAATATCATTATTTTTATCATCCTTCTTATTATAATTAGTATTAATGTGATATTATTTATTATTATTATTATTATATATTAACATAATTATTATTATTATTTTATTATTATTATTAACACATTTATCAATTACTAATAGGGATTAAACATAAAAGCAAAGACATTTAACTGAATTGATTCCCCTTTCTTTATCTACTTTATCTGTATTATTGTCCTATTTTTGTTTTCTGATTGAACTCTGTCCTTCTTATCTGAATTGGTTAACCATCGACTTCAACCTGTAATACAAACAAGATCGATTGAATTATTAATGTAATGTTTCTTTTCAATTCCTTTGTTCAATTAGTGACATATAAAGATATATTATACTACATATATACACTGTAACCTACATGATATTATCATCCACTATCTCCATAAAACCACAAAACCATCTACTACTTTTGAATCACATCTAACTTTCTGTTACATTTCGTTTTCTTTGATAATATATAACACCCATATATCACAACAAATAAGACCATCTTCTTGTTTCTTCTTGGTAAATCGCCACCACAACCTTCGGTATCCACCACTACACAAACCCACCACCATTTTATTTTGATAAAACCCATCACCACCATCACCAATATCACCATGGACAATCACTAGCAACCACAAATCAAACTAGAATCAAACAACATAAAACTCATATATAACATCAATTTGCACTATTAATACAATAAACATAGCACTCATATATGTTCAAATTCCGGATTCATAACGTGAGTAACATACATGTAATTTTTCTATTCACTGGATTAGATATAGATAGAGATTTAGAGGTAATTATAAAACCCATTACCTTTATAATTTCTGTTTTCGATTCACCATAAAACATCACCACCATCAAATGAGAACCCACCTTGCTTCTGCTGCTAGTCGATTTCCAAACAAGAAATTCAATTTAATTGACCACTTGATGATGCCATTATTCACTGTTGCTGCTGGCTATTGTTACACGATCAACCCTCACGACCACTTGAAGCTTTAAACCACCACTTGGAACTTCTATGTATTTCCCGTCATTGAACAACACATCACACGCACACCATAAAAATTACTTTGTTTTCTGCTCAACATAAACCACAACCCCGCTGTTCCATGAAACCTCAGACCTGACATATATCGTATAGCCTTTTCCAAATCAAATCTTGACTAGTTTGCAGTTGCTGCTGCACTATTATTTGTTTTCTGGTTGAACCTGCCCGACCACCAACACAAATATTGTTGCAGGCCTTGTTACTGTGGCAATACTTCCTGTTTCAAACTTCAACCCAAATCAAAACCAAAAACCCATTGAAAACCACTCAAAAACGAATGCCATTAGCAAACAAAACCCATTTATGCTGCTGTTTGATCCTTGTTATTCGCTACTGCTGCTATTATTAACCGAAATAGATAATTAAATTGTTGACTATAGTCGACTACTACTAAGAAAAATCATTCATTACTATTCGTATTCGATCCAATTAAAAAATACGGATTACATATAGGGGGATGAAGAAATTAAAAGAATAATTAATGAAAGTGATTACTTACTTTAAATCAATTGATTGACCGATTAATGGATCGATTGATGAGGGATGAAGACTGATGATGACACGGAACGATGGTGATGGGGATGAAGCAACGCTCTACTAAACATTGGTAATTATTGCTTGATCGATGTTTGATTAATGAATCAATGAACCCTTGAACCGTGATTTTTCTTTCTTCTTCTCCTGCGTGTTTGGTACCCTCGATCTGTTTGAGCCATCCAGTTCCCCTTTTTATTAGGTATATCATTATCAATTATTATTATTATTATTATTATTATTATTATTATTATTATTATTATTATTATTATTATTATTATTATTATTATTAATATCTTTTTATTATTAATATTATGAATTAGTTAAAACGTTTTTAAGGTTATGATGATGATCATAATGATAACGTACATGATGATGATGATTATCTAGTAATAATGGTATAATTATTATATTTTTATTTCTTTTATTATTATTATCTAATTATTACTATTATTATTATTATTATTATTATTATTATTATTATTATTATTATTATTATTATTATGATTATGATTATAAATATAAAGATTATAAATAGGAATATTAAAATGAAAATGATTAAAAATACAAGTAAGTTACAATTTAAATAAATTATCATTAATATTATTAGTATTATCATTAAACATTTATAGTATTATCATTACTAATATTATTATTATTAGTATTATCCCTATTATCCCTATTATTATCATTATTATTAAAAGTATCATTATTATTAAAATTAGTAAAATTATCTTTTTTATTAAAGTTTTCATTATTACTAAAATTAACATTATTATTAAAACTATCATTATTTTTACTAATAATATTATTATTTTTATCATTATTATTACCATTATTAATATTATGGTTACTATTATTAATTATTATTATTATTATTATTATAAGTATTATGAAAATAATTAAATATTAAAATTTTTAAAAATTAAATGAATTGTTAATATCATTATTATTATAATTATCATAACAAATAAAGATTTGTACATAAAATATACTTATTACATATACTATAATTATATTAATATTACCTATAATTATATATTAAACATATTAACATTTTTATTATATATATACAAAATAAACATATATAACATATAATTTAAGATATAATATGAGTATTTGTTTTTTAATCGAACTTAGTATAAATTCTATATAACTAAAAATATATATAAATTAATAATATAAAAATTATATCACTAAGAATAATATATATATTTGTTCGATTATAAGTATATGTTTTAATATATATACGTATACGAATGATATAGGTTCGTGAATCCAAGGTCAACCCTGCATTGTTCAATATCGTCATATGTATTTTTACTACAAAATACAGTATCGTGAGTTTCATTACTCCCTTTTTAAATGCTTTTGCAATATATATTTTTGGGACTGAGAATACATGCGTTGTTTTTATAAATGTTTGACGAAATAGACACAAGTACTTAAAACTACATTCTATGCTTGGATTATTAAACCGAATATGCCTCTTTTTAGTCTGGTAATCTAAGAATTAGAGAATAGACAACCTAATTGACGCGAATCCTAAAGATAGATCTATTGGGCCCAACAAGCCCCATCCAAAGTACCGAATGCTTTAGTACTTCGAATTTATCATGTCCGAAGGGAGTCCCAGAATGATGGAGATATTCTATATGCATCTTGTTAAGGTCGATTACCAGGTGTTCACCATATGAATGATTTTTATCTCTATGCAGTTTGCGAAATGCCTGATATGAGATGGATGTTTATGAAAAATGAAATCTTGTGGTCTATTATATTATTGGAAATGAATGATTATGATAAACTAATGAACTCACCAACCTTTTGGTTGACACTTGAAAGCATGTTTATTCTCAGGTATGAAAGAAATCTTCCGCTGTGCATTTCCTCATTTTAAAGATATTACTTGGAGTCTTTCATGACATATTTCAAAAGACGTTGCATTCGAGTTGTTGAGTTCATCAAGATTATTTTTAAGTCAATTATAGTTGGACATATTATGAAATGGTATACATGTCGTCAACTTTCGATGTAATGAAAGTTTGTCTTTAAAAAAAATGAATGCAATATTTGTAAAATGTATCATATAAAGGTCAAGTACCTCGCGATGTAACCGAATGTAATGTATTCCTCCAGATGGATTAGGACGGGTCATTAAAGGATACATCCCTACATAGACTTTTGAAAATCGTAAGATCGTTTTCCCTTTTGGGGGAACAATCATATCCCCATCGGATCGGGATAAAGTATCAATCGAACTTGACACTTTAGCGGGAGTGATGCTACTGCTATAAACATTGATACCTTAATTAGCCATATGGAAGTAGTAAAAGAAAAAAGATGGTCGAGTTACCTTAAAGAAACGGTGGCGAATGATAGATACTTGATCAGAGAAAAAGTAAAAGGAGAAGCAAAAGGAGAAAATAAAGAGTAATGAATGAGGAGAAAACTCCCAAAAAACCCTTATTATTCTCTGAAGTAATCGTTCCATCAAGGTGCAAAATTCAAATGAACCCCTCGATAACCGCATTGTAAAAAGACAGATATACTATTCATTTAAAGACACAACAAGGAATTTCCTAGATGGACAAAATGGTAATTTAACATATTGTCATCATGAAGACGTGTCATAACTAACCAATCAACACCTAACTTATTTATGAAGTTTAACTTCACGAAGCTCCCGTAGTCCATCACTTCGTAAACTTAAACTGGTGGGTTTAATAGTGTACTCCATCTTCGAGACATAGTCGAAGATATCTCTTCGTAAAAAATTCTTCACGAAGCGAATATTGAACATTGGGCCACAAAGATGTCCATACCTACAAGGTCCAATGACACTAAACCCACTTCATCAGTAACCTCTGTTAACGGGAAGTCAAAGGCAGGAAAGTCTTTCTTGCTTTTGCCACCGACTTAACTAACTAAAGAAAGGAACAACTTTACTTTTCAAAGGTAACCCATTCAAGGATGCATTGAGAACTAGCATATGAAATGTCCCGTTCATATTGATTATAAACGTTCCATATTAATTGATTTCGTCGAAAGGTTTTGACCTCTATATGAGATGTTTTTCAAAGACTGCATTCATTTTTAAAACAACCATAACCTTTATTTTATCGATAAAGGTTTAAAAAGCATTACGTAGATTATCAAATAATGATAATCTAAAATATACCATTTACACACGACCATTACATAATGGTTTACAATAAGAATATATTACATCAAAAATAAGTTTCTTGAATGCAGTTTTTACATAATATCATACAAGTATGGACTCCAAATCTTGTCCTTACTTTAGTATGCAACAGCGGAAGCTCTTAATAATCACCTGAGAATAAACATGCTTAAAACGTCAACAAAAATGTTGGTGAGTTATAGGTTTAACCTATATATTATCAAATCATAGTAATAGACCACAAGATTTCATATTTCAATATACATCCCAAACATAGAGATAAAAATCATTCATGTGGTGAACACCTGGTAACCGACATTAACAAGATACATATAGAATATCCCCATCATTCCGGGACACCCATCGGACATGATAAAATCGAAGTACTAAAGCATTCCAAATTCCATAATGGGGCTTGTTGGGCCCGATAGATCTATCTTTAGGATTCGCGTCAATTTGGGGGTCTGTTCCCAAATTCTTAGGCTACCAAGCTAAAAAGGGGTATATTCGGCTTCGATCATTCACCCATTTAATGTAGTTTCATTTACTTGTGTCTATTTCGTAAAGAATTTATAAAATTGCATGTATTCTCATCCCAAAATATTAGATTTTAAAAGTGGGACTATAACTCACTTTCACAGATTTTTACTTCATCGGGAAGTAAGACTTGGCCACTGGTCGATTCACGAACCTATAAAAAATATGTACATATATATCAAAGTATGTTCAAAATATATTTACAACGTTTTTAATACGTTTTAATGTTTTAAGTTTATTAAGTCAGTTGTCCTCGTTAGTAACCTACAACTAGTTGTTCATAGTTAGATGTACAGAAATAAATTGATATATATTATCTTGACCCAATCCACGACCCAGTGTATACACGTCTCAGGCTAGATCACAACTCAAAGTATATATTTTTTGGAATCAACCTTAACCCTGTATAGCTAACTCCAACATTACTGCATATAGAGTGTCTATGGTTGTTTCAAATAATATATATATATATATGGGTCGATATGATATGTCAAAACATTTGCATACGTGTCTATGGTATTCCAAGATTACATAATATATTAGAATACATGTATAATACAATATAAGTTAGCAAGGATATGATTAATATAGATTTGTTACAATATTTCCCGTAGCTACAACAATCAAAAAAAATATCCAATCTTGTTTTACCCATAACTTCTTCGTTTTAAATCCGTTTTGAGTGAATCAAATTGCTATGGTTTCATATTGAACTCTATTTTATGAATCTAAACAGAAAAAGTATAGATTTATAGTCAGAAATATAAGTTACAAGTCGTTTTTGTAAGAGGTAGTCATTTCAGTCGAAAGAACGACGTCTTGATGACCATTTTGAAAAATATACTTCCACTTTGAGTTTAACCATGATTTTTGGATATAGTTTCATGTTCATAAGAAAAATCATTTTCCCAGAAGAACAACTTTTAAATCAAAGTTTATCATAGTTTTTAATTATCAAACCCAAAACAGCCCGCGGTGTTACTACTACGGCGTATATCCAGTTTTACGGTGTTTTTCGTGTTTTTCGTGTTTTCCGGTTTTAAATCATTAAGTTAGAATATCATATAGATATATAACATGTGTTTAGTTGATTTTAAAAGTCAAGTTAGAAGGATTAACTTTTGTTTGCGAACAAGTTTAGAATTAACTAAACTATGTTCTAGTGATTTCAAGTTTAAACCTTCGAATAAGGTAGTTTTATATATATGAATCGAATGATGTTATGAATATCATTACTACCTCAGGTTTTGTGGATAAACCTACTGGAAATTAAAAAAATAGATCTAGCTTCAAAGGATCCTTGGATGGCTTGAAAGTTCTTGAAGCAGAATCATGACACGAAAACAAGTTCAAGTAAGATTTCCACTCGAAATAAAATTGTTATAGTTATAGAAATTGAATCAAATTTGAATATGAGTATTACCTTTTATTAGAAAGATATCTTACTGTAAATAAGAAAGATTTCTTGAGGTTGGATGATCACTTTACAAGATTGGAAGTAAGCTAGCAAACTTTGAAGTATTCTTGATTTTATGAAACTAGAACTTATAGAATTTATGAAGAACACTTAGAACTTGAAGATAGAACTTGAGAGAGATCAATTAGATGAAGAAAATTGAAGAATAAAAGTGTTTGTAGGTGTTTTTGGTCGTTGGTATATGGATTAGATATAAAGGATGTGTAATTTTGTTTACTTGTAAAAAAGTCATGAATGATTACTAATATTTTTGTAATTTTATGAGATATTTCATGCTAGTTGCCAAATGATGGTTCCCACATGTGTTAGGTGACTCACATGAGCTGCTAAGAGATGATCATTGGAGTGTATATACCAATAGTACATACATCTAAAAGCTGTGTATTGTACGAGTACGAATACGGGTGCATACGAGTAGAATTGTTGATGAAACTGAATGAGGATATAATTGTAAGAATTTTTGCTAAGTAGAAGTATTTTGATAAGTGTCTTGAAGTCTTTCAAAAGTGGATGAATACATATTAAAACACTACATGTATATACATTTTAACTGAGTCGTTAAATTATCGTTAGTCGTTACATGTAAATGTTGTTTTGAAGACTTTAGGTTAACGATCCTGTTAAGTGTTGTTAACCCATTGTTTATTATATCAAATGAGATGTTAAATTATTACATTATCATGATATTATGATGTATTAATATATCTTAATATGATATATATACAATTAAATGTTGTTACAACGATAATCGTTACATATATGCCTCGTTTCGAAATCCTTAAGTTAGTAGTCTTGTTTTTACATATGTAGTTCATTGTTAATATACTTAATGATATGTTTACTTATCATAATACCATGTTAACTATATATATATATATATATATATATATATATATATATATATATATATATATATATATATATATATATATATATATATATATATATATATATATATATATATATATATATATATATATATATATATATATATATATATATATATATATATATATATATATATATATATATATATATAACATCATATTGTTTTTACAAGTTTTAACGTTCATGAATCACCGGTCAACTTGGGTGGTCAATTGTCTGTATGAAATCTATTTCACTTAATCAAGTCTTAACAAGTTTGATTGCTTAACATGTTGGAAACACTTAATCATGTAAATAACAATTTCATTTAATATATATAAACATGGAAAAGTTCGGGTCACTACAGTACCTACCCGTTAAATAAATTTCGTCCCGAAATTTTAAGCAGTTGGAGGTGTTGACATATCTTCTGGAAATAAGTGCGGATACTTCTTCTTCATCTGATCTTCTCATTCCCAGGTGAACTCGGGTCCTCTACGAGCATTCCATCGAACCTTAACAATTGGTATCTTGTTTTGCTCAAGTCTTTTAACCTCACGATCCATTATTTCGACGGGTTCTTCGATGAATTGAAGTTTTTCGTTGATTTGGATTTCGTCTAACGGAATAGTGAGATCTTCTTTAGCAAAACATTTCTTCAAATTTGAGACGTGGAAAGTGTTATGTACAGCGTCGAGTTGTTGTGGTAATTCAAGTTGGTAAGCTACTGGTCCGACGCGATCAATAACCTTGAATGGTCCAATATATCTTGGGTTTAATTTCCCTCGTTTACCAAATAAAACAACGCCTTTCCAAGGTGCAACTTTAAGCATGACCATCTCTCCAATTTCAAATTCTATATCTTTTCTTTTAATGTCAGCGTAGCTCTTTTGTCTACTTTGGGCAGTTTTCAACCGTTGTTGAATTTGGATGATCTTCTCGGTAGTTTCTTGTATTATCTCCGGACCCGTAATCTATCTATCCCCCACTTCACTCCAAAAAATCGGAGACCTGCACTTTCTACCATAAAGTGCTTCAAACAGTGCCATCTCAATGCTTGAATGGTAGCTGTTGTTGTAGGAAAATTCTGCTAACGGTAGATGTTGATCCCAACTGTTTCTAAAATCAATAACACATGCTCGTAGCATGTCTTCAAGCGTTTGTATCGTCCTTTTGCTCTGCCCATCAGTTTGTGGATGATAGGCAGTACTCATGTCTAGACGAGTTCCTAATGCTTGCTGTAATGTCTGCCAGAATCTTGAAATAAATCTGCCATCCCTATCAGAGATAATAGAGATTGGTATTCCATGTCTGGAGACGACTTCCTTCAAATAAAATCGTGCTAACTTCTCCATCTTGTCATCTTCTCTTATTGGCAGGAAGTGTGCCAATTTGGTGAGACGATCAACTATTACCCAAATAGTATCAAAACCACTTGCAGTCCTTGGCAATTTAGTGATGAAATCCATGGTAATGTTTTCCCATTTTCATTCCGGGATTTCGGGTTGCTGAAGTAGACCTGATGGTTTTTGATGCTCAGCTTTGACCTTAGAACACGTCAAACATTCTCCTATTTAGCAACATCAGCTTTCATACCTGGCCACCAAAAATATTTCTTAAGATCCTTGCACATCTTTCCCGTTCCATGATGTATTGAGTATCTGGTTTTATGAGCTTCTCTAAGTACCATTTCTCTCATATCTCCAAATTTTGGTACCCAAATTCTTTCAGCCCTATACTGGGTTCCGTCTTCCCGAATATTAAGATGCTTCTCCTATCCTTTGGGTATTTCATCCCTTAAGTTTCCCTCTTTTAAAACTCCTTGTTGCGCCTCCTTTATTTGAGTAGTAAGGTTAGTGTGAATCATTATATTCATAGCTTTTACTCGAATATGTTCTCTGTCCTTTCTGCTCAAGGCGTCGGCTACCACATTTGCCTTTCCCGGGTGGTAACGAATCTCAAAGTCGTAATCATTCAATAATTCAATCCATCTGCGCTGCTTCATGTTCAGTTGTTTCTGATTAAATATGTGTTGAAGACTTTTGTGGTTGGTATATATAAAATACTTTTGACCCCATATAAGTAGTGCCTCCAAGTCTTTAATGTAAAAACAATTGCGCCTAATTCCAAATCATGCGTCGTATAATTCTGCTCGTGAATCTTCAATTGTCTAGACGCATAAGCAATTACTTTCTTTCGTTGCATTAATACACAACCGAGACCTTGCTTTGAGGCGTCACAATATATCACAAAATCATCATTCCCTTCAGGTAATGACAATATAGGTGCCGTAGTTAACTTTTTCTTCAACAATTGAAACGCTTTTTCTTGTTCATCCTTCCATTCAAATTTCCTCCCTTTATGTGTTAATGCAGTCAAGGGTTTTGCTATTTTGGAAAAATCTTGGATGAATCTCCTGTAATAACCAGCTAGTCCTAAAAATTGCCGAATGTGTTTCGGAGTTTTTGGGGTTTCCCACTTTTCAACGGTTTCAATCTTTGCTGGATCCACTTGAATACCTTCTTTGTTCACTATATGACCGAGGAATTGAACTTCTTCCAACCAAAATGCACACTTTGAAAACTTAGCGTATAGTTTTTCTTTTCTTAACAACTCTAGCACTTTTCTCAAATGTTCTTCATGCTCTTGGTCATTCTTTGAGTAAATAAGTATGTCATCGATGAAAACAATGACAAACTTGTCAAGGTATGGTCCACACACTTGGTTCATGAGGTCCATGAATATAGCTGGTGCATTAGTCAACCCAAACAGCATAACCATAAACTCGTAATGACTGTAACGCGTCCTAAAAGTAGTCTTTGGAATCACCCGCATTTGATGATACCCAAAACGTAAATCAATCTTCGAATAAACTGACGAGCCTTGTAGTTGATCAAATAAGTCGTTGATTCTCGGTAGTGGGTAACGGTTCTTGATGGTAAGTTTGTTCAACTCTCGATAGTCGATACACAACCTAAATGTACCATCCTTCTTCTTGACAAACAAAACAGGAGCTCCCCATGGTGATGTGCTTGGTCGAATGAAACCACGCTCTAAAAGTTCCTGTAACTGACTTTGTAATTCTTTCATTTCACTGGGTGCGAGTCTGTATGGAGCACGAGCTATTGGTGCAGCTCCTGGTACACGGTCTATTTGAAATTCAACGGATCGATGTGGGGGTAATCCCGGTAATTCTTTCGGAAATACATCGGGAAATTCTTTTGCGTTAGGAACATCACTGATGTTCTTTTCTTCAGGTTTAACTTCCTTGATGTGTGCTAGAATGACGCAACAACCTTTTCTTATTAGTTTCTGTGCCTTCAAACTACTAATAAGATTTAATTTCGCATTGTTCTTCTCTCCGTACACCATTAAAGGTTTTCCCTTTTCACGCATAATGTGAATCGCATTTTTGTAACAAACGACCTCTGCTCTCACCTTTTTCAACCAGTCCATACCAATTATTACATCAAAACTCCCTAACTCAACTGGTATTAAATCAATTTTAAACGTTTCATCCCCCAGTTTAATTTCTCTATCCCGACATATATTATCTGCTAAAATTAATTTACCGTTTGCTAATTCGAGTAAAAATTTACTATCTAAAGGCGTCAATGGGCAACTTAACTTAGCACAAAAATCTCTACTCATATAGCTTCTATCCGCACCCGAATCAAATAAAACATAAGCAGATTTATTATCAATAAGGAACGTACCCGTAACAAGCTCCGGGTCTTCCTGCGCTTCTGCCATATTAATATTGAAAACTCTTCCGCGGCCCTTCCCATTAGTATTCCCTTGATTCGGGCAATTACTTCTAATGTGGCCCGATTTTCCACATCCATAACAAACAAAGGAGGCATTACTTGTTTCGCCACTATTTGTTCCTTTAGTTCTATTAAACTTTGGTCCGTAGACCTCACACTTTTTCGCACCATGGCCAGTTCTTTTACACTTGGTGCAAAATGTCATACAGAACCCATTCTGGTGGTACTCTTCACACCTTTGGCATTTTTGGTTTTTGTTGTCGTTGTTGTTATTGAGGTTGTTGTTGGGATTGTTATTATTGTTGGAACGGTTGTTGTAGTTGTTGTTGTTGTTGGGACGTTTGTTGTAGTTATTGTTGGGATTGCGGTTATTGTTGCAATTATTGTTGCGGTTGTGGTTGTAATTGTTGTTGTTGTTGTATTGGTGACCCTTGTCACTGGTTTCTTCCCACTTTCTCTTGAGTTGTTTCGTGTTGGCTTCTTCAGCCGCCTGCTCTTTAATTCTTCCCTCAATCTGATTTATGAGTTTATGAGCCATTCGACTTGTCTTTTATATGGAAGCTTGCTCGTGTGAACTCACATCTTCTTGAATCCTTACTGGTAACCCTTTTATAAATGCGTCGATCTTCTCTTCTTCATCTTCGAACGTTCCTGGACATAATAGGCACAACTCTGTGAATCGTCGTTCATATGTGGTAATGTCGAACCCTTGTGTTCGTAACTCTCTAAGCTCTACCTTGAGCTTATTAACTTCGTTTCTAGGACGGTACTGCTCGTTCATCAATTGCTTGAATGCCGACCACGGTAGTGCGTAAGCAGCATTTTGTCCTACCTGTTCAAGATAGGTGTTTCACCACGTTAACGCAGTACCTGTGAAGGTATGCGTAGCCTACTTAACTTTATCCTCTTCAGTACACTTACTTATGGCAAACACCGATTCGACTTTCTCGGTCCACCGTTTCAATCCAATTGGTCCTTCAGTTCCATCAAATTCCAAAGGTTTGCAGGCAGTGAATTCTTTGTAGGAGCATCCTACACGATTTCTTGTGGAATTAGTTCCACTGCTAGATTCAGAGTTATTGTTATTTTGCATCGCAGCCTGTACTGCGGCTATGTTTGCTGCAAGGAAAACACGGAAGTCTTCCTCGCTCATGTTCAAATTCTGACGAGTCGCCGGTGCCATTTCCTTCAAAAATAGCCAAAAGAATTGAGTTAATCATATAGAATTTAAGAGTAGTCAATAGTATCTCGTAGCATTATAAGAACTTATTTATAAAAGTTTTTTCTTCATATTAGCATTTTATAGTTTTAATTCGGGTAGTACCTACCCGTTAAGTTCATACTTACTAGCTACTATACAACTCAACTACTACGCTTCTATATGAAAAACTTATTACAATAATATTTCGTGTTCAAACCTTTATACAATATTTTACAAACTTACAATACCACTATTATACATATAGGATGAAATATAGCACATAATATCTTTGCTACTCAGCAGCTATAAAGGCAATTCTAGTTAATACGCAAGTTGTTCAGCAAAAGAAATAAAGACACGTAATTCATAAGTCCAGAAACAAGTCATGCATTTAGGTTTTACTAAGACGACTTCCCATCCTTGGTCTTGTGGAAAGTAACCGTTATGACCATTGGCTAGGCAGCATGTTGTAATGTCGTCAAAAGGACGTGGGTTTCGTAATGTCCAACAGCCTCGCAATAATCTAAAAACCTTGTTTCTCACCCCAACTACTGAATCCGTCACTTGTGGGAAGGTTTTATTTAAAAGTTGTAACCCGATATTCTTTTTCTCACTTTGGTAAGAAACGAACATCACTAACCCGTAAGTATAACATGCTTCTTTATGTTGCATGTTAGAAGCTCTTTCTAACTCACGAAATCCTATGTTGGGATATGTTGAGTCAAAATAGGTTCTTAATCCGTAGCGTAAAATTGCATTTGGGTTCCCCGCATTTAACGCTTTAAAGAAAACACGGCGTAACTTACAGTCTCCCCAATGTGATATACCCCACCTATCAAAGGAAAGCCTTTTATAAACTAAGGCATTTCTGGAAAGTCTTTCAAATGTTTGACAAGTTAATTTTGCCATAACTAAATGTGCTGATGAATTCCGACCGACTCTAGACAAGATTTCCTCAATCATATCCTCTGGTAGGTCTTCTAAAATATTCGATTGTCTACCCTTAACGTCCATTTTGTTTTTATACTGTAAAATAGACAAGGATTAGATTCGTAAAAGATAATAATTAACAAACAATACAAGCAATTTTTACATAGAACATAAAAGTACAAGCACATTACAATACATAATACACAACATGATTACAACCCTCTAATCTGAATCACTGGTTTCTTCTTCTTCGGACTTGGTTCGTTTTCCTAATTTTTTTGGGATATATGGTGCTCCTCTAATACGAGCCGTCGTTTTCCACAATAGTTTAGAAAAACCTGGTGGTTTAGAGGTTCCCGGGTTATTGTTACAATTTAGGAAATACGGACGTTGCCGATACATATAAAGTTCATCGGGGTTGGAATCAGGTTTCTCTATTTTTATATCTTTTCCCTTATTATTTTCTTTTGTCATATTAAATTGGGTCGAGGTAATTTCTATAACATCATCGGAATCCTCATCGGGATCCGATTCATCGAAAAATTGGTAATCTTCCCAATATTTTGCTTCCTCGGCGGAAACACCATTGACCATTTTTAACTTTGGTTCGTTGGTTGATGATTTTCTTTTATTTAAATTAATTTACTGTAGGTATCAATATTTCTTCCTCCGGAACCTCTTCTTCTTCCGGTTCCTCCTCTTCCGGTTCCTCCTCTTCTGATTCCTCTTCTTCCGGTTCCTCTTCTTCCAGTTCCTCTTCTGGAATTTGTGAATCTTCCCAAATTATATTCGACTCTTCATTATTATTAGGTGAGTCGATGGGATTTGTACTAGTGGTAGACATCTATCACACAATATCAGACACATTAAGAGATTAATATATCACATAATATTTACATGTTAATAATATATAGTTTTCAACAAAAGTGTTAAGCAATCGTTTTTAAAGAAAACACGGTCGAAGTCCAGACTCACTAATGTATCCTAACAAACTCGATAAGACACACTAATGCAAATTTCTGGTTCTCTAAGACCAACGCTCGGATACCAACTGAAATATCCCGTTCGTATTGATTATAAACGTTCCATATTAATTGATTTCGTCGCGAGGTTTTGACCTCTATATGAGATGTTTTTCAAAGACTGCATTCATTTTTAAAACAACCATAACCTTTATTTTATCGATAAAGGTTTAAAAAGCATTACGTAGATTATCAAATAATGATAATCTAAAATATACCGTTTACACACGACCATTACATAATGGTTTACAATAAGAATATATTACATCAAAAATAAGTTTCTTGAATGCAGTTTTTACATAATATCATACAAGCATGGACTCCAAATCTTGTTCTTATTTTAGTATGCAACAGTGGAAGCTCTTAATAATCACCGGAGAATAAACATGCTTAAAACGTCAACAAAAATGTTGGTGAGTTATAGGTTTAACCTATATATTATCAAATCATAGTAATAGACCACAAGATTTCATATTTCAATATACATCTCATACATAGAGATAAAAATCATTCATATGGTGAACACCTGGTAACCGACATTAACAAGATACATATAGAATATCCCCATCATTCCGGGACACCCATCGGACATGATAAAATCTAAGTACTAAAGCATTCCAAATTCCAGAATGGGGCTTGTTGGGCCCGATAGATCTATCTTTAGGATTCGCGTCAATTTGGGGGTCTGTTCCCAAATTCTTAGGCTACCAAGCTAAAAAGGGGCATATTCGGCTTCGATCATTCACCCATATAATGTAGTTTCATTTACTTGTGTCTATTTCATAAAACATTTATAAAATTGCATGTATTCTCATCCCAAAATATTAGATTTTAACAGTGGGACTATAACTCACTTTCACAGATTTTTACTTCGTCGAGAAGTAAGCCTTGGCCACTGGTCGATTCAAGAACCTATAACAAATATGTACATATATATCAAAGTATGTTCAAAATATATTTACAACATTTTTAATACGTTTTAATGTTTTAAGTTTATTAAGTCAGCTGTCCTCGTTAGTAACCTACAACTAGTTGTTCATAGTTAGATGTACAGAAATAAATTGATATATATTATCTTGACCCAATCCACGACCCAGTGTATACACGTCTCAGGCTAGATCACAACTCAAAGTATATATATTTTTGGAATCAACCTCAACCCTGTATAGCTAACTCCAACATTACTGCATATAGAGTGTCTATGGTTATTCCAAATAATATATATAGATGGGTCGATATGATATGTCAAAACATTTGCATACGTGTCTATGGTATCCCAAGATTACATAATATATTAGAATACATGTATAATACAATATAAGTTAGCTAGGATATGATTAATATAGATTTGTTACAATATTTTCCGTAGCTACAACAATAAAAAAAAATATCCAATCTTGTTTTACCCATAACTTCTTCGTTTTAAATCCGTTTTGAGTGAATCAAATTGCTATGATTTCATATTGAACTCTATTTTATGAATCTAAACAGAAAAAGTATAGGTTTATAGTTGGAAATATAAGTTACACGTCATTTTTGTAAGAGGTAGTCATTTCAGTCGAAAGAACGACGTCTTGATGACCATTTTGAAAAACATACTTCCACTTTGAGTTTAACCATGATTTTTGGATATAGTTTCATGTTCATAAGAAAAATCATTTTCCCAGAAGAACAACTTTTAAATCAAAGTTTATCATAGTTTTTAATTATCAAACCCAAAACAGCCCGCGGTGTTACTACGACGGCGTATATCCAGTTTTACGGTGTTTTTCGTTTTTTCTGGTTTTAAATCATTAAGTTATCATATCATATAGATATAGAAATGTGTTTAGTTGATTTTAAAAGTCAATTTACAAGGATTAACTTTTGTTTACGAACAAGTTTAGAATTAACTAAACTATGTTCTAGTGATTTCAAGTTTAAACCTTCGAATACAGTAGTTTTATATATATGAATCGAATGATGTTATGAACATCATTACTACCTCAGGTTTTGTGGATAAACTTACTGGAAATGAGAAAAATAGATCTAGCTTCAAAGGATCCTTGGATGGCTTGAAAGTTCTTGAAGTAGAATCATGACACGAAAACAAGTTCAAGTAAGATTTCCACTCGAAATAAAATTGTTATAGTTATAGAAATTGAATCAAAGTTTAAATATGAGTATTACCTTTTATTAGAAAGATATCTTACTGTAAATAAGAAAGATTTCTTGAGGTTGGATGATCACTTTACAAGATTGGAAGTAAGCTAGCAAACTTGGAAGTATTCTTGATTTTATGAAAATAGAACTTATAGAATTTATGAAGAACACTTAGAACTTGAAGATAGAACTTGAGAGAGATCAATTAGATGAAGAAAATTGAAGAATAAAAGTGTTTGTAGGTGTTTTTGGTCGTTGGTATATGGATTAGATATAAAGGATGTGTAATTTTGTTTACTTGTAAATAAGTCATGAATGATTACTAATATTTTTTTAATTTTATGAGATATTTCATGCTAGTTGTCAAATGATGGTTCCCACATGTGTTAGGTGACTCACATGAGCTGCTAAGAGCTGATCATTGGAGTGTATATACCAATAGTACATACATCTTAAAGCTGTGTATTGTACGAGTACGAATACGGGTGCATACGAGTAGAATTAATGATGAAACTGAACGAGGATGTAATTGTAAGCATTTTTGCTAAGTAGAAGTATTTTGATAAGTGTCTTGAAGTCTTTCAAAAGTGTATGAATACATATTAAAACACTACATGTATATACATTTTAACTGAGTCGTTAAATCATCGTTAGTCGTTACATGTAAATGTTGTGTTGAAGCCTTTAGGTTAACGATCATGTTAAGTGTTGTTAACCCATTGTTTATTATATCAAATGAGATGTTAAATTATTACATTATCATGATATTATGATGTATTAATATATCTTAATATGATATATATACAATTAAATGTCGTTACAACGATAATCGTTACATATATGCCTCGTTTCGAAATCCTTAAGTTAGTAGTCTTGTTTTTACATATGTAGTTCATTGTTAATATACTTAATGATATGTTTACTTATCATAATACCATGTTAACTAAAAATATATATATATATATATATATATATATATATATATATATATATATATATATATATATATATATATATATATAAATATATATATATATATATATATATATCCATATATATATATCCATATATATAACATCATATAGTTTTTACAAGTTTTAACGTTCGTGAATCACGGTCAACTTGGGTGGTCAATTGTCTATATGAAATCTATTTCACTTAATCAAGCTTTAACAAGTTTGATTGCTTAACATGTTGGAAACACTTAATCATGTAAATAACAATTTCATTTAATATATATAAACATGAAAAAGTTCGGGTCACTACAGCATAACCCCTAAAGAAGCCATTACTCTTCTATAAATTGAGGAGCATAAGCTCAGAGGGACACAATGAACTCACTTACATGATATACACACCCCTTTATCCTTTGGTGGTGTAAAGTAAGCATCATCTTACTACATTCGAAAAATCGCCAACAAAAACATAAACTCTCTTAATCCACCTTAGCCATCCACCTTCGTGATTAGAACCACTTAACTGTATCTCTTCAATAAGGCTCGCTGGAAAGTCTACAAATAGTACCATAAGCCATAGTTACTCTTTACTTTTTACTTATATGTATGTGTTGGTGATAGGTATCAGCGTCAGCGGTAGCTAGCACCAGCAGTGGTGTCGCTGTTGGTGGTCGTTTCCTAGTCAATGGCGTTTTCAAATTTTGTTTATGAAGTTTGGTTTCCAGATCTAGGGCTAAATCCTAGCAGGCTTTCTTTGTCAACGTAGTCACCTGCGTTTTTGGTTGCTTCCGTAATTTGGTGTGCGATAATGAAACTTTAGTTAGAAGTTAGGGTTTTAAAACGATGATAAAGTTGATGTTTAAAATCGATGTTGTTTTCGGTATATTGATTGATTTGTTTCTCTATTCCCTATTAGTTCAATGGCATTAATTTAATTTAATTATTGTGATCCTTAACAAAAATTTTCCCCATAATGTTTCATGCGATTGAAAATATGATAATGATTTTCAAAATGTTACACGTGAGAATACATTGATATGTATTTCTATAATCTTTTGTATAATAAAGCAATGCCGACCACATGTGACCGTCCGTGTTGACGATCACATAAAATACGCGAAAATGTAAAGAATCACCTCCCGTACAACACTCATCTTCTCAAATCCTTTCTATCCCCAATTTCCAAAAACCCTAACCCTAGATGATATTTTCAAATCTCTTCAATGGAAAAGCAATCAATCATCCACAACAACAATCCCAACCTAATTGAAGAACAAGACACCGAATTTTACGACGCCGTTGAAGAATTCCCTTTCTTCGATGCATCAATATCTTTCGAACAATCGAATGAACCTACGGTTTCTGTCATATCGGAGCACGCTCCAGACTCTCCGTCGTCGCCTTCCTCCGCCGGTCTCCGGCACCGTCGAATCGTTTCTCCGCGAAGTTGCAATGAAATACACGAGCTTCAATTCTTCAAAAACAATCCGGACGGTTTGATTGATTATAATCCTGATGAGTCTATGCATGATAATGAAAACCTAAAGAAAAAACTACACTCAATTACAGTTAACGCGAGTGATTCGTGCTTAAACGATGAGATGGATGCGAGTTCAACGATTACTAGTGTTACCGGCGATGAACGAATCAACCGTGAGTCGATTACGGTTAATTCACCAAGTTTAGAACCAAGTGTTGCTTCTTTATTTGCTGATTTGTTATTTAAAGTTATTGGTTATCAAACAAAATATTTAGCTAGCTCGGTTACGTTTCCTATATGGTTAATCAATTGTTGTTACATGTTAGTGACCGATCCTTTTGCGATTATTAAAATTGGGAGTAGTTATATGTTAGGTAATGCTTCTGGAGTATGGGGAATTTGTTATAGTTTTATTAAGTTGATTAGTTATGTGGTGTCAGAAAAGCATGAATCTATTTTGAAATGGTGTTTTCGAATAGGAAAAGTATTGTTATGGTTGGGTTTTGGTGGTTGTGTGTTAGTTGGGTTATTAGTTCAGTCTTTTTTGTTCAGTGGTGTGATAATGAAATGGATGGTAGAGGAGCCGATACAGATAAACGAGCAATTAACTTTTGATTATACACAAGATACTCCCATGGCTTTTGTGCCGATAATTTCTTGTTCGGAGTCTTATGCTCCAGCGCACGTTGAAAAGAGTAAGTTTGGGAGTTTTGTTGAATCGCGTGTGATACCATTTGATCATGAACTGCAGGCGTCTGTCTCGTTAACTTTACCAGAATCAGACTACAATAGAAATCTTGGAATCTTTCAGGTATGTAGTAAACGTTTGCAATAGCCCGTCTTTTGTACAATTGTTTATGAGTGTGTTTGGATGTGCTTCTAAATTATCATTGTGACTTCGGGGGTGTTTGGATTTGCGTTTTGAAAACTAGTTGTGCGTTTTAGATAATTATAATCAAATAATCTGCTGTAGCCACTAGCAAAACGTGGTTTAAATTAATGGTGTTTGGATTTAATTATGCTGTTTGAAAACGCAATAATCTAATAATCAATTTTGTAAGTGTTTGGTAAATTAGATTATTTGACAAATTAAGAAACAATTAGGAAGAAAAATAGGGGGAAAAGGAAATAATCAGATAATCAAAGAATCACGTTTTGCTGCAGTAAGGGATGACTTTTTTATTTTCACGTTTTGAGTCTTTTAAAATGCAATCAATTGATTTTCAAATTGAATTTACCAAATACTATTTATTGATTATTTACGATTTGAAAACGCAATCATCAAATAATCACCTTCAAATCGCTAAGCCAAACACCCCCGAATCAACTCATGAGCTAGTGATTATAATTAATGCTGTCTGTCATAAACTAATTGTTTTTCTTTTTTCTCTTTATAAATCATGTTAGGTAAGAGTAGACTTTCTTTCTGGTGATGGTAAACTCCTTGCAAGTACAAGGCAGCCATGTATGTTGACATTTAAAAGTCAACCAATCCGTCTTCTATCAACTTTGTTCAAATTGGCTCCTCTTCTAACTGGCTATTCATCTGAAACACAAACTTTGGAAGTAAATTTTAGAGGGTATACTGAAAAGAATGTTCCTACATCGTGCACAAGGGTTGTCATCGAGCAACGAACGGAATTTGCAAGAGGGGGCGGTCTTCCTGAAATATACTCTGCCTCTTTAAAGCTAGAGTCTCAACTTCCATTTTTGAAGAGGATATTGTGGTATTGGAAAGGAGTAATATACTTGTGGATTAGCTGTATGATGTTTTTATTGGAGTTGTTATTCACAATTTTATGTTGTTCGCCTATCATATTCCCTTGGGTACGGCGTGTTGGTGGGTCTGTATATAATAATGCGTCTCATGGCCCCACTTATGGTCGAAGTTAGCTGCATCCGCAGTCTCAGTTGATCATGTTTGTTCCTGGTATACAACCAAGCTCTTTACCATGTGTTTTTTGGAGATAAAAAGAATGCTCAAAGTAACAGCTTGTCATGGTTAAAGCAAATTGCATATGGTCTAGTGGTATTGGGCTAACCCATTTTGGTTGTGGGTTCAAGTCTTATTTGATACAAGTGGGTAAATAATACGTGTGTGTGGTTAGAGATGTGTATTTGCCTTCCTGAAAGATATATATTTCAAGTTTCGTATCTATCATTGTGTATATATATATGGTTTTGATAGTTACTGGATTTTGTAGTTGTTTCAGAAAAAAATATGTTATATGATGGTTACTTATGTGTCATGATGAGTGCTTTTAGTGAATTTGTCCTTTTTATACTTTGATTCTTAAATTCTCCATCAACTATCTGCATGAATTCATCTTAGGCGTTATCTGATATTTATTATGTTCGTGGTGTATCATAATTCCAAATTTCAACACGCATGAGATAGTATAATCTTAATCTCAGCCTGTTCCTGCATTATTCATATTTGAACTCAGTTTTACGTGTATCATATAACATATCCAGTGTGTAAAATTTGAAATAGTCAAAACTCAAAAACAATACTATTATAAACAACATATATACATGAAATAATACTTTGTAGAAAGTATTAAATGGGTTTAAACTGCTCCTCTATATAGTTCAAATCTAAGGCATGTTTCAGATGTTATATCTATGCACACAGCGGCGGAACTTGAACTCGGATACAGGTGGGGCGGGTGTAAAATTTTTTAAAATCTTTCATATTCAGCAGGGACGAACACTAAAAAAAAACCTTATTTTTTAGTAAATTTTTTACTTTTTTTTTTAGTGTAAAAGTTTTTGTTCCGTAAAATCCAGGGTGGACGGATACCCACCTTGGGTTACTCTATGTTCCGCCTCTGTGTGCACACATTCTTTGGAGGAAGATGAACCTTATACGATCTCTAGTAGAGGCTTATCACTGAACCTTGGGATGTTATGCGCTCAAGCCCTGGTTAGAGCCCTGCATTCAGTCCGTATATATAAACCCATAAACCTCGATATATATATATTGGTTTGAAACGGCGGCTGGGCCTATGGTCCTGGCTGGGTTCATCTACGCCCCTGATATTCGTCTTCGATGAAAAGTGAGTAGGTTTGATGATTTGAAGAAATTGTTTTCTGTAAATCTATTAGTCAATACTAATTATTTTTTAAATATCACAAAAAAAAAAAAAAAAAAAAAAAAAAAAACAAATTGTATATGAATATTAAGTAGTATTGACTAAAAAAAATCACGGTTACAGTATATGTAAAAACAATGTATGGTATAAGTAATCGGACAGAACTTCCTTGTATAGAATATAGCATAACTAGAGACACTATGTAATACACAGTAATCTGTTTAACAAATACTTGTGTCTCATTCAAACATACGATTCAATATATCACTTTTGGCATGCACCCTTGGTTAGCTCACTCAACCGCACCTTAATGAGTTGTATGCCCAAGCACCACCTATGGCCCCTATCGTCGGTCCTAAAATGTAAATCCATAACCCTGTGTACTCGTTCCATATAAGTGCTGGCCCTATGCTTCTTGCCGGATTCATTGACGCCCCTGATACTGACCTGTTATCAAATATATAATTACAATAAATACTTTATTATAAGATAGCTAGTATAATATATACGTATCTAGATCATATATATATACAACAACAACAACAAAACCCAATACCACATAGGTGGTGTATTGGGGAGGTGAGTTGTGCATTGCGTATATATACGTACCCTGCAAACGTGGCGTTAAGTAAAACTGTTGATCCAATGGCAACTCCGGCTAGTTGACCGCTCTGCATTGCGTAGATATGTTGATTATTAGTTCAGTTCAATATGTGAAATATCTTATATATTCATGACAAAAAAGAAGGAAAAAAAAAAACTAAGATCATAATACTAACAGCTCGATTATCTGTGGTGACGGCGCTTATGACAAACATGAGATAGAAAGTTATGATAATTTCCATCACCAAGGATTGAACTTCAGGCCCTGACGGGGCATTTCCAACAAAATGATCGTGTTTTCCATTAAATATCAATCGTAGGGTTCCGCTTGCTAGGGCCGATGCAAGGACTTGAGCAATCACATATCCCGGCACCTTATTAAAATTGAATTAATGTATATATTTCTGTTAGCAACAACTAGATCATAAGTTAATAGCCAAATTGTAATTGTCCTAGCGGTATCAAAGAACCCCTCCAACCAAGAAGTTATGGATTCGAGTTTAGGGTGAACATTT
Organism: Rutidosis leptorrhynchoides; assembly: GCF_046630445.1. Lineage (NCBI taxonomy): Eukaryota > Viridiplantae > Streptophyta > Magnoliopsida > Asterales > Asteraceae > Rutidosis > Rutidosis leptorrhynchoides. The sequence continues at coordinate 389,361,278 of NC_092333.1, read as the reverse complement.
CTAAATTTTCGTGAATAAATTCGTGAAGAGTAAGTGAGTTTTCCTTTAAAAAAAGATCATAAGTTATTTACATATATAACAACAACAACACTCAATCTCGCACATACGGGGCATGAAGATGTAAGATGTAAACAATAATTCCTTTTAACTTAAAATAGAGGAGAAGTCATTTCTCCACCCACTCGAAGAAAAAGAATTCTCCACCCAGAGACAGAAAAAGTCATCTCTCTCTTTATTCAAGGATATAGAGATTGCTACCTCCAACCGACAATATTAATAATAAGAAAGATCTTAATCATAAGTATAATTTAATGTTGTGTTAATTAAAGGCTCTTAAAATTATGATTATAGTAATAATTATGAATCCAAATGAAGATCTTAATCATAAGTATAATAATAATTTAAGATCACCTCTTTCCATGGGAACCTTTTGCAAGTGGCAAAAGCAATAGTTACGGCAGGGTTAAAATGTCCACCAGAGACATGGCCAACGGCATAAACCATTACCATCACAGCCGCCCCCCAAACAATGGCGATTCCTGGCATACCGACTAGATTATCCTTGTCGACGTTTATTATCATCACACCACACCCTGCAAATACTACAAAGTACGTCGCAAACAACTCTGCGATCAACTGCCCAAATATTCAAAACAACAAGTCATAAAAAGATTGTACAATGCCACAATGGCTTACATATTGAACTATGGACTTAGTGAAAGTACCTTTTGGTAATATTGAGTAGCTTTTGTGACTTGTTTCTCTATGCCCAAAGTGACACCATGATGGCCATTAGAAGTGCAACCCATTTCCATCGTAGCCATAGCCATAGCCATTCACCTTCAAATACACCAAATGTGATTTTGGAGAAAAAAACGTAGATAGTTTTTGAGAAGGAAAAAGAGAACGTACCAAGTATATATAAAGAAGTAGATGTGAGTGAAGACGAAAGATGAAATATCAAACAAGTCTCAATATATCGTGCAAGTCTTTTTTTGAATTAATGAGGAAACTCTGCCTCTATGAACGAACACATTGCCTCCCCATACAAGATAAACCTCGAATAATGGTGCAAGTCTTAAACATTATATGGGGTGCGCATATGGTTACGAAAAGTAAACTATTAAATTAATAATGTAATGTTATCAAATTGTTCAAAAAGAGAGTGTGACAAGAGGGTGCGCATAATGCGCAATTCACCCGGTACCGGGTCTCGCGCTCGGGGGGCTTGATTACCCGAGGTTTTACCTTCTATGGGGAAGCCAATGTGCTCGTTCATATGAGGGTTTCCTTGCTTAACCAAAAAAAAAAAAAAATAATTAAATGATTAGGGAGTATAAATATATTACTCGTATGAACATGTTTGCCTTAATCGAATTGTTTTAGTTTGTAAGTAGGTAGAGTTCGACATTGATTTAGATTTTCGTATCATATTAAATAAACTAGTTTTATGAGCCCATGCGTTGCACGGCAGTTGCATAAAGTAGTATTCTATAACGTTAGTATTGATATTTTATCAAATGTATAATACAATAAAAATGCATAAATAATTTATTACTGATCATATTTGTATCGAAATCATTAGTATTGAATACTACCGTGAGTTTATGCATTGCACGTTATTTGTATATATTAGTAATCCATCCTTCCCATATAAGTGTCATGTTTTAACTTTTCAAAATTTTTCTTTTTGACTTGAAATATATTTGTTAATTAGGTTTTAAATGTACTTATTTATGGACGGAAGGAGTATTCGATAACGTTAGTCTTGATATTTATCAAATGTATAATACAATTGCACTGAAAAACCGTTTATTACTAATAACACTTGTATCGAAAACATTAATATTGTATACTAACGCATAGATTATGAGCCCGTTTATGTGGTAATTATTTATTAAAAATATATATATGGTAGTCTTTAATTATTAAAAAATTATATTTAATAAATAATAATTAAAACATGATTGTTTAATATTATTATGATTGTTTGATATTATTTATTTTGTAATTATAGTTTATTGCATGTATAGATTGTGTTTAGGATGATGACACTACAACTCATGTATTAATATCCACAGTTAATTAAATTTAAATTAAATCTTAATTAAAATTCTAAATAAATATGTAATTGATTTGGCTTGATCAATCACACATATATTGTAGAACGATTCTTGTTCATACTCCGTGTTTCATAATATCTTCACCATAAAAAAAAAAAAAAAAACTATGACATAATAAATTAAAGCAAAAAAAAAAAAATAATAATAATAATAAAAAATAATAATAAAAAATATATATCGCATAAGAAAAACTTGGAGTTAAAACTATGGATTTATAATTAATAAATAAACTAATTTAATTTATAATTATATAATTATAATTATAATAATTATAATAAATGAATGAAGCTACGCCTACTTTTACATCCATCTAATCTAAATCTAAATGGACATATATTTCATCATATCATATGCATATTTTATATCATGTCTTAAATAAATATTATATGATTGTATGATTATCTACTACCAATATTAATGAGTTGCGGATCTATTAACCTTAGGTGGTTTCCAAAAGTAGAGCTAAATAGATAAATGGAAACGATTATTTTATGATAAATACAATTCGTATATTAAATAAAATTGGTATATTAAATTATTAAATTTAACAATATCAAAAATAGGAATAAGTGATATAATGACATGTGGCAGTTTCAATGAGAAGATGACACATCAGCATAATGGCACGCGCTTTATAATAATGTATAGATGTATAGAAGATTAAGGGAAAAACTTTGTAATTGTGATAAGACTTAATTACGCCCTTAGTCTCTAAGGTTTTATCTTTTTTCATCTTTGCCCCTAAATTATTTTTATTTCATCCTAACCCTTAAAGTTATGATGTAGTTTCATCTAGGTCCCCAGTTAACGGATTGAGTCAATGGCAGTTAACCATAGGGACCTAAATGAAACTATATCATTACTTTAAGGCTTATGATGAAACAAAAATATTTTAGGGACAAGGATTATACAAAAATACTTTAGAGACAAGGATGAAACAAAAATACTTTAGGGATAATGATGAAAAAAAGGTAAAACTTTAGAGACCAACGGCGTAATTAAGTCAAGTGGGAACGACATTTTAGGAAAATAAATAACAATTACTCCGTACTTACTTATATACGGGGATGTCAACCGTAAAGGTGCATGAGTAGTGTTTGGTCTGTTACAGGTGGTTGGCTCTTTGTTTGCACAATAACTCCCACATGGCATGCGTTTTCAGTTCTTTTTGTCAATGTCTTTCGACTCAATTATTTGAGGCAACAACAAGCGTCGATTTATTGGCGACTTGACTGCCTCTTAGAGCCTAGATTGAATCTCGGACATTCTTAAAAATCCATGAAAATTTGATTCTACCATTTTTAATGGCGTCTTGTTTTTATTTTTTTATTTTTTTTGCCGGAGGTCGTCACGGAAGCAATCTCTCAACTTTAGGGTAGAGAGATTGCTTCCGTGAGGACCTCCGGCCAAAAAATAATAAAATAAATATAAATTAACATATAAAATAAGATAAAACAATAAGACGCCATGGAAATGGTAGAATCAAATTTTCATGAGTTTTTATGTCTGTCTAGGATTCAATCTAGGCTCTAAGCGGCAGTTAAATCACCAATAAATCGACGATTGTTGTTGCCTCAAATAATAGAGCCGAAAGACATTGACAAAAAGAACTCAAAGGCAGGTCAGGTGAGAGTTGTCGTGCAAGCAAAGAGCCAACCACCCGTAACAGACCAAATATCAATCATGCAACTTTACGGTTGACATCCTCGTATATAAGTAAGTACGGAGTAATTGTTATTTATTTGCCTAACATTTCGTTCTCGCTTGACTTAATTACACCCTTGGTCCCTAAAGTATTTTTGTTTCATTCTTGTCCCTAAAATATTTTTGTTTCATCCTAACCCTTAAAGTAGTGATATGGTTTCATTTAGGTCCCCATGGTTAATTGCCGTTAACTCAATCTGTTAACAGAGGATCTAAATGAAACCATATCATAACTTTATGAGTTATGATGAAACAAAAATACTTCAGGGACAAGGATGAAAAAAAGATAAAATTTTAGGGACCAAGATCTTAATTAAGTCTTGTGATAATTGAACTAATTAGACCCAGTTATATTGGTTGAAGTGAAAATGAACAAAGCAGAAATATACATGGTGAAATATTTGATAAGTATCTATAATTTCTATTAAATATCTATAATGATGATGTCATCATTAGGCTAATCATCTCTAATAATGATGTCATCATTAAGTTAATCCATCTCTAAATTTCTCTTGATAACAAAATTAAATATAATAAGAAAAAAAATAAAAAATAATAGAGCATATTAGTACGCTGAATTATGCAAACAAAAAATTAAACTCCCCTATTGTAACGACCCTGGAAATTCCAACGTTATTTTATTAATAATTATTATTATTAATACGCGTGTTTAAACGAATGTATGTTATTACATTTACATGTTGCCATGATTGCCCGTACTTGACTTTTAAGTGCCCAAAACGTCTTTGTGACACACGAAACTTCACGAATAATATTTCTAGATATTATTTGCATTCATGATTAAGTTTTATTAATCATTTTGATTAACTATGGCTATTAGTTAGTTACTTGGGCTTTAATTGGGTTTATTTGTTAAACTACTTGAACTTGGGCTTTATTGTGAAATGGACTCATGATATTGGGCTTCTAAGCCCACCCTACTTATATTTATGGATTAATTAGCCCATGAGACTTGTAAGTATCAAATTTAAATGTGAACTAGTTAGTTATTTCCTTAAGAATCTTGTTACTACACAATCCCCATGTAAACCCATCTAAAATCCAACTTTTGTAAGGCTTTACAAGCAAGTAACCATTGAACTTTCCTCTCCTCCCCTTGAGCTCCTAAACCGTTGGCTAGGACTCCATATGGAGTGGTTTTTGTTTCATTTTTCACTTACTTCATTTGCTAGATTTCCTCTCATTTCAAAACACTCTCAAACTTGCATTTCATTCTCTCTCACATTTCTCTCTTCTTGTAAGTGTTTGAACAACTTCTTCCTTCTCTTTTTTCTTTCTAAAACCGTAGGCCTTATGCCCTTTAATCATCATCATGCTTTGTTTGATTTAATCTTTGTTACTTGTGTTGATTTCTAGTAGTTACTTGTTACTTACTTACTTGGTTACAAGGATAAACTTTCTAGTTTCATTCTTCTTTTATCTTGTTTTAACAAGAACATTCAAGAACTAAACTCTCTAGTTTAGGTTCTACATATAATGTTTCAAAGATTATAAGTTCATTGTTGTTAAAATCATACTTGTAAGTCATGAAAGTAAACTTAAAGTTTACTTTACTTAAAGATCAACTTTGGTTGAATCTTTAAAAAGTATGAACAACCATGAATCTTTTTCTTGTTTATTTAAGTTTACCTCTTCAATTTATGCACTTTAATTTCATGTAGTTAGTTATATGGTCAAGTACTACAAGTTAGTCTTGATCTCATATCTCTTGAACAAATTAAGTTAACTTTGAAAGTTCAAGAACACACAAATAAATTTTCTTTAAATATAACTTTGGATCTAGACTTTTGAGTCTTGGATCTTCAAGATCAAACTAAGAACTATGTTCTACTACTTATGATCTTGATTAGTTAGTTAACTTTCAAGTTTATAGTTCATGTAAGTGTCAAACCTAAGACTTTGATGTAACTTTGGTTCATCAAACTACATGCAACTCTTAAGTGAGTTGTGCTTCATGTCTTAGACTTGCACTTGGTGTTATGATGGTCAAGACTTGGTTAAGATGATGTAACCACATCAACTAGTTGTACACTTGAAGCTATATGCATCAAGGATGAGAACCATGATGAACATCAAGCACCAAGACCACCGGAACCCTTTTAAACTCACTGCTTCTGTCCAAAACCTACTGACCTGATGCTTCTGGGCATACCAGTAGACCTGGACTGTTCTAACCTTGATTTTTAGATAGGACTTTTCGAGTAGATAACTTTTCATATAGGACTCGTCTTAATCCGTGTTACGGTTTAGGATTTATGGCCCTCCGATCGTTACTATGTCCTTTAACGTTGTGCAGAAATTTCTGACCTACTCGCACTTAGACCGTCGCCACGGTCAAACCAAGACGAGTTTGCTTCTGTAAATTTTACCACACTTAAGGGACTCATAGACGGAGTGATGGCCACTGGTCTCACCTTAATTCAGTAAGGGTAGAGGCCGTGTTGACTGACTGAAGTTAGACTTTGTTGAAAACTACTTTCATAAACGAAACTTACTTTACACCTTTTGTTTGATGATGAATGATGATGACCCTTAAGACCTTAATTACATACTTTTAAACCTATTAAGACGATTTACTGACTTAGTACTATTTGACTTAGGTTGAGTGATGTGCAGCGGGGTGTATATAAAATAGTTATTAATTTTAGCAGGAAATACTATTAAATACGATACAATTTTACACAAGATATTTATTTATTTATAGAATGGATATACTTAAACCTTGCTACAACACTTATAGGCAGTGTACCTAATCGTAAAGTAGTGTAGTTTTTAGTAAGTCCGGTTCGTTCCACAGGGAAATCTTTAAACAAAGCTTAACGCTATATTAGTTTACTTTTATAAAAATACAAATATATATATATATATATATATATAAGTAATATTATTATTATAAAGGGGGGTTTTTACCGTTTAATGACCGGTTTGTCGATTATAAAACTTTAGTCGCAGTTAAAACCAAATGTAAAATATTAAAAATAAATACAAGACTTAAATTAAAGCGTAAAGTAAATAACGATAATGAAATTGCGAATAATAAGAGTGCGATAAAATAAACTTGCGATAATTAAAGAGTACGATAATTAAAAGTGCAATTAAATAAAATAACAATAAAAATGCGATAATTAGAAGTGCAATTAAATATAAAATAAAAGAAATTAAATATGAAATAAAAGAATTATGCTTATTTAAACTTCCGTAATCATGATGTTTGACGTGTTGATTTTAGTTTTATGCCCATGGGTTAATTGTCCTTTGTCCTGGATTATTTAATATGTCCGTCTGGTTTTTGTCCATAACAGTCCATCAGTCATAAATATAAAGTGCGAGTGTCCTCGTCAAATTATCCTTATACCCGAAGTTAAATATTCCAACTAATTGAGGACTTAAACTGTAACAAGATTTTAATACTTTGTTTAATAATTACACCAGGATGTCGACTGAGTGTAACCCAAGGTTTTAATATTTTGTTATCAATTATACCAAGTGTCCTTGTACATAATTTCACCCCTGTTTTAATTATTCTAGTGGCTATTAATCCATTCCCGTGTCCGGTTAAATGAACGATTATTCGTTGGTATAAATACCCCGCCCATCGTGTCCGATCGAGTGTATATGGTAATTTATAGGGACGCCCAATTGTAAATCTTTATATTAACATTAACAAATTATCATTTAGTTAAACAAATATAAAGCCCATTAATAGCCCATAGTCTAATTTCCACAAGTGTCGTTCTTTTGTCCAAACCCCAATTATGGTACAAAGCCCAATTACCCAATTTTAGTAATTAGTCCAACATCATGATTACTTCGGATTAAATAAGCATAATAATAACTTAGCTACGAGACATTAATATAAAAAGGTTGAACATAACTTACAATGATTAAAAATAGCGTAGCGTTACACGGACAGAATTTCGACTTACACCCTTATAATATTCGCTAACATACCCTTATTATTAGAATTATAATTAAAATTAAAATATAAATTATAAATATATATATATGTTTTACGTATATATGAGAGAAAAGAGAAAGATGGATATGTTTTTGGTTCACCAAAGCTCGATTTTTATAGGCATGTGGGCTGGAACTGGGGCTCATGCGATCGCATGGATTTATACCTTCCAGGCCATGCGATCGCATGGCCAGCTGGGGAGGCTCATTTTTGGTTGTTTTCTTCTGCCGACGGTTTTATAAATAATATAATATATTAAATAATTATAAGAATTATTTAAATATTATATTATATTTATGTGCATAGTTGACTTGTAATTTTTAGTCCATTGCGTCGAGCGTTGAGAGTTGACTCCGGTCCCGGTTCCGGATTTTCGAACGTCCTTGCGTACAATTTTATATTTTGTACTTTGCGTTTTGAATCTTGTACTCTTGTAATTTCGAGACGTTTCTTATCAATAATTGGAACCTCTTTGATTGTATTTTGTACTTTTGAGCTTTTTGGTCGTTTGCGTCTTCAATTCGTCGAATCTGTCTTTTGTCTTCACCTTTTATTATTTAAACGAATATCACTTGTAAATAGAATAATTGCAACTAAAAGCTTGTCTTTCTTAAGGAATAATGCTATGAAATATATGTTCGTTTTTAGCATTATCAAATATTCCCACACTTGAGCGTTGCTTGTCCTCAAGCAATATCGTCTTGAAATACTAGAATCACTTCTTTATTCTTCACACTTTGTACATCAGTGATTTCTATACGGCGGTATAAACAATGACAGTAACGATAGAACCATGGTTAAAGGTGGGTGTGTCATCCACAGTTGCCTCGGGTTTAGGTCAACGACACTTGCAATCAAATAGCCGATTTACTTTCGGTTTCCAAAGCAAAGTGCACATTTGAAAGGCGGTTTACAGTCCCACATGACTATGAAAATGTTGATCCTTAAGGAAATTGGATCTTTATGAAAATATTTGATCTTTTGAAAATTCAATCTAGCTTTTACCCTAGATAAGTTTTCCGGAATAACCCTTCACCGGTGTTTGCAAAATATTTTTGTGGGTTTGGTGGATTTCAGATTTGAAAATTTTAGCTCAAAACTTGCGATTTTGTGTCACCCACTTGCTAACCTTGTATTTGGAAAGCAACACGTCCAGTTTACTTGTCCCGTATATTACCTTTCGATAAACTACCGTCCGGTTGTAAAGGAAAGCGTTGAACAAGCAACTGTTAAGGTAATGTCCCCTGACATGCTTTTAATTATGGTCTATAACGTGTCGGATGCAATTACTATCCTTGGTAGGAGCAATAGTAAAGCTCACCCTTATGATTTTTCGGTCTGGCACAAGGTCCTGTCTTTGACCACTATGCAACCACCGTTCTTACGGTTGACACCCGATTTGGTTCAGGTGACCTAATGAATTCCAGGTGAATTCCTAGGATTTTACGTTCAATGGTAATGAACGCATCGAAAATGGGTTTTCAGAAAACAAATCGGTTTTAATTTGATCAAAATATTTTCTCGTTCAAGCTCGAGTTTAGATATCATCGAATTCCATGAGTTTGTAATTCTCAATCTTTAAGGTCAATCTCTAGGATTGAGTAATATCAGTCTTAAAAGCTGATTTTTAATCTTTAAGGAGATTATCCTTTCTGGGGATCTGATTCATTAGTCTTATCCAGCTAATTTGCATGGTGCCCCCCCATTGTACGAGATAAATCCTTCTCATGGTTAGGATAAATCTGACCACTTGGCGACCCTGTTTTATGCTGAGGTCCGTGGATTTCCTGCTGATTTTAGAGATGACTTTTCTAGATTTTTTGTCAACCTACAGCTGGTCTAGACGATAACTTCTTGACCTAAATCAAGAAGCGCGTGTCTTTTTCGGAAGACTTTACTTCCTTTTAATGATGGAATTGATTCATCGTGTAGATCCATCTCTTCTTTTCTCTCATCGGGTAAAATGGTTTAGTTTAGTCCAAAGCAAAAGTATTTTCAGTTATTTGTTACAGATATATGTGACATATGTTTAAGATAACTTGGTAAATTTTCCCACACTTGGCTTTTATTTTCCTTTTTTATCGTCCTCTATTCCATTTTAAATGAATTTCAACATTTTGGTTTGTTTCTCAATTTATGTCCTTTCCGAGGTAACAATAATTTCGGTGTTAACACCTAGTTTTATCGTTCATAAATATGTATAAACATGATTTTGAGTTCATTTAATTGAAAATTTTGAAAAATTTTACTAGAATTGGGTAGTCAGTATATAAGACTAGGGCTGTTCTTTATTATCAGAGAGCACTAGATTCTAATACAACTACTACGTTACTAGTATTTTTAATGGTAACCAAGTGTATAAAGATAAAAAATTTTAACAATCCGAAAGAATTTAACCCCTTCCCACACTTTAGATCTTGCAATGTCCTCATTTGCAAGAAATCAGTACAATTTAAATTATTGAGGGTGATTAGCGTAGAAATGATTAAATTTTACCAAAGTTTCCAAACATATTGGCGTTTGTTTGCTGAATGATAAACGGTGCATATCATTTGTTCATTTCGTCTGTTGTTACATCACATTTATTTGTCATCTTGTCGTCAAAATTAGTAGCTTTTGCTGAACTTAATGCCAGTCTTTGAAAATGCGCTGTTTTACCCTGTTTTGTACAATCGACAATATACATACATACAAATATAATCATGCATGGCAATTTGAAATGGGACTTAATATCCCACTTTTAAATTCTAAATATGAAATATTAGTACACAATAATAATAAAATAATAAAAATTACACAAATATATCCAATAACATAAGTTTAAACATGAAAAAGTCAAAAGATAAAAACATAAAAATCATAAAAATAACCAAATGGAACTAAATCAGTCTGGATAGGGGTTCCAGTTCATCTCATCGGGTGGGTTCCATTGTTGGTTATAGGTGTTCTGATAGGCTTGGTCATAGTCATACCGGTTAAAGGGTGGTCGGATATCGGGGCTATGTGGCGGAAAATGAGCAGGTCGAGTAGGTACATAGTTATTTGGTACCTGATATGATAGCTGGCTCATGATTTGGTGCTGATGAACTAACCAGCTATCGTGTTGGCGTCGCCTATAATCCTCGTATACTCGCTCGGAGTTCCACTGCTCATACATACTATGTCTTGCCGCGTTCATCATTGCTTCCTCATCTATACGAACGTGGACGTCAAGAATAGCATCTCGAAAGACATCCCTAATGTCTTTCGCCTCCTCCATTTCCTCGTCTGAGCCTCTCTCTACCTGAGGATGAGATCCCTCATAGGGTACTGCCTGGTTACGTCTACTTTTCAATACCTTAGCACCCACATAAACTTTCAATCCTAAGGGCTCAACCTGTTCTCTACAAATCTGTAATGGACCCCCTTGGTTCCTATCAACACCTAAATACTCTCCAATGAGAGTAACAAAAATACCTCCTCCTATTATACTCCCGTCCTGCATTCCCTCTACCATTTTAGATAAATAAAAAGCAACACAGTAAGGGATATTGACAAAGCTTCTAGGATCCCGAATACACTTTAGGTAGAATAAATCATATAAGGTAATTTTTTCTTTATTATGACCTCTTTGTGTAATCGAGTTAGCCAAAAATCTATGAATAATACGAAGCTCAGCTCTGTCAATATGTGTATAGAAGTGTCCTCCTGCTCGTGTAAAAACATCAAAATGTGACATACGCCTCCAAATGGCGTCAGCGTCAAAGTTACTTTCTACCCGTTCACCATAATGAATCAAGTTTGTACAATCGGGTAATAGCAACTCACCAGGAGTATATATCTGTAAGGCCCTAGCCATGTCCAGCATGGACATTATGTACATCCTACCGCCAAGGATAAACCTAAGAAATCTTCTATCATCTATCCTAACTATATTTGTATCAAGTGATACAGTACTCATCAACTCAACACACCATTCCTTATATACAGGTCTACGAATGGTGAAAAGACGTTCCCAATCTGTAAAAGAAGAATTGCCATACCTTTGAACTAAAAGCTGTCTAACACGGTCAGCTAGATGGACCGTTTCCAAAGGGGCCCAATCAATTACCCTTGGCACCTCTACATTTTTTGTTACCAATTTGAATTTTTTCCTTTGATATGTCTCGTAATCTCTCCATCTTCTATCAAATCTCAGATTAGGATGTAGAGTGTGCTCAGGAATCGTTGGGAATTCTACTGGCGGCCTCATTGGGAATACTATGAATTCATCAACAAACTGTACCGGATCATAATAAGGTATGTGCTGATCAGGCTGTTGTTGTTCCTGTTGTGGTTCTTGTTCGTGTTGCATTTCTGGCTGTGGTTCTTGTGCTGGTGCCGGTCGTCTAGATGATGATGCTCCTGAACCTCCAGTGTCGGCTCTCTGTAAAACACATTAAACACAAAAATTATGCATCCAAATATGCATTAGTGTTAGCTAAATAACAACTTAAAACAATCACTATAACATGTTAAATCAAAATTAAACTTATACACATTTTCACAATTTTTCACAATTCTACACTTTTCAAATAAGCACATATGAAAATGTATACAAAATTCATAAGCATTTAACTCAAATAACATGTCAAAATATTCATTATTAATAATTAAACAAGTCTCAAATGACAAATATATCAAATTAATCAAGTTCATGAATTTTGGACTTAAAAAGTCCACTTTAATCTCCAAAAATCATGTTTAGGATTATTGTTTGGATCATTTAACTATCTAAACATGTTACACTACTCAATTTAGCAATAATTCATGACAAAAATCGGCCATAACCTGTTTATATCAAAAAGCCCCAAATTGCTCAAGAACACAAACCCTAGATTTCTAAAATTTTTGAAGTTTTTGGCTTCAAATCATGTTAAATATCATCAATCTAGGTTATACATGCATAAAATACTAACAATTTAACACTAATTACACTAGAAATTAACAAAATTGCATTAGGTAAAAAATTGGTAATTATCACAAAAACTAGGAATTTATAGAGTTTAGGGGTGTAATTTTTACCAATTTGCTGAAGAATGGGAATCTAGGCATGATTAGAGCAAGAAATTTGATGAATTACGGTGGAAAAATGGCGAAAATTGGTGAATTTTTGGAGTTGGTTCGTGAATGTGTGTGTGTTTGTGGAGAAAGACAGACCAGTCGACTGTCTTTGTATCAGGCCTGGATTTCAGCTCCATGCGATCGCATGGAGTTGAAGTGTAAAACCCATGCGATCGCATGGGGGTCCGGGTACAGTGTTTTCAGTTTTTTTTTTTTTTTTTTTTTTTTATAAAACCTTTTACTTTATAAAACTTATAATTATTTAAATTTTAAAAATTTGGTTTCCTTTAGGAGCGAGGGCGTTTCGGATCGTTGTCCTAGTCTGTCTCTCGACAAAATTTTAAAATTTGTCAAATCAAAGCGCGGTTTTTAAAAGTAAAGATTTTTGGGTTTTTTAATGTTTTTGGCATACTTTAATTCAATAAGATTAAAAATAATGATAATAAAAGTTCTCGTCCCTCCCTCGGGTAAAGCAATTTCGGTTCAAAGACCTAGTCTTCAACTTACGACGAATTTTAAAAATCATATTTTTAACTTAATGAGATAAAGTAAATTTTTGTTTTTAAATTCACACAACATAAATATAAAATTCAAAATTAATATTAAAAATTCACATCAAACTTAATTTTAAAAATTCACATTATAAATTCACACCAAACTTAATTTTAAAAATTCACATTATAAATTCACACCAAACTTATATTAATTTTTCAAATATTTACATTTTTTTTTTTAAATATTATTTTTACAAAGTTTACAATATTAATTTAAGATTTAAATATTAATTTTAAAAAACATGGTAAAAATAAAATTAAAAATCTTTTTGGCTTTTTATCCCACTTTAATCAATCAAATATTATCAAAAATATGCGCCCCTCTTTTCGGTAAAGTAATTTCGGTTCCAAGACCTAATTTAACTCATGACGAATTTTTGAAATATTTTGGGTTGATTGATTAAAGATATTTATACCTTAAGAATAAACGTTAAATTTCGCAGTGATGTAATAAATTTTTGTATGATATCAATAATTTCGGTCGCCAAACCTAATTTTATTCAATACCAATTTAATACTTTTTAGCGAACAAATTAGCGTTTATTATCAAAAGGTTAAAAATAAAAATAAAAATAAAAACTGTACAGACATACCTGTGAAATAGATTTCTTAGTTATATGATCTATCCCATTCATAAGATAGTCGGTTTAATTGATTTTCCATAGCTACATAAGCGTAACCTCGAGCATTCAGTGTCTTTTCTTCTAAACATATGAACGGTCCGTCTCTGCATAAAGTAACAAATTCGGTATTTGAATAGGTTTGATTATTTGAACATTTACCTCCATGTGACCATTTTCCGCATTTGTGACATCTTTCTAAGTGTCGTGCTCTTCTTTTCGCTGCGGATTTTGATTTTCCTTTACCAAATTGTAACTTATTATCTTCGCATCTGGATTCTTTTCTAACTCCGTCCATTCTTTCTCTGATTACTGATACTATTTCACTCGGTAGTATGTCATTATTACGTTTAGTGATCAAAGCGTGTAGCATTAGACCATGGTTTAGTTCACAGGCAGTCTTCATTTTGTAAAAACCTAAAAAAATAAAAATTCAGAATGGGGGGAGAAGACTAGTTCTTTAGGGTCTGCTAGGGAAAGACCATTCGGGTTCCATTTTCGAGAACTACACGAAAACAGACAATCTAACTCTAACAGAAATACATATTATCCTTTAAAGACTTGATTCTCCCCACACTTAGTTAGCTGTGGTGTCGAAATTGTGATTAACTTCGTTGTCGACTTCCATCGGACCATGTATGTAATGTTTAACTCTGTGACCATTAACTTTAAATTCAATCCCATTTGAATTTATCAATTCTATCGTTCCGTATGGGAAAACTCTTTTGACTATGAATGGTCCAGACCATCTTGATTTCAATTTTCCTGGAAATAGCTTGAATCGTGAATTGAAAAGAAGAACTCTGTCTCCTTCTTTAAATTCTTTTGAACTTCTGATTCTTTTATCATGCCATTTCTTCGTTCTTTCTTTATAGATTAACGAATTTTCGTATGCTTCATGTCTTAATTCTTCTAATTCGTTTAGTTGACTTAATCGTAGATGTCCGGCTTCATGTAAATCAAGATTACATGTTTTCAAAGCCCAAAATGCTTTGTGTTCAATTTCTACTGGAAGATGACATGCTTTTCCATAAACAAGTCTAAAAGGTGTGGTTCCAATTGGAGTTTTGTAGGCTGTTCTAAAAGCCCAGAGTGCATCCTCCAATTTAATGGACCATTCCTTCGGGTTTGATCCTACGGTTTTCTCTAGAATACGTTTTAAAGCTCGGTTGGTATTTTCAACTTGTTCACTTGTTTGTGGATGATATGCGGTGGAGATTTTATGAGTTACTCCATATCTTTTAAGAACTTTCTCAAGTTGATTATTACAGAAATGAGTACCCCGATCACTTATTAAAGCTTTCGGTGTTCCAAACCTTGCAAAAAGACGTTTTAAAAAGTTGACTACAACTCGCGCATCGTTAGTTAGGAGAGCTTGTGCTTCTGCCCATTTAGATACATAATCAATGGCAACGAGTATATATAGATTATTATGAGATTTTGGAAATGGACCCATAAAGTCAATACCCCAAATGTCAAATACTTCACATACTTGGATGACATTTTGTGGCATTTCATCACGTTGACTTATTTTTCCGGCCCTTTGACAAGCATCACAGGATTTGCAAAGAAGGTGTGCGTCTTTGTAAATTGTTGGCCAATAGAATCCAGCATCATAAACTTTTCTTGCTGTTAGTTGAGGCCCATAATGCCCTCCTGTTGGTCCTGTGTGACAATGGTTTAATATTTTACTAGCTTCATCTCCAAATACACATCGGCGTATTATTCCATCGGGACAACTTTTAAACAAATGTGGATCTTCCCAGAAATAGTGTTTTATATCACTGAAGAATTTCTTTCGTCTTTGATACGATAATCCTTTTTCAAGGAATTCACAAACTAAGTAGTTTGCATAGTCTGCAAACCATGGGATTTCTTTATAATCTATCTTCAATAGATATTCATCAGGAAAGTTGTCTTGTATGGCCGATTCATTCAGAACTTCTAATTCGGGATTTTCAAGACGAGAAAGATGATCAGCGGCGAGATTTTCTGCTCCTCTTTTATCTCGGATTTCAATATCAAATTCTTGTAAGAGTAAGATCCAACGGATTAATCTTGGTTTAGCATCTTGTTTTGAAAATATGTATCTAAGAGCAGAATGGTCGGTATAGACCACCGTTTTTGCTAGAACGAGATATGATCGAAATTTGTCAAAAGCAAAGACAATAGCAAGGAGTTCTTTTTCAGTAGTTGTATAGTTCGTTTGTGCTCCTTGTAACGTCTTACTAGCATAATATATAGGTTGAAATCGTTTTTCAATCCTTTGTCCTAAAACGGCTCCCATTGCAAAATCACTTGCATCGCACATTAGTTCAAATGGTAGATTCCAATTTGGTGTTATCATGATCGGTGCATTAGTGAGTTTCTCTTTAAGAATATTAAAAGATTTGATACACTCATCTGAAAAGATGAATGGAGCATCCTTTTCTAGGAGTTTATTCATAGGAGTGGCAATTTTAGAAAAATCTTTTATGAAACGTCGGTAAAAACCGGCATGCCCTTGAAAACTCCTAACTCCTCTAACATTGGTGGGATGTGGAAGTTTAGCAATTACATCTACTTTAGCTCTATCCACTTCAATTCCTTCTTTTGAAATTTTATGTCCAAGAACGATGCCTTCTTTAACCATGAAATGGCATTTCTCCCAATTAAGTACTAGATTTGATTGTTCGCATCTAAGAAGCATTCGTTCCAGATTAACTAGACATGATTCAAATGTATCACCGAAGACTGAAAAGTCATCCATAAAAACTTCCATGCATTCTTCTATCATGTCGTGAAAAATCGCCATCATACACCTTTGAAAGGTTGCAGGGGCGTTACAAAGTCCAAATGGCATGCGTTTGTAAGCAAAAGTACCATAAGGGCACGTGAATGTGGTTTTCTCTTGGTCCTCGGGTGCTATTGGAATTTGAAAATATCCGGAAAATCCATCTAGAAAACAATAGTAACTATTTTCGGCTAATCTTTCCAACATTTGATCTATGAAAGGTAAGGGAAAGTGATCTTTTCTGGTGGCGTCATTTAATTTTCTATAATCAATACATACACGCCATCCTGTTACAGTTCTAGTAGGAATAAGCTCATTTTTCTCATTTGTAATGACAGTGATAAGGCTAAAAAGGAACATATATTTCATAGCATTATCCCCCAAGAAATACAAGATTTTAGTTGCAATTGTTCCATTTTCAAGTAATATTCGTTTATATTAAATAAGTGCGAAGACAAAAGGCGAAAACGACGAATTGAAGACACAAAGGTCCAAAAAGCTCAAAAGTACAAGATACAATCAAAAAGGTTCAAATTATTGATGAAGAACGTCTAAAAATGACAAGAGTACAAGTTACAAAACGCAAAGTACACGATATAAAATTGTACGAAAGGACGTTCGAAAATCCGGAACCGGGACATGAGTCAACTCTCAACGCTCGACGCAACGGTGTAAAAATTACGAGTCAACTATGCACAAGAATAAAATATAATATTTAAATAATTCATAATAAGAATAATATTAAATAATAAAAAGTTGTTAATTGAGCATAGTTCAGGGGTCGTAAGTGAAAAATCAAATTCAGAATTCGCCTATAAAAGGCAGTGTATTCGATCGATGAAAACATACCTTTTTCTATCCTAAATCTATCTTTCTATATATATCGATCCCTTTTCTATATCAAATATCAATATCTATATTTATAATTCTCTATCATAATGTTAATGTAATCAGATATAACAATAATCTTAATTTTAATTTTAAATTATGATAATAATAAGATTTATGATAGAGATCGTTTGAGTGTGTAAAGTCGAAATTCTGTCCGTGTAACGCTACGCTATTTTTAATCATTGTAAGTTATGTTCAACCTTTTTATATTAATGTCTCGTAGCTAAGTTATTATTATGCTTATTTAAAACGAAGTACTCATGATGTTGGGCTAATTACTAAAATTGGGTAATTGGGCTTTGTACCATAATTGGGGTTTGGACAAAAGAACGACACTTGTGGAAATTAGACTATGGGCTATTAATGGGCTTTATATTTGTTTAACTAAATGATAGTTTGTTAATGTTAATATAAAGATTTACAATTGGGCGTCCCTATAAATTACCATATACACTCAATCGGACACGATGGGCGGGGTATTTATATGTACGAATAATCGTTCATTTAACCGGACACGGGAATGGATTAATAGCCACTAGAATAATTAAAACAGGGGTGAAATTATGTACAAGGACACTTGGTATAATTGATAACAAAATATTAAAACCTTGGGTTACACTCAGTCGACATCCTGGTGTAATTATTAAACAAAGTATTAAAATCTTGTTACAGTTTAAGTCCCCAATTAGTTGGAATATTTAACTTCGGGTATAAGGATAATTTGACGAGGACACTCGCACTTTATATTTATGACTGATGGACTGTTATGGACAAAAACCAGACGGACATATTAAATAATCCAGGACAAAGGACAATTAACCCATGGGCATGAAACTAAAATCAACACGTCAAACATCATGATTACGGAAGTTTAAATAAGCATAATTCTTTTATTTCATATTTAATTTCCTTTATTTTATATTTAATTGCACTTCTAATTATCGCATTTTTATTGTTATTGTATTTAATTGCACTTTTAATTATCGTACTTTTTAATTATCGCAAGTTTATTTTATCGCACTTTTATTATTCGCAATTTCATTATCGTTATTTACTTTACGCTTTAATTTAAGTCTTGTATTTATTTTTTTTATATTTTACATTTGGTTTTAACTGCGACTAAAGTTTTAAAATCGAAAAACCGGTCATTAAATGGTAAAAAACCCCCCCTTTTATATAATAATACTACTAGTACATATATATATTTTTCTATTTTTCTATTTTGTGTGCGTTAAACTTCTCGAGCTTTCCCTGTGGAACGAACCGGACTTACTAAAAACTATACTATAATACGATTAGGTACACTGCCTATAAGTGTTGTAGCAAGGTTTAAGTATATCCCACTCGATAAATAAATAAATAACTTGTGTAAAATTGTAGCATATTTAATAGTATTTCGCACTAAAAATAATACTATTTTGTATACACCCCCTACAACATCAAGTATTTTTGGCGCCGCTGCCGGGGACACGCCGAAGCGAAACGCCACATAAAAGTTTTTTTTTATTAAGTTTTTTTTAGTTCTTGTAAAATATATATATTTAAAAAAAAAAAAAATTTGTATAAAAAAAACGTTTTTTTTTTAAGAAAAAAAAAATTCGTTTAAAAAAAAAAAAAATTTAAAAAAAAAAATTATATTTTTAAGATTTTGTCTATAAAATTGAAAAAAAAAATATATTTTAAGTTTTATTACCTTTAGTTTTTTTTTAGACTATAGTCACAACTTTTAGTATTAAATTTAGTTTTTTTTGCCGTAGTTATTTTTATACTACCAGATTTTTAGGCTTTGCCGTAAAATCCCTTAAATGCTTTTTCTTTAGACTAAGTTTTAGGTGCTTTAGAATTTTGCGACGCCATTTTTCGCGCTATTTTCTTATTTTTATTTTTCGACGCGTTTACCTATGTATCAATTACAATTCCAATTAGTGATCTCTATTTGTAGTTTTAATTTTAAGATAGTGATAGTTATAAGGTTGGATTAACCGCGTGTTTACAAACCACTCTTCGTCTTTTTCATTTTTCGACACTTTTCGACGCGCAATCTTTTTCTCTCTTATTTCTCGCCATTCTAGTTTTTAGGACTTAGAATTTTTTCTACTTCTTCTCTAAATTTCTTAAAATTACGAAAATTTATTTTAAGTGGTTAAATTGATAGACATCAAAATTTTCTGGTTCGTAGTAATAGTTGGATTTGTACGTGGACCGGGTTATTGGAGCCAAACAGTACTCAATTATATTGAGACCAAACGAATCCTGCCCCTCTGCTGCATCTTTTGGCTATTCGAAACGTGGGCAAAATCAGAAAAGTCTATTAATTGGATAACTTATTATAATTTTTCTTTCCTTTTTAAAAACTAATAGGATATTCAGTGAATGCACCGAGCAAGACGTTCACCACCTTTTGTACGTTCACCACCTGTAACTCGATCAAGACATTTAACAAATATAACCGCCGTTGATTTCTCTTTAGAATCGTCATCCAGTCAACCAAGTACTTCAGTTCAAATTTCCGATAATCCATTTTTTGAAACCGACCTCACAATTGAGAATCCGGAGAATATTCAGGAACGGTTCGTAGATCCTGAACCATTAAACTTTCCTCCGGAGCCACCAATCATTCAAACAGAGATTGTTGAGGAACGAACCATTAAATCAGAATCATCTAGTGATACCGATTCAACAAATTCAATTATGGAGAATCTGGAACCTCTAAGTATGGAAGACCGAATGAGTGCTAAACGCACTGGCAAAGGTCACGCAATTACTCATCCAGACATTAATGCGCCAGATTATGAAATCAAAGGACAAATTCTACACATGGTGACTAATCAATGCCAATTTAGTGGTGCGCCGAAGGAAGATCCTAACGAACATCTTCGTACGTTTAATAGAATTTGTACACTATTCAAAATTCGAGAAGTGGAAGATGAGCAAATCTATCTCATGTTATTTCCCTGGACTTTAAAGAGAGAAGCCAAAGATTGGTTGGAATCGTTACCTGAAGGGGCGATCGATACATGGGATGTTTTAGTTGACAAATTTCTTAAACAATTCTTTCCTGCATCTAAAGCCGTAAGACTTCAAGCAGAAATTGTTACGTTCACACAGAAGCCAAATGAAACTCTATATGAGGCATGGACAAGATATGGAAAGTTGTTAAGAGGATGTCCGCAACATGGTTTAGACACCTGTCAAATAGTACAAATATTCTACCAAGGATGCGACATCACTACAAGGAAAGACATAGATATAGCAGCTGGTGGTTCTATTATGAAGAAAACCGAAACTGATGCTTACAAAATTATTGATAACACTGCTTCCCACTCACATGAGTGGCACCAAGAAAAAGATATCGTTAGATCATCTAAAGCAGCTAGAGCCGATTCTAGCCATGACTTAGATTCCATTTCCGCAAAGATAGATGCTGTCGAGAGACGAATGGAAAAGATGACTAAAGATATTCACTCAATACGAATTAGTTGTGAGCAGTGTGGAGGACCACATTTGACAAAAGATTGTCTCAGTATTGAATTAACAATGGAACAAAGAGAGAATATTTCATACATAAACCAAAGGCCAGGAAATAATTATCAGAATAATTATCAACCGTCAAGACCGATTTACAATCAAAACCAGAATTATAACCGAAATATTCCATACAACAACCAACAAGGTCCTAGCAATCAACAAGTATCCAATAATAATTACAATCAGCAAAGACCGAATTTTCAAAACAAACCACCACAACAAACCGATGATAAAAAGCCAAATTTAGAAGATATGATGACAAAGCTAGTTGAAACTCAAACGCAATTTTTCACATCTCAAAAACAAACCAATGAACAAAATGCTCAAGCATTTAGAAATCAACAAGCTTCTATTCAAAATCTGGAACAAGAAGTAAGTAACCTAGCAAGGTTAATAGGTGAAAAAAAACCGGGAAGTCTACCTAGTAATACAAATGCTAATCCCCGAAATGAAACAGCTAAAGCCATTACCACAAGAAGTGGTACAACACTTAAACCACCGGAAATACCTGTAACTTCTGATGAAACTATTTCTACTCCACAAGAACCACAACCTGATCAAGATAAGGAAAAAGAACCGGTAGTTGAAAAGGTTAATGAAGATAACATAGTTAAGGATAAACCTTATGTTAAACCATATCAACCACCACTTCCTTATCCGAGTAAAATGAAGAAAGAGAAACTTGAAGCCGAGCAATCCAAATTCTTGGATATGTTTAAACAGATAAATGTAAATCTTCCTTTCATTGATGTGATTTCAGGAATGCCTAGATATGCTAAATTCTTGAAAGATCTAATTTCAAATAGAAAGAAAATGGAAGAACTCTCGGCTGTTACTATGAATGCTAATTGTTCAGCAGTACTGTTGAATAAGATACCAGAAAAACTATCTGATCCAGGAAGTTTCACAATTCCATGTTTTCTGGGTAGTCTTAGTTCAATAGAAGCATTGGCAGACTTAGGTGCTAGTATAAATCTAATGCCGTATTCACTATACGCTAAACTAGACCTTGGAGAATTGAAACCAACCAGAATAAGCATACAACTAGCCGATAGATCAATAAAATATTCTAGAGGGATAATGGAGAACATGCTAGTTAAAGTTGGTACTTTAGTATTTCCAGTAGATTTTGTTGTTCTGGACATGGAAGAAGATTCTCAAGTTCCTCTCATATTAGGAAGACCATTCTTAAACACGGCTAAAGCAATGATAGACGTGTTCGGTAAGAAATTGACCCTAAGTATAGAGGATGAGAGTGTTACCTTTTCAGTTGATAGAGCAATGCAACAACCACAATCTGCAGATGATACATGTTATTATATTCAAACTATAGATGCACATGCAGAATTATTAGAAGAATTTCCAGAATTACAAGGAACAGGAGAATGTTCTTTAGGAGAAGGTAATGAACCAATTGATGAAGATGAAATGTTAGCTACACTTATAGCTAATGGATATGAACCAACAACAGAAGAAATTCAAATACTAAAAGAATAAGACAGATATTGATACAAATCATCGATAGAAGAACCTCCGAAATTAGAGTTAAAACCACTTCCAAACCATTTGGAATACGCTTATTTACATGGTGAATCTGAATTACCTATAATAATATCGTCTTCTCTTACTGAAAATGAGAAATCACAACTCATTTCTGTGTTAAAAGCTCATAAACCAGCCATTGCATGGAAGATTCATGATATTAAAGGAATAAGTCCTTCGTATTGCACACATAAAATCCTTATGGAAGAAGGTCATAAAACATATGTGCAACGCCAACGAAGACTAAATCCTAATATGCAAGATGTAGTTAAGAAAGAGATTATTAAACTGCTAGATGCAGGTTTGATATATCCAATTTCTGATAGTCCATGGGTAAGCCTAGTTCAATGCGTGCCTAAGAAGGGTGGCATGACTGTCATTACAAATGAGAAAAATGAGCTTATTCCTACTAGGACTGTAACAGGATGGCGTGTGTGTATTGATTATAGAAAATTAAATGACGCCACCAGAAAAGATCACTTTCCCTTACCTTTCATAGATCAAATGTTGGAAAGATTAGCCGGAAATAGTTACTATTGTTTTCTAGATGGATTTTCCGGATATTTTCAAATTCCAATAACACCCGAAGACCAAGAGAAAACCACATTCACGTGCCCTTATGGTACTTTTGCTTACAAACGCATGCCATTTGGACTTTGTAACGCCCCTGCAACCTTTCAAAGGTGTATGATGGCGATTTTTCATGACATGATAGAAGAATGCATGGAAGTTTTCATGGATGACTTTTCAGTCTTCGGTGATACATTTGAATCATATCTAGTTAATCTGGAACGAATGCTTCTTAGATGCGAACAATCAAATCTAGTACTTAATTGGGAGAAATGCCATTTCATGGTTAAAGAAGGCATCGTTCTTGGACATAAAATTTCAAAAGAAGGAATTGAAGTGGATAGAGCTAAAGTAGATGTAATTGCTAAACTTCCACATCCCACAAATGTTAGAGGAGTTAGGAGTTTTCTAGGGCATGCCGGTTTTTACCGACGTTTCATAAAATATTTTTCTAAAATTGCCACCCCTATGAATAAACTCCTAGAAAAGGATGCGCCATTCATCTTTTCAGATGAGTGTATCAAATCTTTTAATATTCTTAAAGAGAAACTAACTAATGCGCCGATCATGATAACACCAAATTGGAATCTACCATTTGAACTAATGTGCGATGCAAGTGATTTTGCAATGGGAGCCGTTTTAGGACAAAGGATTGAAAAACGATTTCAACCTATATATTATGCAAGTAAGACGTTACAAGGAGCACAAAAAAACTATACAACTACTGAAAAAGAACTCCTTGCTATTGTCTTTGCTTTTGACAAATTTCGATCATATCTCGTTCTAGCAAAAACGGTGGTCTATACCGACCATTCTGCTCTTAGATACCTATTTTCGAAACAAGATGCTAAACCAAGATTAATCCGTTGGGTCTTACTCTTACAAGAGTTTGATATTGAAATCCGAGATAAAAGAGGAGCAGAAAATCTCGCCGCTGATCATCTTTCTCGTCTTGAAAATCCCGAATTAGAAGTTCTAAATGAATCGGCCATACAAGACAACTTTCCTGATGAATATCTATTGAAGATAGATTATAATGAAATCCCATGGTTTGCAGACTATGCAAACTACTTAGTTTGTGGATTCCTTGAAAAAGGATTATCGTACCAAAGACGAAAGAAATTCTTCAGTGATATAAAACACTATTTCTGGGAAGATCCACATCTGTTTAAAAGTTGTCCCGATGGAATAATACGCCGATATGTATTTGGAGATGAAGCTAGTAAAATTTTAAACCATTGTCACACAGGACCAACAGGAGGGCATTATGGGCCTCAACTAACAGCAAGAAAAGTTTATGACGCTGGATTCTATTGGCCTACAATTTACAAAGACGCACACCTTCTTTGCAAATCCTGTGATGCATGTCTAAGGGCCGGAAAAATAAGTCAACGTGATGAAATGCCACAAAATGTCATCCAAGTATGTGAAGTATTTGACATTTGGGGTATTGACTTTATGGGTCCATTTCCAAAATCTCATAATAATCTATATATACTCGTAGCCATTGATTATGTATCTAAATGGGCGGAAGCACAAGCTCTCCCAACTAACGATGCACGAGTTGTAGTCAACTTTTTAAAACGTCTTTTTGCAAGGTTTGGAACACCGAAAGCTTTAATAAGTGTTCGGGGAACTCATTTTTGTAATAATCATCTTGAGAAAGTTCTCAAACGTTATGGAGTAACTCATAAAATCTCAACCGCATATCATCCACAAACAAGTGGACAAGTTGAAAATACCAACCGAGCTTTAAAACGTATTCTAGAGAAAACCGTAGGATCAAATCCGAAGGAATGGTCCATTAAATTAGAGGATGCACTCTGGGCTTTTAGAACAGCCTACAAAACTCCAATTGGAACCACACCTTTTAGACTTGTTTATGGAAAAGCATGTCATCTTCCAGTAGAAATTGAACACAAAGCATTTTGGGCTTTGAAATCATGTAATCTTGATTTACATGAAGCTGGACGTCTACGATTAAGTCAACTAAACGAATTAGAAGAATTAAGACATGAAGCATACGAAAATTCGTTAATCTATAAAGAAAGAACGAAGAAATGGCATGATAAAAGAATCAGAAGTTCAAAAGAATTTAAAGAAGGAGACAGAGTTCTTCTTTTCAATTCACGATTCAAGCTATTTCCTGGAAAATTGAAATCAAGATGGTCTGGACCATTCATAGTCAAAAGAGTTTTCCCATACGGAACGATAGAATTGATAAATTCAAATGGGATTGAATTTAAAGTTAATGGTCACAGAGTTAAACATTACATACATGGTCCGATGGAAGTCGACAACGAAGTTAATCACAATTTCGACACCACAGCTAACTAAGTGTGGGGAGAATCAAGTATTTAAAGGATAATATGTATTTCTGTTAGAGTTAGATTGTCTGTTTTCGTGTAGTTCTCGAAAATGGAACCCGAATGGTCTTTCCCTAGCAGACCCTAAAGAACTAGTCTTCTCCCCCCATTCTGAATTTTTTTTTTTTTTTTTTTAGGTTTTTACAAAATGAAGACTGCCTGTGAACTAAACCATGGTCTAATGCTACACGCTTTGATCACTAAACGTAATAATGACATACTACCGAGTGAATTAGTATCAGTAATCAGAGAAAGAATGGACGGAGTTAGAAAAGAATCCAGATGCGAAGATAATAAGTTACAATTTGGTAAAGGAAAATCAAAATCCGCAGCGAAAAGAAGAGCACGACACCTAGAAAGATGTCACAAATGCGGAAAATGGTCACATGGAGGTAAATGTTCAAATAATCAAACCTATTCAAATACCGAATTTGTTACTTTATGCAGAGACGGACCGTTCATATGTTTAGAAGAAAAGACACTGAATGCTCGAGGTTACGCCTATGTAGCCATGGAAAACCAATTAAACCGACTATCTTATGAATGGGATAGATCATATAACTAAGAAATCTATTTCACAGGTATGTCTGTACAGTTTTTATTTTTATTTTTAACCTTTTGATAATAAACGCTAATTTGTTCGCTAAAAAGTATTAAATTGGTATTAAATAAAATTAGGTTTGGCGACCGAAATTATTGATATCATTCAAAAATTTATTACATCACTGCGAAATTTAACGTTTATTCTTAAGGTATAAATATCTTTAAACAATCAACCCAAAATATTTCAAAAATTCGTCATGAGTTAAATTAGGTTTTGGAACCGAAATTACTTTACCGAAAAGAGGGGCGCATATTTTTGATAATATTTGATTGATTAAAGTGGGATAAAAAGCCAAAAAGATTTTTAATTTCATTTTTACCATATTTTTAAAATTAATATATAAATCTTAAATTAATATTGTAAACTTTGTAAAAACAATATATTTAAAATTGTAAATATTTGAAAAATTAATATAAGTTTGGTGTAAATTTATAATATGAATTTTTAAATTAAGTTTGGTGTGAATTTTTAATTTTTAAAATATGAATTTTTTAATTTTATGCATTTCAAATTTTAAGTTTGGTGTGAATTTTTAATATTAATTTTGAATTTTATATTTAAATTGTGTGAATTTAAAAACAAAAATTTACTTTATCTCATTAAGTTAAAAATATGATTTTTAAAATTCGTCGTAAGTTGAAGACTAGGTCATTGAACCGAAATTGCTTTACCCGAGGGAGGGACGAGAACTTTTATTATCATTATTTTTAATCTTATTGAATTAAAGTATGCCAAAAACATCAAAAAAAAAAAAAAAATCCAATATGTTTGGAAACTTTGGTAAAATTTAATCATTTTTCTACGCTAATCACCCTCAATAATTTAAATTGTTACTGATTTCTTGCAAATGAGGGCATTGCAAGATCTTAAGTGTGGGAAGGGGTTAAATTCTTTCGGATTTTAAAAAATTTTTGATTTAAACACTTGGTTACCATTAAAAATACTAGTAACGCAGTAGTTGTATTAGAATCTAGTGCTCTCCGATAACAAGGAACGGCCCTAGTCTTATATACTGACTACCCACTTCTAGTAAATTTTTCAAAATTTTCAACAAAATGGATTCAAAATCATGTTTATATATATTTATGAACGATGAAAACTAGGTCATTGAGCCGAAATTATCGTTACCTCGAAAAGGACATAAATTGAGAAACAACCCAAAATGTTAGAATTCATTTAAGAATGGAATAGAGGAGAAAAAGGCAAAGAAAAACATAAATAAAAGCCAAGTGTGGGAAACTTTACCAAGTTATTCAAAATATATCACATATTTTTGTACAAATAATTGAAAATACTTTTGTTTTGAATAATAATCAATAATCAACTGTTTTATCCGATGAAAGAAAAGATAAAAAGATGGATCTACACGATGAATCAATTCCATCATTTGAAGGAAGTAAAGTCTTCCGAAAAAGACACACGCTTCTTGATTTAGGTCAAGAAGTTGTCGTCTAGACCAGCTGTAGGTTGACGAAAAATCTAGAAAAGTCATCACTAAAATCAGCAGGAAATCCACGGACCTCAGCATTAAACAGGGTCGCCAAGTGGTCAGATTTATCCTAACCATGAGAAGGATTTATCTCGTACAATGGGGGGGCACCATGCAAATTAGCTGGATAAGACTAATGAATCAGATCCCCAGAAAGGATAATCTCCTTAAAGATTAAAAATCAGCTTTTAAGCCTGATATTACTCAATCCTTGAGATTGAGCTTAAAGATTGAGAATTTAAACTCATGGAATTCGATGATATCTAAACTCGAGCTTGAACGAGAAAATATTATGATCAAAATTATAAACCGATTTGTTTTCTGAAAACCCATTTTCAATGCGTTCATTACCATTGAACATAAAATCCTAGGAATTCACCTGGAATTCATTAGGTCACCTGAACCAAATCGGGTGTCGACCGTAAGAACGGTGGTTGCATAGCATGGTCGGAGACAGGACCTTGTGCCAGACCGAAAAATCATAGGATGATCTTTACTATTGCTCCTACCAAGGATAGTACTAGCATCCGACACGTAATTAGACCATGAACAAATGCATGTCATTAGACATTGCCTTAACAGTTTCTTGTTCATCGTTTTCCTTTACAACCGGACGGTAGTTTACCGAAAGGTAATATACGGAACAAGTAAACTGGATGTGTACTTTCCGATACCGGGATAGCAGTGGATTACACGAGCCTAAAAGTTTTAGCCAAAATAATGATCCACAAATATATTTTGCAACACCAATGATGGATCAAATCAGAAAACTTGTCTAGGGTAAAATCTAGCTTGAATTTTCAAAAGATCAAATGTTTTCATAAAGATCCAATTTCCTTAAAGGATCTAAATTTTTATAGTCATGTGGGACTGTAAACCGCCTTTCAAATGTGCACTTTGCTTTGGAAACCGAAAGTAAATCGGCTATTTGATTGCCAGTGTCGTTGACCTAAACCCGAGGCAACTATAAAAGACACACCCACCTTTAACCACATCGTTACTACCATTGTTTATACCGCCGTATTGAAATCATTGATGTACAAAGTGTGAAGAATAAAGAAGTGATTCAAGTGTTTTTCAAGACTATATTGCTTGAGGACAAGCAACGCTTAAGTGTGGGAATATTGATAAGGCTAAAAAGGAACATATATTTCATAGCATTATCCCCCAAGAAATACAAGATTTTAGTTGCAATTGTTCCATTTTCAAGTAATATTCGTTTATATTAAATAAGTGCGAAGACAAAAGGCGAAAACGACGAATTGAAGACACAAAGGTCCAAAAAGCTCAAAAGTACAAGATACAATCAAAAAGGTTCAAATTATTGATGAAGAACGTCTAAAAATGACAAGAGTACAAGTTACAAAACGCAAAGTACACGATATAAAATTGTACGAAAGGACGTTCGAAAATCCGGAACCGGGACATGAGTCAACTCTCAACGCTCGACGCAACGGTGTAAAAATTACGAGTCAACTATGCACAAGAATAAAATATAATATTTAAATAATTCATAATAAGAATAATATTAAATAATAAAAATTTGTTAATTGAGCATAGTTCAGGGGTCGTAAGTGAAAAATCAAATTCAGAATTCGCCTATAAAAGGCAGTGTATTCGATCGATGAAAACATACCTTTTTCTATCCTAAATCTATCTTTCTATATATATCGATCCCTTTTCTATATCAAATATCAATATCTATATTTATAATTCTCTATCATAATGTTAATGTAATCAGATATAACAATAATCTTAATTTTAATTTTAAATTATGATAATAATAAGATTTATGATAGAGATCGTTTGAGTGTGTAAAGTCAAAATTCTGTCCGTGTAACGCCACGCTATTTTTAATTATTGTAAGTTATGTTCAACCTTTTTATATTAATGTCTCGTAGCTAAGTTATTATTATGCTTATTTAAAACGAAGTACTCATGATGTTGGGCTAATTACTAAAATTGGGTAATTGGGCTTTGTACCATAATTGGGGTTTGGACAAAAGAACGACACTTGTGAAAATTAGACTATGGGCTATTAATGGGCTTTATATTTGTTTAACTAAATGATAGTTTGTTAATGTTAATATAAAGATTTACAATTGGGCGTCCCTATAAATTACCATATACACTCAATCGGACACGATGGGCGGGGTATTTATATGTACGAATAATCGTTCATTTAACCGGACACGGGAATGGATTAATAGCCACTAGAATAATTAAAACAGGGGTGAAATTATGTACAAGGACACTTGGTATAATTGATAACAAAATATTAAAACCTTGGGTTACACTCAGTCGACATCCTGGTGTAATTATTAAACAAAGTATTAAAATCTTGTTACAGTTTAAGTCCCCAATTAGTTGGAATATTTAACTTCGGGTATAAGGATAATTTGACGAGGACACTCGCACTTTATATTTATGACTGATGGACTGTTATGGACAAAAACTAGACGGACATATTAAATAATCCAGGACAAAGGACAATTAACCCATGGGCATAAAACTAAAATCAACACGTCAAACATCATGATTACGGAAGTTTAAATAAGCATAATTCTTTTATTTCATATTTAATTTCCTTTATTTTATATTTAATTGCACTTCTAATTATCGCATTTTTATTGTTATTGTATTTAATTGCACTTTTAATTATCGTACTTTTTAATTATCGCAAGTTTATTTTATCGAACTTTTTCATTATCGTTATTTACTTTACGCTTTAATTTAAGTCTTGTATTTATTTTTTTTATATTTTACATTTGGTTTTAACTGCGACTAAAGTTTTAAAATCGACAAACCGGTCATTAAATGGTAAAAAACCCCCCTTTTATATAATAATACTACTAGTACATATATATATTTTTCTATTTTTCTATTTTGTGTGCGTTAAACTTCTCGAGCTTTCCCTGTGGAACGAACCGGACTTACTAAAAACTATACTATAATACGATTAGGTACACTGCCTATAAGTGTTGTAGCAAGGTTTAAGTATATCCCACTCGATAAATAAATAAATAACTTGTGTAAAATTGTAGCATATTTAATAGTATTTCGCACTAAAAATAATACTATTTTGTATACACCCCCTACAACATCAGACAGTCATGCCACCCTTCTTAGGTACGCATTGAACTAGGCTTACCCATGGACTATCAGAGATTGGATAAATTAAACCTGCATCTAGCAGTTTAATAATCTCTTTTTTAACTACATCTTGCATATTAGGATTTAGTCTTCGTTGGCGTTGCACATACGTTTTATGACCTTCTTCCATAAGGATTTTATGTGTGCAATACGAAGGACTTATTCCTTTAATATCATGAATCTTCCATGCAATGGCTGGTTTATGAGCTTTCAACACAGAAATGAGTTGTGATTTCTCATTTTCAGTAAGAGAAGACGATATTATTACAGGTAATTCAGATTCACCATGTAAATAAGCGTATTCCAAATGGTTTGGAAGTGGCTTTAACTCTAATTTCGGAGGTTCTTCTATCGATGATTTGTATCGATATCTGTCTTCTTCTTTTAGCATTTGAATTTCTTCTGTTGTTGGTTCATATCCATTAGCTATAAGTGTAGCTAACATTTCAGCTTCATCAATTGGTTCATTACCTTCTCCTAAAGAACATTCTCCTGTTCCTTGTAATTCTGGAAATTCTTCTAATAATTCTGCATGTGCATCTATAGTTTGAATATAATAACATGTATCATCTGCAGATTGCGGTTGTTGCATTGCTCTATCAACTGAAAAGGTAACACTCTCATCCTCTATACTTAGGGTCAGTTTCTTACCGAACACGTCTATCATTGCTTTAGACGTGTTTAAGAATGGTCTTCCTAATATGAGAGGAACTTGAGAATCTTCTTCCATGTCTAAAACAACAAAATCTACTGGAAATACTAAAGTACCAACTTTAACTAGCATGTTCTCCATTATCCCTCTAGGATATTTTATTGATCTATCGGCTAGTTGTATGCTTATTCTGGTTGGTTTTAATTCTCCAAGGTCTAGTTTAGTGTATAGTGAATACGACATTAGATTTATACTAGCACCTAAGTCTGCCAATGCTTCTATTGAACTAAGACTACCCAGAAAATATGGAATTGTGAAACTTCCTGGATCAGATAATTTTTCTGGTATCTTATTCAACAGCACTGCTGAACAATTAGCATTCATAGTAACAGCCGAGAGTTCTTCCATTTTCTTTCTATTTGAGATTAGATCTTTCAAGAATTTATCATATCTAGGCATTCCTGAAATCACATCAATGAAAGGAAGATTTACATTTATCTGTTTAAACATATCCAAGAATTTGGATTGCTCGGCTTCAAGTTTCTCTTTCTTCATTTTACTTGGGTAAGGAAGTGGTGGTTGGTATGGTTTAACATAAGGTTTATCCTTAACTATGTTATCTTCATTAACCTTTTCAACTACTGGTTCTTTTTCCTTATCTTGATCAGGTTGTGGTTCTTGTGGAGTAGGAATAGCTTTATCAGAAGTTACAGGTATTTCAGGTGGTTTAAGTGTTGTACCACTTCTTGTGGTAATGGCTTTAGCTGTTTCATTCCGGGGGTTAGCATTTGTATCACTAGGTAGACTTCCCGGTTTTCTTTCACCTATTAACCTTGCTAGGTTACTTACTTCTTGTTCCAGATTTTGAATAGAAGCTTGTTGATTTCTAAATGCTTGAGCATTTTGTTCATTGGTTTGTTTCTGAGATGTGAAAAATTGCGTTTGAGTTTCAACTAGCTTTGTCATCATATCTTCTAAATTCGGCTTTTTATCATCGGTTTGTTGTGGTGGTTTGTTTTGAAAATTAGGTCTTTGCTGATTGTAATTGTTATTAGATACTTGTTGATTGGTAGGACCTTGTTGGTTATTGTATGGAATATTTCGGTTATAATTCTGGTTTTGATTGTAAATCGGTCTTGGCGGTTTATAATTATTCTGATAATTATTTCCAGGCCTTTGGTTTATGTATGAAATATTCTCTCTTTGTTCCATTGTTAATTCAATACTGAGACAATCTTTTGTCAAATGTGATCCTCCACACTGCTCACAACTAATTCGTATTGAGTGAATATCTTTAGTCATCTTTTCCATTCGTCTCTCCACAGCATCTATCTTTGCGGAAATGGAATCTAAGTCATGGCTAGAATCGGCTCTAGCTGCTTTAGATGATCTAACGATGTCTTTTTCTTGGTGCCACTCATGTGAGTGGGAAGCAGTATTATCAATAATTTTGTAAGCATCAGTTTCGGTTTTCTTTATAATAGAACCACCAGCTGCTATATCTATGTCTTTCCTTGTAGTGATGTCGCATCCTTGGTAGAATATTTGTACTATTTGACAGGTGTCTAAACCATGTTGCGGACATCCTCTTAACAACTTTCCATATCTTGTCCACGCCTCATATAGAGTTTCATTTGATTTCTGTGTGAACGTAACAATTTCTGCTTGAAGTCTTACGGCTTTAGATGCAGGAAAGAATTGTTTAAGAAATTTGTCAACTAAAACATCCCATGTATCGATCGCCCCTTCAGGTAACGATTCCAACCAATCTTTGGCTTCTCCCTTTAAAGTCCAGGGAAATAACATGAGATATATCTGTTCATCCTCCACTTCTCGGATTTTAAATAGTGTGCAGATCCTATTAAAGGTACGTAGATGTTCATTTGGATCTTCCTTCGGCGCACCACTAAATTGGCATTGATTAGTCACCATGTGTAGAATTTGTCCTTTGATTTCATAATCTGGCGCATTAATGTCTGGATGAGTAATTGCGTGACCTTGGCCAGTGCGTTTAGCTCTCATTCGGTCTTCCATACTTAAAGGTTCCAGATTCTCCATAATTGAATTTGTTGAATCGGAATCACTAGAGGATTCTGATTTAATGGTTCGTTCCTCAACAATCTCTGTTTGAATGATTGGTGGTTTCGGGGGAAAGTTTAGTGGTTCAGGATCTACGAACCGTTCCTGAATATTCTCCGGATTCTCAATTGTGAGGTCGGGTTCAAAAAATGGATTATCGGAAATTTGAACTGAAGTACTTGGTCGACTGGATGACGATTCTAAAGAAAAATCAACGGCGGTTATATTTGCTAAATGTCTTGATCTAGTTACAGGTGGTGAACGTACAAAAGGTGGTGAACGTCTTGCTCGGTGCATTCACTGAATATCCTATTAGTTTTAAAACGGAAAGAAAAATTATAATAAGTTATCCAATTAATAGACTTTTCTGATTTTGCCCACGTTTCGAATAGCCAAAAGATGCAGCAGAGGGGCAGGATTCGTTTGGTCTCAATATAATTGAGGACTGTTTGGCTCCAATAACCCGGTCCACGTACAAATCCAACTATTACTACGAACCAGAAAATTTTGATGTCTATCAATTTAACCACTCAAAATAAATTTTCGTAATTTTAAGAAATTTAGATAAGAAGTAGAATAAAAATCTATGTCCTAAAACTAGAATAGCGAGAAATAAGAAAGAAAAAGAGTTCGTCGAAAAAGGTCGAAAAAGAAAAATGGTTGAAAAATAAAAGGTGACGGAAAAATAAAAGAAAATTATAAAAACTTAAAAATACTTGACTAACCTAACCTTATTACTACAACTAACTTAAAATTATAATCGCAAATTGAGATTACTAATTGGAATGATAATTGATACATAGGTAAAAGTCGTCTAAAAATATTAAAGCTTACAGGAAAAACTAAATCCCAAATGGAAATATCTTAAAAAGAAACTAAAACTTAAAAAGGCGTCGTAAAATTCTAGAGTACCTAAATCTTAGTCTAAAGAAAAAGCACTTAAGGGATTTTACGGCAAAGCCTAAAAATCTAGAAGTAAAAATAATTATGGCAAAAACTATGAATTAAAACTAAATATGAGCTAAAAATAC
The DNA here is from genome assembly GCF_046630445.1 of Rutidosis leptorrhynchoides. NCBI lineage: Eukaryota > Viridiplantae > Streptophyta > Magnoliopsida > Asterales > Asteraceae > Rutidosis > Rutidosis leptorrhynchoides. The sequence goes on along the minus strand of NC_092333.1, from coordinate 389,326,538 downwards.
AAAAGTTACGCTAAAACGATTAAAAAGGAAAAAAATATAAAAATATATAAAAAGTTGTAAAAAGTACAATTTTTATAAAAATATTATTTTTATATTATTTATTTTATAAAACTATTAATTTTACAATTTAAATAAACTAATTAAACTAAAAATACAAATTAAACTTAAACTAATAACTTAATTAAATAATAAAACTTAATTAGGGTTAATAATAAAATTAATAATTAATTAAAACCCTAATCGCATTAATTGATGTACGATGATGGCCTGTCAGATACGCTCATGCGATCGCATGAGTTCTAAGTTACCCAGCCATGCGATCGCATGGGCTAGGGTTTCGGGCCAGAGTTGGGCTGCTACAGTACAGGCCGATTAAAATTTTATTTTATTTTATTTTTCTGTTTTTGCTGTAAAATATAAAATATATTTATTAAGTAAATAAAACTTATATTTTTACAAAATAATAAAAAAAAAAAGAAATAAAGAAACTTTATAAAACTTAAATATTTACCAAACTCTAAGAAAAAAAATATTTATATTTTTGTTTTTCTTTTTCTTTTTTTTTCTTATTTTTGAATATTTAAAACGCATTTTTACAAATGCGTACTAAAAGTAAAAATCTTTTTATTTTTTTTATAGCGTTGCGCTTCCGGCTTTTAAGACGCTCCCCGGCAGCGGCGCCAAAAATACTTGATGTGCAGCGGGGTGTATATAAAATAGTTATTAATTTTAGCAGGAAATACTATTAAATACGATACAATTTTACACAAGATATTTATTTATTTATAGAATGGATATACTTAAACCTTGCTACAACACTTATAGGCAGTGTACCTAATCGTAAAGTAGTGTAGTTTTTAGTAAGTCCGATTCGTTCCACAGGGAAATCTTTAAACAAAGCTTAACGCTATATTAGTTTACTTTTATAAAAATACAAATATATATATATATATATAAGTAATATTATTATTATAAAGGGGGTTTTTACCGTTTAATGACCGGTTTGTCGATTTTAAAACTTTAGTCGCAGTTAAAACCAAATGTAAAATATTAAAAATAAATACAAGACTTAAATTAAAGCGTAAAGTAAATAACGATAATGAAATTGCGAATAATAAGAGTGCGATAAAATAAACTTGCGATAATTAAAGAGTATGATAATTAAAAGTGCAATTAAATAAAATAACAATAAAAATGCGATAATTAGAAGTGCAATTAAATATAAAATAAAAGAAATTAAATATGAAATAAAAGAATTATGCTTATTTAAACTTCCGTAATCATGATGTTTGACGTGTTGATTTTAGTTTTATGCCCATGGGTTAATTGTAGCGACCCCGACAAATCGTCAAGTGACGGCGTCGGCTACGTGGGTCCCATTACCTGATTATAAGTCTTTAAGATAACGTTTGACCAAAATATGTCGCCTTCATTTCAAAATAAAGATTGTTTCAAAGTTTACAAGAATTGTTCAACCAAAAGTTAAGTTACAACGTTATAGATACGATTGAAATCTAGGCGACACGGTTTAAAGTAAAGTCAAAAGACGCTCCATGAAATGCATGTATACTCGACATCGGATGCAAGTATCAAATAGTAAGCGGAAGCATGTTTCACATATCGTGCAAGACCTGAGAAAAACATAGAAATCTGTCAACGAAAACGTTGGTGAAATCATAGGTTTAAGTAAGTAAGTACAAGTGAACCACAAGATTTGCATCAATGAAATAATAGTAATACATTCCAAAAGTTTGTTTCACGAGCACCCAATTATCAAAGCTTAACATTCCTTCCATTGTATACCCCATCACTTAGTGCTAGAACAAACACTGATTCTCGAAAATATATTTCATCCGTAGACGGTAGCGAACCGTCAAGGATGAGGGTTGTCAACCCATATGGCCATATAACATAAGTTCTCGCTTACACCCGGCAAGTGTAACTAATGATAATCGAATTGAGGATTTTGTTCTAAACTCGTATGTAGAATGTTTGTTTTCCCGTTCTTGTGTTCACTTAGTTCAAAAGAATCGTTTATGTTTTCTCATCCCAAATATAAGTTCAAAAAGAGTAAAAGTGGGACTATGATCTCACCTTTGATTGCACGAGTATAAATGTACTTCACAAAGTAAACGTGTGCAAAGACAAAGCTAGTCTTGACCTAAACATATAGGTTGTATCAATAACGGTAAACACAAACGGTCAAAGATGTTCAATTAGTCCTATGGCTCATTACGACTCGATTAAGTATAGCATGTGAATCACGTTGTCAAGTTTCATACAAGAAACAAGTATAAAAGCATGTTAGAATGATTGTATAAAAGTTTGGTTAAGTTTGACTAAAAGTCAAACTTGGTCAAAGTCAAAGTCAACGGGATCGGGTCGGGTCCCGAACTATTTTTCTGAGGTTTTTATTCATATATAAGCATGTTAGAACAAGTCTCATGTGAATCGGAGGTCTAGAACATGTCAAACATTTTTAGTAAAAAGGTCAAGGGAAACAGAATCTGGACGCGGCTTATGTCGCGCCGCGGCCAGGCCTGTCGCGCCGCGACAATGGCCGTGGCCTGGTCCCAGGCCTGTTTCACTTGTTCAAGGCTTGGTAAAATTTCAAACAAACGCAAAACTCAAACCGTAAACAATTAGAAAGCGTATCTCATACCGTTGGAAAGCTCTTTTGACAAGGAACACAACTAAACATGTTTCATCAAACAAAAATAACATTTACAATAACCGAAAACTCGTCAATTGATCAAGAAAGGTTTATTATCAAAGTTTCAAGTTCGTAAAACGTATTTTATGATTCGGGAATCCAATTTACACATACGATATGCCGTTTCGAAGGTAATTAAGCATACATTACAACTAATCACTAACAATTAACATTCCATGGCATTCAAGCATCAAAAGTTCATGTCAAGAACTATCAAACCCTAGTCAAACATCACAAAATCAATATTCATGTTTTTGAAGTTTTCTTAATCAACCTACGCATCAAAACGAAGCTAGTGATACTAGTAACACAATTAAAACATGCACTTTAACAATCTAACAACATTAACTCATCCAAAATCAAGGATTAAGCACACCCATTTCAAGTTCATGCTAGTTACTCCAAAAACAACAAATCGAGCAAACCAAACATATATTCATGTTAGACTCGAGCCATAGACACTAACTAACACCATTTCAAATCAAAAACACGAATTTAGAGAAATCTAGAGTTTTAGAAATGTTACCCAAACGAGATGAAGTTGGTATCAAATTGTAGAGGATGAAGAGAGGATTCCAAATATGTAATCGGATTTGTTGTGAGCTTCCAAGATTGAATTTAGATGATGAATGAATGGAATGGGTTTGTGTGTGTGTTCTTGAGATGGAGAGAAAAGGGATGAGGGAGATGATGGAATGGATGAAATGGGTTGACTAGTTGACCTAGTCAACTAGTTTGCCCATTTGGCAACTCCGGTCCCTCGAGTTTCAAAGCGGGTGCGGGATTTAACCGATCGAATATTTTTAAAACGCAAGTTAACGAGAGATGTTATAATTAAATGACGGAATTATTATGAACGTTAGTCAACGGAAACTACGAATTTAAATAACGAAAAGTATTATTTAAAAGAAAAAGACGGTGTTAAAAATAAATTTAACGGAAAAACGCGGGATGTTACATTATCCACAACTCAAAAGAAATTTCGTCCCGAAATTTAGTTGGAAGTAGTAGCCGATATCTCTTACTCGAGACTTTACGTTGTCAATGCTATGAATAAGTGAAAGTACGTTCTTGAGGGTTCTCATGAATTTGGATAGTCAGGGTTTTACGTTGCATTAAGGTTCGGTTTTTACGATCCCCAGTTTCAACTGGTTTTCCTATGAAGAGAAGTTTGTCATCGATAGTTGATGTATCCAGCAGGATTGCACGTTCCTGTTCCGCAGGACACGTTTCTAAGTTTGTTACACGAAATGTAGGGTAAACGGAAACTTAATTGAGTCGGAAGTTCTAAACGGTAGGGAGCGGTTCCAATACGCCCCAAGGTTTCAAAAGGGTTAACATATCGCGGGTTTAACTTTCCCTGATTCCCGAAACGGATTACACCCTTCCAAGGTGCGGGTTCTCAATATTACGCGGTTACACACTGGGATTTGTGAGGTTCTCCTCTAAGTTTGGTATAACTCTTCTGGCGACAATGGGTTGTCTCGAGCCCTTCTCGGACTTGAACGATCTCAATTGTTGTTTCTTGATGGAGTTCAGATTTCGGTGGTTGATGCTTTGGTTAAATGAACAGGGGTATGACATTAGCGGTCATATAAGGTTTCGAAAAGTGCGCGTGAACACACGAGTGGTAACTACTGTTGTAAGAGTGATCTACTAAAGGTGACAATACGAGTTTGTGAGATGTCTTTCCAAGACGTAAATCGTTCGTTTGCTCGGTTCGTCAGTTTGTGGGTGGTACGCGGTACTCATGTCTAAGCAGGTTCCCAAGGTTTCTTGTAAAACTAGAAGTGAAACGAGTATTTCGATACAGAATAATTGACAAAGATACACCGTGTTGGAAAAGAATCTCTTAAGATACGTTTGAACAAGTTAGTTAGGGTTCGAAAAATGTTCGTTAGGACTATTCACCCTCGTGGCGAATACTTATGTAATATGAGGAGTTTCTCTATCCATGGAGAAATGTTACAAGGAGTTTCTTTAAACGGAAATGCGAACGGTAAAGATAGTAGTGAAATGAGGACTTAGAATAGGATGAGTTTACATCTCGAGGTTGCTATAACGTGCCTCTAGTTGTCAAAAGTTGAAGTCTGAAAGAGAAACGAGGTAGTACACGTAGTTGTATAGTTCGGGGTTGAATAATAGTTGACCGATTATCAGAAACACAAGGGCGTTAAGTCAAAGAAGAGTGAAGTATCGTTGGATTGTGTGTTATCTTAATTTCCAGTAATATCAGACGGTAACGGTGAAATAACAAAGGTATGTAGTGTGGTACGTGATGACAAGAATATTGATCGGATCCACAATTTAGTATTCGAATTCTTCGTGCAAAATAACGAATTTCCGTCCCGTTGATTTCGAGTCGAGGGAGTATGCCTTTCGGCGTCCAAGTAGAAATATTTCCATATTTGAGTCCCATCTGGTGTTGTACGAATTTAGCTAGAAATGTTGGTGTGAAGAATCACGCTCAAGGTTCGATCGCGGAGAGATTAAAGTCGTGTAATACGAGAAAAGTCAGAAATGAATCTTCGGTAACAACCGGTGAGATCTAAGATTTTTACGAATACAAGTCTGAGTTGGGAGAGTTTCCTGATTACATGTGGCTTGATTTCGAGATTGATTGTAATGCCTTGACCATTAACATCATGGTCTAGAAAATTGGACTTCGTTCAACAGAAATTCTCACTCGGAGAATTTGGTATAAAGTTGCTCTTTTCTCAAAAGTTCGAGCGTAAGATGGTGATGTTGTTCGTTTTCCTTCTTTACTTAAATAAGTTAAGATGTCATCTATAAATACGATAACAGATTAGTCTATATGAATTTGCATACGCGGTTCAAGAGGTTTATGGATATGGGCGAGCCCTAAATAAATCAAACGGTACTAAGAGAGTTTTACAACTAACGTTGCGAGTTCGGAAAGTGGCTTAGGAGACATCGTCTCACTTAACCCCCAATTGATGATAACCGGAACGGAGTTCGATTTGGGACATACGGGATTCGTGCAAATAATCATGAGGTCATGGATGCGAGGGAGAGGGTATCGGTTTCCAACCGAAAATTACTCAGTTCACAATAATCTATACAAGATGATGGGGAAACTTTTTTTTTTTTTTTTTTTTTTTTTTTAACGAATAGGTTCCGAGCTCCCTAGTTCTATAGGTGTCAAGTCAAAAATCTTAACGTATTTCCTCCAATAAAATTTATAGGCACACAATATTTTTCCGTAGGTCACTTAAATCGTCTAAGTAGTATCTGGGGGAAAGAGGTGGAATATAAAGAGCACGAGTCAAATCCTTGGTTATAAAACGTCTAGCGGTAATCGAATCGAACAAGTATGAAATATACGGTTTGTTGTGAAGAAACGTACCCGTTACTAGTCCATCGTCGTTCCGGGCATCCTTGGTGTCGATGTCGAAGGTTCAACGGCGTGCGTTGGGGTTGATTTTCTTATTTGGGCACACATTCCTAAAATGACCCAGTTGGCCACATTCGAAGCAAGCACCCGTTCTGTGTGCGTTGGGCATCTTTCGAGCGACGGGTCCTTGGCGCCGGTGGCGAAACCTGCCACATCCTTCAAAGTGATGCTTGTGGCATTCGTCACAAAAAGGCAGTTTTCCGGCATAGCCTTTCTTGTCGTTGGAGGTAAAAGGCTTCTTGGCGGGGTTGTTATTGTTGTGGTTGCTTGATTGAGAGGCTTCCCATGTTCTTTTGTTGTTACTCGGGTGGTTCTCGACCATTGGTGCCGGTGCTTCCATTTCATTCACCGTTTCTAAGGCTTGGCGGGCCATTGTTAAAGCCTCTTGTAGGTTAGTGGGTTGAGATGTCATTACCTTGTGTTGAATGCTCTTAGGGAGGCCATCCATGTAAAGTTCGACTCTTAGGGATTCGGGAGTCATGAGAATTGGACACATCGAGACTAGTTCGGTAAACCGTTGATTATAAGCCTTGAGGTCATTTCCGGCCGTTTTTAAATTCCTTAGACCCTGTTCGAGCCTTCGAGTCTCGTCGCGCGGAAAGTATTCGGTGATCATTCTTTCTCTTAATTCGGTCCAAGAGAGTGTGTGGGCTTCATCGCTTCCCACTAATTGTACATACGTGTTCCACCATGAGAGAGCAATACCGGTGAAAGTGAGGGTGGAAAACTTGACCTTATCTTGGTCTCGACAACCGCTTGTGTTAAAAATGGTCTCCATTTGTTCAAACCATCGGGTGAGGGTAACCGGTCCCCCGGTTCCATCGAAAGTGGGAGGATTGTACTTCATGAAGTTCTTGTAGGAGCAACCTTCGATTGAATTACCGGCTCCATGATTGTTGTTGTTAGAAAAGTGATCGGCCACGGCCGTACCCACGGCGGTGGTTATCATTCGTTGAAGAGCTTGTTTTAGAGTTTCGAGAGGAGTATTGTGTTGACCTTGGTGAGCCATTGTTCCTTCATGAGACAAGAATATCGTTGGTTAGTATTTTCAACAATACTAACCGTGGCATGGAATAAGGATAGAGAGAAAATTTTCCTTGACTCGCCTTAAATTCTCTATGTCATAATGTCGGAACGTCCATGTGAATCACCGTAATATAATCCCGGAAATTATATTACCCTGATTCTCATGTGCATTTAACATTACTTCATAAAGTCAAGGTGGCGCACCAACAAAATTTATCAACGTAAGATCAAGATCGAATACGAGTTAGATATGATAGAAGAGTTCGAGTATAAATGCACAGTTAGTCAAATAATTCCTACTTCAGTCTATATGCCGGTTGTAGTCTAGATTCACCTATGTACCCTATGACTCGGGGTGAACACAAATGAACTCTAAATCCCTACAACCAAGGCTCTGATACCACCTGTAGCGACAGATGGGGTAGAAACCCACCCAATGCCTTTCCAGCTAACCGCTTGGTGACCACTGAGTGTACCTCAGACACTGATTTTACGGCCCGCATTTCTGCCAAACTGCCAACCCTCAAATTCCAAGGGATCGCAAGGGGTAAGAGCCAATGCTTCGTCACAGGTAACACTGTGAGAACCCCCTCTACGATTAACCCGCCAAAAAGCATAGTCCGTATGAGTGCCCGGCCTGACAGCCGGCGCGCGTGACTACCTTTACGGCTAAGGTTAAACCAGCTCTGATACCACCTGTAGCGACCCCGACAAATCGTCAAGTGACGGCGTCGGCTACGTGGGTCCCATTACCTGATTATAAGTCTTTAAGATAACGTTTGACCAAAATATGTCGCCTTCATTTCAAAATAAAGATTGTTTCAAAGTTTACAAGAATTGTTCAACCAAAAGTTAAGTTACAACGTTATAGATACGATTGAAATCTAGGCGACACGGTTTAAAGTAAAGTCAAAAGACGCTCCATGAAATGCATGTATACTCGACATCGGATGCAAGTATCAAATAGTAAGCGGAAGCATGTTTCACATATCGTGCAAGACCTGAGAAAAACATAGAAATCTGTCAACGAAAACGTTGGTGAAATCATAGGTTTAAGTAAGTAAGTACAAGTGAACCACAAGATTTGCATCAATGAAATAATAGTAATACATTCCAAAAGTTTGTTTCACGAGCACCCAATTATCAAAGCTTAACATTCCTTCCATTGTATACCCCATCACTTAGTGCTAGAACAAACACTGATTCTCGAAAATATATTTCATCCGTAGACGGTAGCGAACCGTCAAGGATGAGGGTTGTCAACCCATATGGCCATATAACATAAGTTCTCGCTTACACCCGGCAAGTGTAACTAATGATAATCGAATTGAGGATTTTGTTCTAAACTCGTATGTAGAATGTTTGTTTTCCCGTTCTTGTGTTCACTTAGTTCAAAAGAATCGTTTATGTTTTCTCATCCCAAATATAAGTTCAAAAAGAGTAAAAGTGGGACTATGATCTCACCTTTGATTGCACGAGTATAAATGTACTTCACAAAGTAAACGTGTGCAAAGACAAAGCTAGTCTTGACCTAAACATATAGGTTGTATCAATAACGGTAAACACAAACGGTCAAAGATGTTCAATTAGTCCTATGGCTCGTTACGACTCGATTAAGTATAGCATGTGAATCACGTTGTCAAGTTTCATACAAGAAACAAGTATAAAAGCATGTTAGAATGATTGTATAAAAGTTTGGTTAAGTTTGACTAAAAGTCAAACTTGGTCAAAGTCAAAGTCAACGGGATCGGGTCGGGTCCCGAACTATTTTTCTGAGGTTTTTATTCATATATAAGCATGTTAGAACAAGTCTCATGTGAATCGGAGGTCTAGAACATGTCAAACATTTTTAGTAAAAAGGTCAAGGGAAACAGAATCTGGACGCGGCTTATGTCGCGCCGCGGCCAGGCCTGTCGCGCCGCGACAATGGCCGTGGCCTGGTCCCAGGCCTGTTTCACTTGTTCAAGGCTTGGTAAAATTTCAAACAAACGCAAAACTCAAACCGTAAACAATTAGAAAGCGTATCTCATACCGTTGGAAAGCTCTTTTGACAAGGAACACAACTAAACATGTTTCATCAAACAAAAATAACATTTACAATAACCGAAAACTCGTCAATTGATCAAGAAAGGTTTATTATCAAAGTTTCAAGTTCGTAAAACGTATTTTATGATTCGGGAATCCAATTTACACATACGATATGCCGTTTCGAAGGTAATTAAGCATACATTACAACTAATCACTAACAATTAACATTCCATGGCATTCAAGCATCAAAAGTTCATGTCAAGAACTATCAAACCCTAGTCAAACATCACAAAATCAATATTCATGTTTTTGAAGTTTTCTTAATCAACCTACGCATCAAAACGAAGCTAGTGATACTAGTAACACAATTAAAACATGCACTTTAACAATCTAACAACATTAACTCATCCAAAATCAAGGATTAAGCACACCCATTTCAAGTTCATGCTAGTTACTCCAAAAACAACAAATCGAGCAAACCAAACATATATTCATGTTAGACTCGAGCCATAGACACTAACTAACACCATTTCAAATCAAAAACACGAATTTAGAGAAATCTAGAGTTTTAGAAATGTTACCCAAACGAGATGAAGTTGGTATCAAATTGTAGAGGATGAAGAGAGGATTCCAAATATGTAATCGGATTTGTTGTGAGCTTCCAAGATTGAATTTAGATGATGAATGAATGGAATGGGTTTGTGTGTGTGTTCTTGAGATGGAGAGAAAAGGGATGAGGGAGATGATGGAATGGATGAAATGGGTTGACTAGTTGACCTAGTCAACTAGTTTGCCCATTTGGCAACTCCGGTCCCTCGAGTTTCAAAGCGGGTGCGGGATTTAACCGATCGAATATTTTTAAAACGCAAGTTAACGAGAGATGTTATAATTAAATGACGGAATTATTATGAACGTTAGTCAACGGAAACTACGAATTTAAATAACGAAAAGTATTATTTAAAAGAAAAAGACGGTGTTAAAAATAAATTTAACGGAAAAACGCGGGATGTTACATTAATTGTCCTTTGTCCTGGATTATTTAATATGTCCGTCTGGTTTTTGTCCATAACAGTCCATCAGTCATAAATATAAAGTGCGAGTGTCCTCATCAAATTATCCTTATACCCGAAGTTAAATATTCCAACTAATTGAGGACTTAAACTGTAACAAGATTTTAATACTTTGTTTAATAATTACACCAGGATGTCGACTGAGTGTAACCCAAGGTTTTAATATTTTGTTATCAATTATACCAAGTGTCCTTGTACATAATTTCACCCCTGTTTTAATTATTCTAGTGGCTATTAATCCATTCCCGTGTCCGGTTAAATGAACGATTATTCGTTGGTATAAATACCCCGCCCATCGTGTCCGATCGAGTGTATATGGTAATTTATAGGGACGCCCAATTGTAAATCTTTATATTAACATTAACAAATTATCATTTAGTTAAACAAATATAAAGCCCATTAATAGCCCATAGTCTAATTTCCACAAGTGTCGTTCTTTTGTCCAAACCCCAATTATGGTACAAAGCCCAATTACACAATTTTAGTAATTAGTCCAACATCATGATTACTTCGGATTAAATAAGCATAATAATAACTTAGCTACGAGACATTAAAATAAAAAGGTTGAACATAACTTACAATGATTAAAAATAGCGTAGCGTTACACGGACAGAATTTCGACTTACACCCTTATAATATTCGCTAACATACCCTTATTATTAGAATTATAATTAAAATTAAAATATAAATTATAAATATATATATATATGTTTTACTTATATATGAGAGAAAAGAGAAAGATGGATATGTTTTTGGTTCACCAAAGCTCGATTTTTATAGGCATGTGGGCTGGAACTGGGGCTCATGCGATCGCATGGATTTATACCTTCCAGGCCATGCGATCGCATGGCCAGCTGGGGAGGCTCATTTTTGGTTGTTTTCTTCTGCCAACGGTTTTATAAATAATATAATATATTAAATAATTATAAGAATTATTTAAATATTATATTATATTTATGTGCATAGTTGACTTGTAATTTTTAGTCCATTGCGTCGAGCGTTGAGATTTGACTCCGGTCCCGATTCCGGATTTTCGAACGTCCTTGCGTACAATTTTATATTTTGTACTTTGCGTTTTGAATCTTGTACTCTTGTAATTTCGAGACGTTTCTTATCAATAATTGGAACCTCTTTGATTGTCTTTTGTACTTTTGAGCTTTTTGGTCGTTTGCGTCTTCAATTCGTCGAATCTGTCTTTTGTCTTCACCTTTTATTATTTAAACGAATATCACTTGTAAATAGAATAATTGCAACTAAAAGCTTGTCTTTCTTAAGGAATAATGCTATGAAATATATGTTCGTTTTTAGCATTATCATTGAGGACTTCGGACCATTTACTTGCACACCTTTCCCGACTACTACTTTACCGCTACATATCATTGTGAGTTATAGCATTCCCTTTTTACTTTAACTTATTTTGGGAACTGAGAATACATGCGGATTTTATGTTTTACATACTAGGCACGAGTACTTAAACTTATATATGTGTGGGTTATACAACGGCATAAACATTCCCTTTAGCTCGGTAACGTTTAATCATTGGTTTTTGAACCGTGAACGCGAATCTTAGATATGGATCCATAGGGTTTGACATCCCCACTCGGGCTAGTCGCGCTAGCATTTAACGGGTGTTTAATACTTCGTAAACATACGCACTCGCCAAGTGTACTTTCAGGGGGTATTTTAAACGTTAAGTTAGTTACCAAGTGCCCACGGTTAACATATACTTTATCATACTGTTTTGAAACGCTCTTTGTAGCACTGAAATCTCGTGGCCTACCTTACATACTGTTATACTTAAACTATAGCTCACCAACCGTTGTGTTGACGTTTTTAAGCATGTATTTCTCAGGTGCTTGAGGTTGCTTCCGCTGTGTACTAGTCGTGCTGTAGAACCCGCTGCTTAGAGTTGTCCACGCATGAACTACTTTACTTTGCATTCAAACATTCGTACTTTTGAACTATGACTTGTAACGACCATTGTGGTCACATACACTTATTATTTGCTTCTACTTAGTGAAGCATGCTTTTGAAATGTAAAACATTTGATGTCGGTTATGGCATCACCTTTTTATCATGAATGCAACTTCTTTAATTACAGCATATAGTACTTAACCTTGTAATGATCCTGTTGTTGATGGTCCGTACATGATGATTTAGTACGGGGCGTCACATTTGGTATCAGAGCATTGCTTGTAGGGAATTAGGTTGCATTAGTGAGTCTAAGACCGACCCGAGTAGGATTCACTAATAGGACTAATCTACAACTTGCTAGTTTACTTGTTTCCGCTGAACTTACTGCATGCTGCTGCTTACTGTTACTGCTATATGCCGTATGCTACTACGTGATTTCACTACTGCATGCTATTACTTGCTTTCGATTGCATGCTAGTTTCGTACGATTACTGATATTGCCATGCTACTTATTGTTATACATGATTTAAACTGTTGGCCTATTATTTGCTTGCTTTATGACATACTGACATGGAAAATTTATTTTTCCTTGTTCAGATGTCGGATGTTCCACATGCTGGCATTTTGGGCAGTACAGACTCAGACCCCATCGCCCTACCTACTGCTACACCTGCTGCTGCTACTGCCGATACACCGGCCCCGACACCCACTAGTGATCCCAGCACTTCCACTTCCAGAGATGGTACTAGTGCACCTGCCCCAGTGTCCGCTCCCGGACCCTCGAGGTCACAGCCCCGTATTGGTGGTATTGAGATCCCCGCAGAGTTCGGGGAAGGGCCGTTTCGTAACCACATGCGCACGCCTTGCCGACCCACTCCCGACGGACGTTTAGTCGTGATTCCGCCAGGCAGACACCGACAGATGTTGGCCGCCTTCGGACGCTTTGGATTACCAGCTCAGCCACCAGTGTCACCACCACACGATTCGGATGACTCATCATCCGCCAATTCTTCATCATCAGACGACTCCAGCGATGATGAGGATCCTGCTGATAGACCTATTCAGGCACCCTCCACCCCGCCGAAGAAGCGGTACCGTTCCGACGGCACCGTCATTCCAGGGGTGAATGGAGGTCGTGCTTTTACTGACGCTTTTGGCCATCGTCGTAGGGTTACTGCTCGTAAACGAGTTGTGCCATACCCTGCTGACCCACATATACGTAAGGTTCCCCGTTACGTATTGACTATTCCTGGAACCATACCGCCTAGATTTAGATACGGACCACTTACATCTAGGGACGTACCGTCTACATCCGGAGCCGGACCATCTACATCAGCACCACCGGCACCACCCGCACCACCCGCCCCACCTGCACCGCCTGCCCCACGAGCTCCCTCTAACGAGGAACTGATGAGGGAGATTGAGACTCTCCGAGCTCGAGTCACTGAGCTCGAGGAGCAGTTGGCTCGAGGAGCAGTTCACCCGCCTTCACCGTAGGACTTTGTATTTAGATTTCATGATGTAATCTAGCTATAGTTTCATGTATTTCATATGTATTGTACGAACTTATTCAGATGTATGAAACTTATTATTATTAATGAATGGAACTTTGCGTTATTTAATTCTTGCACGATGTTCTATTTACATTGCTGTACGATGATTCTGTGGTATTTGTACCTAGATGCATTATTTAATAACATGTGATGTTTTGATCCCATGTTGGTCACTATATACTGTATTATTACTACTTGCATACTGGATTTTGACTTGAGTCAAAAATTTTGTTTAGAATACCATGGCCAACGGAAGAACCACACCTACCGCCGCCCAGATTGAGGACATGATCAACGAACGGGTCGCTGCAACCCTAGCAGAAAGAAATCTCGAAGCTCCACCGCCACCACCACCGGTTATTCCACCCGTTCGAAATGGGTGTACATACAAGGAATTCCAGAGCTGCAAACCGCATAACTTCAGCGGCACCGAGGGACCAGTTGGTCTCACCAGATGGTTCGAAAAACTTGAATCAGTATTCCGAGTTAGCAACTATTCGGAGGACAATAAGACCAAGTTTGCATCTTGCACGCTATCAGACGGCGCTCTAACGTGGTGGAACACGTTAGCTCAAGCGAAAGGTATCGATGAGGCGTATGCTACGCCATGGGAGGAATTCAAGGCGGCTATGATTGATGAGTATTGTCCGAGAACCGAAATTCAGAAGATGGAAATCGAATTTATGCAGTTGAAGGCCGTAGGGAATGACCTTAACAGTTATAATCGTAGGTTTTTGGAGTTAGCATTAATGTGTCCGACCATGGTCACCCCCGAATTCAAGCGCATGGAGAAATACTTCTCGGGACTTCCTAAGTCCATCAAAGGAAATGTCACCTCATCCAAACCACCGAATGTTCCCGAAGCAATGCGCATGGCGCATACCCTCATGAATCAGATCCTTATTGATGAGCCGGAGAAGGCTAAGTTTGAAGCTGGTAGTAGCGAAAAGAGGAAATGGGATAACAACCACAACAACAATAACAACAACAGGGGTAGAAACTATGATCAAAACCCGGCGAAGCGACATGAAGGGTTCAGGCAAAACAACAACAACCCCAACCCCAACAACAACAACTCCAACCCGAACTACAAAGGCACGCTACCACAATGCAAGAGGTGCTACAAGCACCACACCGGGTATTGTAATGCTGTTTGTGAGAAGTGCAAGAAGAGCGGGCACATCGGTAGAGACTGCAAGACTACCACGATGACAGGGAGGCCGAACACCAACGGGCCGAAAAAGTGTTACGAATGCGGGCAGACGGGCCATTTCAGAAACGAGTGCCCGAACAAACGAAAGGATGGCGGACCACCGTGTGCTAGAGCTTTTAATGTTAATGCAAGGGATGCACGCGATAACCCCGACTTGGTGACAGGTATATTCACAATCAACAATCTTTTAGCTTCTGTCTTGTTTGATACTGGTGCGGATAGAAGTTATGTATGTAGACATTTTTGCGATAAGATTAATTGGTCATTAGTCCCGTTAAAAGAAAGTATGCTTGTCGAGGTCGCCAATGGAAAACTTGAAAAGGTTGACCATATTAGTCGTGGAGCTATTATCAACATAGCTGGTGCAGATTTTGAAATTGATTTGATACCTATCAAACTGGGAAGTTTTGACGTGATCGTCGGTATGGATTGGTTGAGCAAGATAAAGGCCGATATTATCTGTGGAGATAAAGCACTTCGCATACCACAAGGAGATGGTGAACCACTGGTTATCTATGGAGAGAGATGTACCTCGAAGTTGAACCTCATTAGTTGCGTGAAAGCGCAAAAGATTATGAAGAAGGGATGCTTTGCTGTCCTAGCACATGTGAAAGCAGTAGAAACTGAGGTGAAGAGCATGAACGACGTTCGAATTGTGAACGAATTTTCCGATGTCTTCCCAGAGGAATTGCCTGGATTACCACCGCAGAGAGCAGTAGAGTTTCAGATTGACTTAGTACCAGGAGCTGCACCTGTAGCTCGCGCACCTTATAGACTCGCACCTTCCGAGATGCAAGAATTACAGAGTCAACTACAAGAGCTGTTAGATCGTGGATTTATTCAACCAAGTTTCTCGCCTTGGGGCGCACCTGTGTTGTTTGTGAAGAAGAAGGATGGATCCTTCCGTATGTGTATCAACTACCGTGAACTCAACAAATTGACAATCAAGAATCGATATCCTCTTCCACGAATTGATGATCTTTTTGATCAACTACAAGGATCGAGCGTTTACTCAAAGATTGATTTGCGATCCGGATATCACCAGTTGAGGGTGAAGGAAAGTGACGTGATGAAAACTGCATTCAGAACCCGCTATGGTCATTATGAGTTTCTTGTGATGCCATTCGGTTTGACAAATGCACCTGCCGTGTTCATGGACCTCATGAATCGTGTCTGCAAGCCTTACTTAGACAAGTTTGTTATCGTCTTCATATATGATATCCTCATCTACTCTAAGAGCGAAGAAGAACATGAGCAACACCTCCGGCTAGTACTTGAACTCTTAAGACAAGAGCAACTTTACGCCAAATTCTCCAAGTGTGAATTTTGGTTGAAGGAAGTACAATTTTTGGGTCATGTTGTAAGCGACCAGGGTATCAAAGTTGATCCCGCCAAGATTGAAGCCATCAGCAAGTGGGAGACCCCCACTACTCCAACGCATATTCGCCAATTCCTAGGTCTCGCCGGTTATTATCGAAGGTTTATCGAAGGATTTTCTCTGATTGCGCGTCCTTTGACCACACTGACTCACAAGGGCAAGAAGTTCATTTGGGAACCCGCACACGAATCAGCATTCCAAACTTTAAAGAAGAAGTTAACCTCCACACCTATTCTATCGCTTCCTGAAGGCAGTGACGATTTCGTTGTTTATTGTGATGCATCGAAGAGTGGTTTTGGTTGTGTACTGATGCAACGATCAAAGGTTATTGCCTATGCCTCCCGCCAATTGAAGATTCACGAGCGGAACTACACTACTCACGATCTTGAACTTGGAGCCGTTGTCTTTGCGCTCAAATTGTGGAGACATTATTTGTATGGAACTAAGAGCACTATCTTCACCGATCACAAGAGTCTCCAACACATCTTTGATCAGAAGCAACTAAATATGAGACAGCGTCGATGGATCGAGATGCTCAACGACTACGATTGTGAACTCCGTTATCACCCTGGCAAGGCCAATGTTGTAGCTGACGCTTTAAGCCGAAAGGAGAGGACGACACCTCTTCGTGTTAGGGCTCTGAATATCACCATTCATTCGAACCTCAACAACCAGATCAGAGTAGCCCAAGTTGAGGCTCTCAAGGAGGAGAACATATCTCACGAACATTTGAACATACTTGTCTCTCGATTCGAGGTTAGGGAGTCTGGACTCTGATGTTATGCCGGAAGAATTTGGGTACCTCTTTATGGAGATCTACGGAACCTGATACTTGATGAAGCACACAAGTCGAGATATTTGATTCATCCTGGAGCGGGTAAAATGTACCACGACCTTAAAGAACAGTATTGGTGGCCGAATCTTAAGAAGGACGTTGCAACTTATGTTGGAAAGTGTTTGACTTGTTCGAAAGTTAAGGCCGAACATCAGAGACCTTCTGGTTTACTTCAACAACTGGAAATCCCACAATGGAAGTGGGAAAGGATAACAATGGACTTCATCACCAAGCTACCAAAGATGGTGGGCGGATACGATACCATCTGGGTTATTGTTGACCGCCTTACCAAATCTGCACACTTCCTGGCGATGAAGGAAACTGATACAATGGAAAGACTTGCTCAGATGTACATCAAAGAGGTTGTATCTCGTCATGGTGTACCTTTATCGATCATCTCCGATCGCGATCCCCGTTTTGCTTCTAGATTTTGGCGTTCCTTGCAAGAAGCCATGGGAACTCGTCTCGACATGAGTACTGCTTATTACCCTCAGACTGACGGGCAAAGTGAACGCACGATTCGGACCTTGGAGGACATGTTGCGTACATGTGTCATTGATTTTGGAAAGGCCTGGGAAAGACATTTGCCACTCTCCGAATTCTCGTACAACAACAGTTATCACTCTAGCATTAATGCTGCACCTTTTGAAGCATTGTATGGCCGTAAGTGCCGATCTCCTATTTGTTGGGCCGAAGTAGGCGAAAAGCAAATCACCGGACCCGAGGTAGTCCACGAAACCACGGAGAAGATTGCTCAGATCCAAGCTAGACTTAAGACTGCCCGTGATTGTCAAAAGAGTTATGCCGATCTTAAACGTAAGGACTTTGAATTCAACGTTGGTGATCGTGTAATGTTAAAGGTTGCACCTTGGAAAGGTGTGATCCGTTTTGGAAAACGTGGGAAGTTGAACCCACGATACATTGGTCCTTTTGAGATCTTGGAACGTGTTGGACCCGTTGCTTACCGATTAGATCTACCAGCACAATTGAGCTCAGTTCATCCTACCTTCCATGTGTCAAACTTGAAGAAGTGTCTTGCTGCACCTGAACTTATCACACCACTTGAGGAGCTTACGATTGACGACAAACTCCACTTTGTGGAAGAACCAGTTGAGATTATGGATCATGAGATCAAAACTTTGAAACGCAACAAGATTCCGATCGTTCGAGTACGATGGAATGCCAAACGAGGACCTGAGTTTACTTGGGAACGAGAGGATCAAATGATGCGGAAATATCCTCACCTTTTCCCGACTCCTCCATCTACCTCAGCTTAAATTTCGGGACGAAATTTTCTTTAACAGGTGGGTAATGTAACGACCCTGGAAATTCTAACGTTATTTTATTAATAATTATTATTATTAATACGCGTGTTTAAACGAATGTATGTTATTACATTTACATGTTGCCATGATTGCCCGTACTTGACTTTTAAGTGCCTAAAACGTCTTTGTGACACACGAAACTTCACGAATAATATTTCTAGATATTATTTGCATTCATGATTAAGTTTTATTAATCATTTTGATTAACTATGGCTATTAGTTAGTTACTTGGGCTTTAATTGGGTTTATTTGTTAAACTACTTGAACTTGGGCTTTATTGTGAAATGGACTCATGATATTGGGCTTTTAAGCCCACCCTACTTATATTTATGGATTAATTAGCCCATGAGACTTGTAAGTATCAAATTTAAATGTGAACTAGTTAGTTACTTCCTTAAGAATCTTGTTACTACACAATCCCCATGTAAACCCATCTAAAATCCAACTTTTGTAAGGCTTTACAAGCAAGTAACCATTGAACTTTCCTCTCCTCCCCTTGAGCTCCTAAACCGTCGGCTAGGACTCCATATGGAGTGGTTTTTGTTTCATTTTTCACTTACTTCATTTGCTAGATTTCCTCTCATTTCAAAACACTCTCAAACTTGCATTTCATTCTCTCTCACATTTCTCTCTTCTTGTAAGTGTTTGAACAACTTCTTCCTTCTCTTTTTTCTTTCTAAAACCGTAGGCCTTATGCCCTTTAATCATCATCATGCTTTGTTTGATTTAATCTTTGTTACTTGTGTTGATTTCTAGTAGTTACTTGTTACTTACTTACTTGGTTACAAGGATAAACTTTCTAGTTTCATTCTTCTTTTATCTTGTTTTAACAAGAACATTCAAGAACTAAACTCTCTAGTTTAGGTTCTACATATAATGTTTCAAAGATTATAAGTTCATTGTTGTTAAAATCATACTTGTAAGTCATGGAAGTAAACTTAAAGTTTACTTTACTTAAAGATCAACTTTGGTTGAATCTTTAAAAAGTATGAACAACCATGAATCTTTTTCTTGTTTATTTAAGTTTACCTCTTCAATTTATGCACTTTAATTTCATGTAATTATTTATATGGTCAAGTACTACAAGTTAGTCTTGATCTCATATCTCTTGAACAAATTAAGTTAACTTTGAAAGTTCAAGAACACACAAATAAGTTTTCTTTAAATATAACTTTGGATCTAGACTTTTGAGTCTTGGATCTTCAAGATCAAACTAAGAACTATGTTCTACTACTTATGATCTTGATTAGTTAGTTAACTTTCAAGTTTATAGTTCATGTAAGTGTCAAACCTAAGACTTTGATGTAACTTTGGTTCATCAAACTACATGCAACTCTTAAGCGAGTTGTGCTTCATGTCTTAGACTTTCACTAGTGTTATGATGGTCAAGACTTGGTTAAGATGATGTAGCCACATCAACGAGTTGTACACTTGAAGCTATATGCATCAAGGATGAGAACCATGATGAACATCAAGCACCAAGACCACCGGAACCCTTTTAAACTCACTGCTTCTGTCCAAAACCTACTGACCTGATGCTTCTGGAATAGACCAGTAGACCTGGGCTGTTCTAACCTTGATTTTTAGATATAACTTTTCGAGTATATAACTTTTCATATAGGACTCGTCTTAATCCGAGTTACGGTTTAGGATTTATGGCCCTCCGATCGTTACTATGTCCTTTAACGTTGTGCAGAAATTTCTGACCTACTCGCACTTAGACCGTCGTCACGGTCAAACCAAGACGAGTTTGCTTCTGTAAATTTTACCACACTTAAGGGACTCATAGACGGAGCCATGGCCACTGGTCTCACCTTAATTCAGTAAGGGTAGAGGCCGTGGTGACTGACTGAAGTCAGACTTTGTTGAAAACTACTTTCATAAACGAAACTTACTTTACGCCTTTTGTTTGATGATGAATGATGATGAGCCTTAAGACCTTAATTACATACTTTTAAACCTATTAAGACGATTTACTGACTTAGTACTATTTGACTTAGGTTGAGGACTTTAGACCATTTACTTGCACACCTTTCCCGACTACTACTTCACCGCTACATATCATTGTGAGTTATAGCATTCCCTTTTTACTTTAACTTATTTTGGGAACTGAGAATACATGCGGATTTTATGTTTTACATACTAGGCACGAGTACTTAAACTTATATATGTGTGGGTTATACAACGGCATAAACATTCCCTTTAGCTCGGTAACGTTTAATCATTGGTTTTTGAACCGTGAACGCGAATCTTAGATATGGATCCATAGGGTTTGACATCCCCACTTGGGCTAGTCGCGCTAGCATTTAACGGGTGTTTAATACTTCGTATACATACGCACTCGCCAAGTGTACTTTCAGGGGGTATTTTAAACGTTAAGTTAGTTACCAAGTGCCCACGGTTAACATATACTTTATCATACTGTTTTGAAATGCTCTTTGTAGCACTGAAATCTCGTGGCCTACCTTACATACTGTTATACTTAAACTATAGCTCACCAACCGTTGTGTTGACGTTTTTAAGCATGTATTTCTCAGGTGCTTGAGGTTGCTTCCGCTGTGTACTAGTCGTGCTGTAGAACCCGCTGCTTAGAGTTGTCCACGCATGAACTACTTTACTTTGCATTCAAACATTCGTACTTTTGAACTATGACTTGTAACGACCATTGTGGTCACATACACTTATTATTTGCTTCTACTTAGTGAAGCATGCTTTTGAAATGTAAAACATTTGATGTCGGTTATGACATCACCTTTTTATCATGAATGCAACTTCTTTAATTACAGCATATAGTACTTAACCTTGTAATGATCCTGTTGTTGATGGTCCGTACATGATGATTTAGTACGGGGCGTCACACCTATTATTATGGAAAGAAAATAAAATACTCCATGACCATATATACAAAATTTGAAATATTATGTACAACCTTATGATAAAACAATCACATGATCATACGTACATACTTTAAAATAAATTGTACAATCTTCTACAGAACAACCAATGAACACATTTATAAATTTTAAAACATATGGTACAACCTTTATATAATAATTATATTTTAATTTTTTAAAAAAATTTCAAAAAGTATTTGTTATTAATATTACTAATAATTATTATTAAAAATATAAATATCCAACTTTTAGAAAACTTTATTATTATGATTTATTTTTATTATAATAATTATATTTAATAATTAATTATAAGTATTATATTATTAATATTCAAATATTGATTCTCTTTACGAGATTAATTACGTTACATATGTATGCGAAAATATACGTCTTTATATATTTGTAATAACAAAGACAAGTTTCTTAGTCAGAATTCGTGGTTTCAAGAGCCATTAAAATAAATGACTTTATCATTTACATTCACGTAATATATAAAACATGTCATTAAATTGTTTCGGTTAAACAAACCCGTGGTTACACGGGTCATTTCACTAGTTATCTACTTAATTACGAGTACTTTTATATATAATGACGTACGTCACGTTGCGGTGCGTCACGTGCACCGCATGTCATACTTGGCGTATTGTTAAAATTACTTATTTTCAGCTGATAAAGCTTGACTGGATCGTGGACTACCCTTTGACCAGTTGACCTGACGCTACAGATAGCGTAATGTCTTGTTGTTGACTAAGTCATGCTGAGCTGGTGTATATACGAGATTATAGGAGGTCGTGGAGATCATGGAGTAGGTTGTCGCGAACAGAAGATTCTAGAGTTGGCTATAGATTGGGCGGTTACTAATATAGCGGTTATTTACATAACCGCCAATTAAACCCTTATAAATACTAGCCTTAATTGTCATTTGAAGGCTAATCAACACACACCTCTAATTTTCTCTTCAAAGCTAACCTTGGAGGCTCGGCAAAAGACAATCATCACAACACCCCCCCCCCCCCAAGTCCACCATTCTTAACAGTAGGAACACCTTCCGAAGGTTAGACCACTTTTCCATATATCTGCACTCAAGTCAATTTTGCTTTGATCAATATAATTAGCCTCTGATTAATACTTATCTTTTAGTGGCATTAGCTGTTTTATTATGTTGTAATACGATCTTAGAATCTAGTGTTTAATTTATTTGGTGGAGCAATGTGGTGGTGATAAAGTATGTTATGGTGGACAGCGTCATGTGACAATTTTTTTTTTAAATGGTAATATTTTAAATGTATCTTACAAAAATGGATTTTTTAAATCAAAATTACAAAAATAGAAAAACCGGCACATTGTCACCCCAAACCGGCATTTCAAATACCGGTTTGCCTACGTGGCAATTTTTTAATTTTTTTTATTTTTTTTTAGATCTTACAAACTCGTTATAAACTCGTTTTGTTTGAAAAAGTTTGAAAGCTCGTTTTGTTTGAAAAAGTTTTAAAGCTCGTTTTTTTTTGAAATGTTTCAAAGCTCGATATATTTTGATATAGTTAACTAAATTTTACGAGTAAAAACATTTCGAAACAAAACGAGCTTTAAAACCTTTCAAAAGAAAACGAGCTTATAACGAGTTTGTAAGATCTAAAAAAGATTATAAAAAAAAAAATTAAAAAATGCCACGTAGGCAAACTGACATTTGAAATGCCGGTTTGGGTTGACAAGTCGCAAACCGGCATTTGAAATGCCGGTTTTTCTATTTTTGTAATTTTTGATTTGAAAAAACCATTTTTGTAAGATATCTAGTGTTGTAAATCTCCCGAGATCTCCCCGAGATCTCTCCCGAGATCTCGTTTTTAGAAGGCAACCAAGATGAGATGTTCATCTCCCGAGATTTCTCGATTAACGGATTCAAACTTAGTCAAAGCCACGATTTCTCGAATTTTCTTGCTAATTTGTAAGATTTTCTTGTAAAATTCGTAATTTCTAAGATTTAATCGCTCATTCTCGGATATTTTTGTAAAATCTCGGAAAAATGTATATAAATATACATATATTTATATTTTTATGTATAAATTTTATTAAAAAAATATAATGTCAACATAAGTCAACGCCCGAGATCTCCCCGAGATTATTCCGAGATGCCGAGATCTCTTTAAAAAAGTCCAAACGAGATCTCCCCGAGATCCGAATTCTCCAACCTTGAAGATACCTTACAAATATTACTATAAAAAAAATTCATGTGACAGGGAGGAAGTAGAAAGAAAATGCTCATATGATGCTGCTGTAACGGTAGTATGTGATGAAAAAAGAAAAGAACGTCATAATTGAGAATGGTCTTACATAAAAAAAAAATACTCCATAACAAAGACTGTACAATGTAACATATGCAAAAACTGAAAATACAATACAATATGGGTTTGACTGTGATTATAATTTGATTATAATTTGACTTTAGGAATTAATCATCCATGAGCACATAAACAATTCTGTCGGTTAAATGCAACTAATTGATGAAAGTAGCTAAAATCACATGATATTAGTTGGCCCCCCCCCCCCCCCCCCCCCCCCCCCCAAAACCGACTTCTAGTAACTTACTTTGTGTTTGGTCCTCTACATTTGACTTTCTCCGGACTATGATTTGGTTAACAGCATGTTTGAATAATGTATTAGTTTTTTATTCTTCAAAAAACACAAATGTGAATTAAGCAGATTTGAATATCAAAAAGAGTTACAACTGATATACAGATTCTGACAATCTTTTATTTTTTCTTTGGCGAAAAAAAGATAACCGTATATAAATGTAACACATTTTCGGAAAAAACTAATTCAACAAGAAGAATATAATAGGGTCTTGGTGAGGCTCGTACCTAGAAAATGGCTAACAACGAATTATCTATACCGAGCATCACCTACCTAAATCATTACAAACCAAAACTACAAGCATACGGATATAACTAACTACAAATGTGAAAAAAAAAAATAGGGAGTACAACAATAAGGAGTATGAAACCAAACCAAAGGACTCAGATGTCCTTAATGAAGACACTAAATTTAGTTCAGCAATCTGAACCACTTTTTCTTTTCGCTTTTGCGGTTTTCTTGTGCTTAACCGAATGACGTGGATTTCACTAGAATTAATACGGTTAACCGCTACAGGTTCACTCTCGGCCATACAAGTCATCATGTTATCAAAAGCCACAAAAGTCTCATCGGACATAAAAGGAATTGTTGGGCCCGCACTACCACTTTTGTTATCTACCTTGCCCGCCATGGACAAGCTTTCAATGACGTCCCCGTAGTCTAAATCTTCGACATGATCAACGAGTTTCAAAGAACCCAGGGTATAAGCAACGTTCCTTCTTGATCGCAATTCACTTCTTCGAATTGATCTCTAGGAACATTTCTATTTAAACAAACCACGACTTGCAATAACCTTTATACGAGATGTTCTCGCAATCACAATAATTTCTTCCACTACAGCTTATCTTCCTTCAAAACATCTTCTCGCCTCGGCTTCAAATTCTTCCTTCTTCTTCTTCTTCTTCTTCTTCTTCTTCTTCTTCTAGTGATCCAATCTATCCGCGAAAGTAATATTGTCTTTGTTGGTTGAATGTTGGTTAATGGACTAACCGACAAAGTTAAGTATGATGCTTAACCAAAGAATATGTTTTGATAATGACACATACATATGTCTAAGTTATGGTCAACATCTTAACATAAAACACGCAAGTTCACTAACCATACTTGATCTTGAAGTAAAGATCATTGAAGTACACGGTCAAAGTACGGTCGACCGTGTACATAGTCTTAGAAGTCCAGACTGAATCTGCAACGCAGTTTTGTGAAAACAACTTGCACGGTCACCACCACGGTCAACCGTAGTGCGACCGCAGAATTCTCTGTCACCACTTTTGATCAATTTTAGTTTGACTGCTTCCCGACATCCATAATTCATGAAACCTTTCTCCACACGCTTAGAATAGATGCCCCCTCCATACTCAATTGAGTTTCATAAAAACACTAAACTTGGTTAATTACGTTTAATTACATCTTAATGAAAAATTAACCATGATTAGGCATAACACATAAGTGTTAATCAATAACTTGTGATCTTAAAACTTGTCTAGACATTCTTAGGATGATCACCAAGTACCAACACACATAAGCTAATGTCACTAGAACACTAATTACAATTAAAGATTACTTAATGACAAATTAGGACTAAATGAAGAACTATATTTTTAAGTATAACTAGTAAAGATTTGTAATCCTAAAATACAATTAGATACATTTAGGATGGTCACAAAGTCCCAACTAGAGATTGCTCTTCCCTTGTGCATGTGTTGGACATTAATGTGTGCTTACACATTAATCATGCAATATGTTATATTGCAAGTATGCTTGCTGATTGGAGACGTTTTAATGTTCTCAACTTTTAATTATATAAAAACAATGATCAAACACTTAACCAATTAACACAAATGTCTGGGCAACAATAACCCGATCATTATAGCAACTAGAAAGTATTCAGTCAAGGTTCGTTCCACAGGGAGCAGTTTACATGAATCTCAAAACACTAGCAATTATCCTAATTTGATTGGGGGTTTTGATAAAGATTGGATAAAGTGTTGATTAAGCTATACTTAAACTAAAAGAGATTAACAAATAAGATAAAAACGTTTCCACTTGATTATTCCACCTTTTGCCATGGTTTACCCAATTCATTCATTACACAACAATGTTTAAACATATAGTTTCATTTTCATTCGTCAACTTCCATAAAACCTTAATCAAATGAATTTCATTAACTCACGTAGACTCATTTCAAGAGATCAAACTATGTTTTGAGTGAGATTGATGGTCGTAAAGTGGTATATGAATTGTCGTATAAAATAATATGGAAAAATACCGATTAGAGATTGCTACACACTAACGGGCAGTGTACCCGATCGTGTAGTAGTATAGTAACTGGTTTAGTTCCGTGTATCGTTCCAAGGACAGTTGTATTAGTCAAACTAGAATTATAAACTATATTATGATTAACTAAGTAAATGAAGCTTAAAGGTACAAGTTTTATGTTTTGTGGCTTATTTAACGATTAGCCAAATCAGAGAAGAGTAAAAGTAAAAACAATATTTTTGGTCTTTTAAATTTATAAGTGCAAGGAAAGCAATTAAGATAGTTTTGATATCAAAGAGATGAAATATGCTCATCTAGACTTTTTACCCTCGATGTGAATGTTTATTTAGGATTAAGATCGGATTGATTGGTTATGCACGAGAACTAATTGATCGGTTTACCAAGAGTAGTCTTGAATAAACACTCAAACGGGATTACACGACGCAAGTGATGTTCTTGTCATCTAAGACCTCCTATTTGTAATCAACTAATTCAACTAGTCTAAAGACTTGAAGAATGATCAAGTCAATGGTGTGTTGATCATGATCCACTCCTATGTCAACTAATAATTTAGCTTAGTTCATTCCCTTGGTCTGGTTAAATGTTCAATTCACCCAACCCAAGTAAACAATTAAGTGTGGTAATAAGATCCCTATAAACGTCACTAGATAAGGCAAATTACTAACACCTATTAGTTATATGGAATTGAGTAGTGAAAATATGTATAACATATTCTAGGGAATTGATCGTTCACCTAGACAACTACACATATCAATTAAGCTATCTGAGAGTATCTACAAGAGTCGTTCTTACATTCCTATATAGATTAACCGTTTGAACGCAACTTACCCCTTTTGGTAAAAGACGAGCAAACACTTGTCACTAGGTGTAAATCAATATACTAAATCAGCAAGATGGCGTTTCTTAGTTGAACAAGTATACTAACTAGTTGAATCAAAAAGATTAAACTTAACAAGAATGGTTCTTGTATTCAAACATCAAACTATCGTGCATGGTAACTATCAATCAAAAGTAAACATTCAACATCTCGGTTATTTATCTAGATGAACGTAAAAGGAACTAGCCAACAATCATGCTAGAAAACTTAAACATAACAGTAACAAAGATAGAATTCATTGTAAATACAAGATTGACCTTTTTAGAGTAATCTTGGATGAAGCCCTTGAATGATCCTTGAATCTTCAATGATTTTAGTGTTTAGATGCACTTTGATAAGCTCAAGAACTGTTTTGAAAGATATGTTTTCGTCTCTGAACAGAAAGAAAACTGGCACACTTGGAATGAAGCTGGAAAGAGGTTTAAAAAGGCTGAAAAGTAGCTGGAAAGCACTGTGCGCGGTGCGCACATAAGGGGTGCGCGGAGCGCACTACTCACCTACCACACTTTTACTTTCCAGTTCACGATCGCACTTCAATTTGGACGTTTCAGGTACTTGTGCGCGGCGATGTGCGCGGCGCTCTCTGTTGTGCGCGGCGCGCTCTGTTGAACTTGCGCGGGGCGCTCTCTAGTTTCCATTTTAATCAAATGTTCTGATCAAAGTCTTGAGTGCGCGGTGGTGTGCGCGGATAGTGCGCGGCGCGCACTGTAGCTCTCATTTTTCTGTTTCTTCGTTTCTTGTTCTGGTTTTGATCTTTGAGTTGTTTCATTCATTATCTTCAATATTTCTTCAAGTATTCAATGATTCTATGCTTAATTACAATACAACGGAATAATAATGGAAATATTACAAATTCGTATGAAATAACCGACGATAGGACTTGATATTGTGACTAATGATATGTCTATTTTGAGTAATATCAAAATCCCCCACACTTAACTCTTGCTTGTCCTCAAGCAAGTCTTGTTCTAATCATGCGTATACAAAACACAAAAATATATGAATCAAAAACATTGTTTGAAGTACATTATACACAAATCACACGAATCACGCAAAACACACACATTATTTTGTAACACAACTCACGCTATATGAACACATGTTTACACAATTGGAATACACACTCGTGAGGGTACACACACAATTTATGAAACACACGCACACATTTGGATTGCTTGGGAGAGGTGAACTTCGATGAAAGTTCTTTAAAAATTTGGATCCTTAGGGAAAATTGGATCTTTGAGAAAACGTTTTAAGATTTTGAAAATGTCATTGCTAGTTTTTTTAACTAGACACGTTTTCCGGTTTTAACCTCAAATTCCGGTTGAGGGTAACTGAAAACCGAAGTCTCAGTCGGCGATTAGCAAGCTATTCGCCCCCATGATTGTAGTATCATGGAACTCTTAACCGGGCGCCCCCTGACGCGATATAAATATCGGTCTTTTATGTCAATTTTGTACAATTAAGATCAAGGGTTAAAACTGCGAAGACTAAGCTATCGCGCGGGACAGATCCTGCTCCAGCTTATACACCGTAATCGGTCTTGCACTGGATAGCGACTTGGATTTACCCTACCAAGTTTATTTTCGGGTTTGAAAGTTCAAGACTTTCCCTTCCCACTGTACCTTATATCGTGAAATGATATTAGTATGAAATGACATAGTTTAAGAAGTTTGCTATATCAAGTAAGGCGAAATTCGGAAGACTTTACTTCCTTCAAGGATGAACTAGATGCATCCTTTCGTTTAGTGACTTTTATTCCTTTTTCAAGCCAAACGTACTTTAATCGTTTTAATTTTGCAAAATTTGTGATAGTAATTCGAAAAGATTGGTAAAATCCCCCACACTTGGCTTTTTCGTTAAGGCTTTAATAATTATTTCCATTAAGAATGTGGTAAAACATGTTGATTATCCCTTTTATATGATTACTAGTTTTATGACTTTTAACCGAAATAAATTTAATCATTTGGTTGTTTCTAAATTTGTTTCGTGATAATAATTTCGGTTTATACACCTAGTTTTAAAATCTACAAATTTTAAACAAAATTTTAATTTATGAAGATAAAATTTCAAAAAAAAAAAAAAAAAAAAAATTCCACCATTCCATTAAGAATTCGAAAGTAAGCCAATATGTACCCGAGAGAATTACCACTCCCCACACTTGAGATTAAGTAAGGCCCTCATTACTTAAATCTTATTACTTAAATTCACGAGGGCATTTGTGTGAAAAGAGTTCGAAAAACCTTGATAATAAGCCTGAGATCGTGAAACTTAGGTGAGCGATGGCGCTGAACTTAATGCCAGCATAAGAACATCGTTCATTCCTTGATCTCTATCAAAAATTCCAAAATGTTTGTACGTTGCTGAACTTAATACCAGCATCACTAAACCTTAACAATAAGAAATAAACAAGCACACAAAATTTAAATAGAAAAAAATGGTGTTTTTAACACAACCACCACAAACATTAGTCTATAATACAAATATTCAAATAATTACAAACCAAAGCTTCTGAAAAAATCACCAAATTGTTACCAATCATCAAATAAGGTACATTTGTCCTCTAATCATCACTAGAGAAATTACCAAAAGGCCATCCGGAGTAGGTTCCCGAACCATCATTTCGAGGTCTCCCGCGCGGGTATTGGTCCTCAAAGCGCGTCTGTGCATCCTGAATAGCTGCTTGCTCATCGTATAAGGGAGGACTCGGAACTCTGTTCGGTGTGTTATAATAGGTCGGGTTTTGGTAGGAAGTGGCATAATAATCCTGTGGGTGTTGCATATACAAACTAACATTATGGCGAAGCCAATCGCCCCTGTAATTCCCCCACCTTTGATCATACCTTGAAGCCCTATTATGCTCCCGTTGTTCTTCCTGAAATTCGTTAAATTGTTGCCTTTGTTCTTCATATTGGTCATCTCTGTGTTGATAACCAACCCGAAAATCATGAAAACCGGAAATCACTTCCTCCAACTCTTCTTCCCGTGTCCTTTGCGTCTGCCTACGCCTTCTCCTTTGAAACTGAGGTAATTATTCTTCACTTTCAGGTTCCTCCATGTGAACCTCCTCCTGCACATTTTCTTGTCCGACACCGCTACCACCTGCTTCATGATCGTGGGCACGGGGTGGGTTTTGAGGTGGTTCCATCCTAGGAACAAAGGGAATGAGCCGATTGTGTTGGCCGAGCTGCAAAAATTGGGCATTGATATAGTATATACTTCCCAAAGGTTCCATCATGTCCGGATTTGCTACTAGCCGGTCAAAGTTAATTCCAAACGAGCTCGCTATTCGAGTGATATAGTGACCACCTACAATAGGGTTTATATTTCTTGTCCCTGTTTCGTTTAGATATTTTGCCACGGTGGTTGGAATATCAACTGGACTTTTATTGTAGATTTTGTCGATCAGAAAAACGTCTAGCCTCGTTACCTTGTTGTTTCCTTCCCTTCTTGCATTGAATGTGCAAGAAACCAACCTCTGAATTAACTTCGCCTCTTGATGATGTATTTTCGTGAATGTGCTTCGACTAGCAGCGAATTGGTAATTACTTATGTCGCTCCAAAAAATTCTGGGATTGTAGCTGGAATCGTAATACTCTGTCTGTCGGAGATACGCGTCCAATTGATCGTCATCTAGCTCGTTATATATGTCCAAAGCACGAGCTAAATCGATTTGGCTCATTGATCGAGCCAAACCTCCCAATCTAAACCTCATAAAATCCTGCCCTCTCGGATTTAAAATGCATTGAATGTTCAGAGTTGCGATGAATTCCTTGCACAACTCGGGGTAAATGGTTTCATTTATCCGCATAACCCGTTCCCATGCCCGAATTGTGATTTCTTGTTCGGATGACAATTGGTGTTTCACCTCTAACATTCGTGCGACTCTATTGTACTCTCTTGCTTGAACCAATGGTTCCGGGTCAAAATACCAAGTGGCCTCACACTTTTTTCTTACCACCCATTCATATTCTTCCGCGTAGTCCTCATGATCCCAGACATAAGCTAACCAAACAGCAGGATCATTTTGATCCGGTACGGGTGCTTGTTGTCTTCCTTGGTTTGAACCTTGTCCTTGTTGGGCCGCTTGACTAGATGACCTTGTCTACACATAAGAAACATCACCAAAACAAAAAGGCATATAGAAATAATACCTTGTTAGTGTTAGGTTAAATCAAAATACATGTTCAAAGATACATATAGCAATAGTTATGTTAATCCTTCAAGCAAATAAATCATTTTAAGAGCAAAGATTATCATGACTAGTATAGCATTATAGAAACCAAATTTGAACATAATCCTTAAGCACAATTTAACTCATCATGTTATTGTTACCCAAAAATCTATTAATCATATCACAACAAGCATACTTAAGTGGAACACTAAAGTTTTTCATGCTTACATTATCAATTTTTCATTCAATTCATGTTAGCATTCCAACTTTGAGACTTTTATTCAAGATAACAAGACTCATAAAACATCCAAAATCATCTTCAATCAACCCACAATTACCAATTACAAACTATCCTTAACACATTATCAAGCTAGCAATTCTATTGGCATGTAAACCCTAGATTCATAAGAATATCATAAAAATACAATGGAATCTCAATTTTAAGGCATACAAGGTGTACATAATAATTATAGCATGTTAATATTCACAAAAATCATGAATTTAAAGAAAACCCACTTAAATTCTTCAACAAATTCGAAATTAAGAGATTAAAATCGATGTATTAAAAAGAATAAAAAGTAGAAGAACATGAACATACTCTCCCCATCTTGAATTTGCTTGAAAATGGAAGAGATTTGGTGAAGATTGGATGAAAATTGGTTAGGGTTTGGTAGGTTTTTGAGTTTGGAAGAGATAGATGCAGAATTTGGGGATGAAAAATGGCAGAAATCGGAGTTGGGGTTTTTGTGGTTGAGAATTAAAAGTGGGCCCCACAATAATTGAACCAAAAAGTAGCTGAATGGAGGGGTGCGCGGAGCACACACAAAAGTGTGCGGGCGCGCACAAGCTTGCACAGTGTTTTTCTTTTTGGTTTTGCGTGGAGTGTACCAGAGACTAACTCAGGAAGCTTACTGATCAAAATTTTTCCCGATATAATGAATTCAGTGGTGTGCGCGGGGTGCACAAACAAGGGTGCGCGGCGCGCACCATGTATTCTTCACTGTTTTTCGCTTTTGATCAGTTTAGCTTTAGTTGGTAACTTTAAGGTAATCACACAATCCTAATTCTAACATTCGTGAAGGTTTAAAAATTGAGTCGCTTCACTCGACTCTTCCCCCAAACTTAGGTAGCTTTGGGGTCGAAGATGAGGTTGACCTCATCTTCAATGTTCATGGGTCCATCAACATATAGTTTGACCCTGTGCCCGTTTACCTTAAACGTGTCACCTTTTGCGTTTCTTAACTCCACCGTTCCATATGGAAAAACCTTATTAACCACAAATGGTCCCATCCATCGGGACTTGATTTTTCCAGGGAAAAGATTAAATCGTGAGTTAAATAACAAAACACGATCACCCTCTTTAAAATCTTTTGGATTCTTGAAACGGTTATCGTGCCAAACTTTGGTCTTTTCCTTGTAAATGAGTGAGTTTTCATAGGCATTTTGTCTCAACTCATCCAACTCATTAAGTTGGTTTAGACGGAGGTTTCCCACTTCCGTAAGATCAAGATTACATGTCTTAAGAGCCCAATGTGATTTGTGCTCTATCTCCAAAGGGAGATGACATGCCTTCCCATAGACTAGGCGGTAAGGTGTGGTTCCAATAGGAGTTTTGTAGGTGGTTCTAAACGCCCACAAAGCATCGTCAAGCTTTGTTGACCACACCTTAGGATTTGATCCAACTATTTTCTCAAGAATCCTTTTCAATGCCCGATTCGTGTTTTCAACTTGCCCACTTGTTTGTGGGTGATAAGATGTAGAAATTTTATGGGTTACCCCATATCGTTTCAACACCTTTTCCAATTGGGTGTTGCAAAAATGGGTACCACGGTCACTAATTAATGATTTCGGGGTACCAAATCGGGCAAAAAGCTCTTTAAGAAAAATTATAAAAACTCGTGCATCGTTTGTGGGGAGAGCCTTTGCCTCCGCCCATTTTGACACGTAGTCAACTGTAACGAGTATGTATTGGTTGGAATTAGATTTTGGGAATGGTCCCATGAAATCAATGCCCCAAATGTCGAAAACCTCACAAACTTGGATTATGTTTTGAGGCATTTCGTCTTTCTGACTAATTTTTCCTGCCCTTTGGCAAGAATCGCATGATTTACATACTCGGTGGGCATCCTTGAAGATGGTAGGCCAATAAAAACCGGCCTCATAGACTTTTCTCCCCGTGACTTGGGGTCCGAAATGTCCACCAGTGGGACCAAGATGACATTGGAGAAGAATCTGATTGCATTCTTCCCCGGAGACACATCGACGGATTATCCCATCGGGACACCATTTGAAGAGATACGGGTTTTCCCAAAAATAGTATTTTATGTCACTGAAATTTTTTTTTCGTTTCTGATGTGACATACCGGTTTCTAGGAATCCACCCGCAAGATAGTTGGCTATGTCTACAAACCATGGATCATCAATTTTCTCAATCTTCATGAGATTTTCGTCTGAAAAGTTATCTTGGATAACAGTCTCATGGAGAACCCCAAGATTCGGGTTCTCAAGTCGAGAAAGGTGATCGGCAGCTAGGTTTTCGGCCCCCTTTTTGTCTTTAATATCGATGTCGAATTCTTGCAAAAGCAAGACCCAACGTATTAACCGGGGTTTAGCATCTTGCTTAGCAAGCAAGTACTTCAATGCCGAGTGGTCTGTATAGACAACCGTCTTTGCTAGTACCAAATAGGATCGGAATTTATCAAACGAAAAGACGATTTTAAGGAGTTCCTTCTCAGTGGTAGTGTAATTAAGTTGGGATCCTTGCAATGTCTTGCTAGCATAATAAATGGGCTTGAAATGTTTTTCAATTCTTTGCCCCAAGACGGCACCAATAGCAAAGTCACTAGCGTCACACATAAGTTCGAATGGTATTGACCAATTCGGTGATATGAAAATGGGTGATTGTGTGAGCTTTGCTTTAAGTAGGTTAAAGGCGGTAAGACACTCATCCGTAAAGACAAATGGAGCGTCTTTGTCAAGAAGTTTGTTCATGGGGGTTGCAATTTTGGAAAAATCTTTAATGAACCGCCGGTAAAAACCGGCGTGCCCCAGAAAACTTCTTACGCCTTTTACATTTGACGGTGGTGGTAATTTGGCTATGACTTCCACTTTAGCTCTATCCACCTCCAGACCTGCACAAGAAATTTTATGACCCAATACAATGCCCTCTTTTACCATAAAATGGCATTTTTCCCAGTTTAGCACAAGATTTGATTCTTCACACCTAATCAACATACGCTCAAGATTATGAAGACATGAGTCAAAAGAATCACCGAAGACTGAAAAGTCATCCATGAATACTTCCATAAAGTCTTCAATCATATCATGAAAAATAGCTACCATACACCTTTGAAAGGTAGCAGGAGCATTGCATAAGCCAAAGGGCATACGTCGATAGGAGAAAGTACCATAAGGGCATGTAAAGGTCGTTTTCTCTTGGTCCTCTGATGCTATAGGGATTTGGAAATATCCCGAGAAACCGTCAAGAAAACAATAAAAGTTCTTTCCTGCCAACCTTTCCAACATTTGATCAATGTAAGGAAGAGGAAAATGGTCTTTTCGGGTAGCATCATTTAATTTTCTGTAATCAATACATACCCTCCAACCCGTGATAGTCCTGGTAGAAATTAATTGGTCGTCTTCATTTGTGACAACGGTCATGCCACCCTTTTTGGGCACGCATTGGACCGGACTCACCCAAGGGCTATCCGAAATTGGATAAATGAGACCTGCATCTAGGAGTTTGACAATCTCCTTTTTAACAACTTCTTGCATATTTGGTTGAGTCGCCTTTGTCTTTGTACACATGGCTTATAGCTATCTTCCATTAATATCTTATGCGTACAATAAGAGGGACTTATACCCTTGATGTCATGAATTTTCCATGCTAGAGCCGTTTTATGGGCTTTTAACATGGAAACAAGTTTAGACTTCTCACTTACAGAGAGTTCGGATGAAATGATAACCTGGAGAGTAGAACCTTCTTGTAGGTAAGCATATTCCAAGTGTTTTGGAAGTGGCTTGAGTTCTAAAACGGGAGGTTCTTCAATCGATGTTTTACATCGGTACTCATTTCCTAAATCCAACTTTCTGTATTCTTCATCATTTGGCTCATAACCGTTAGCCATCAAGGTGGTCAACATCTCCACTTCTTCCAACATATTCTCTTCATCACCTTCCGCAAAAATGCATTCTCCCGTACCTTGCAATTCTGGAAATTCCTGCAACAACTCCGAATATGTGTCTATGGTTTGCACATAATAACATTGATCATCAGTAGACTCGGGGTATTGTAGGTCATGGTCAACGGAAAAGGTAACCTTCATATCCTCAATACTAAGGGTCAATTTTTGCCCATGAACATCTATCATAGCTCTAGCGGTATTGAGGAAAGGTCGACCTAATATAAGAGGCACACGTGTGTCCTCCTCCATGTCCAAAATTACAAAGTCAGCCGGAAATACTAGGGTACCTACTTTTACCAACATATTCTCTAAAATTCCACGAGGGAATTTAACAGAGCAGTCCGCTAGTTGAATTGCCATTCGGGTTGGTTTTAGTACCCCGGGGTTTAGCTTAACATATAATGAATAAGGCATTAAATTTATGCTAGCCCCTAAATCCGCTAATGCTTTAATGCATTCCAAATCTCCCAGGAGACATGGTATGGTAAAACTTCCAGGATCTGCTAATTTCTTTGGTATTTTGTTTATCAAAATTGCTGAACAATTAGCATTCATGGTGACGGATGAACGTTCCTCCATTTTCTTCCGATTAGTAAGTAAGTCTTTTAAGAACTTAGCATACTTGGGCATACCTGAGATTACATCAATGAAAGGCATATTTATGTTAATTTGTTTAAACATATCTAGGAATTTTGACCTTTCGGCCTCTAGCCTTTCTTGTTGTTGTTTTCTTGGGTATGGGAGCGGTGGTTGATATGGTTTCACTACGGGTTTTTCCCGTTCTTCCTTTTCAACCACTTTTTCCGGCTCCTTAACCGGTTCATCATTTCGGTTCAACGGAACACTAAAATCAGAATTTTCGGGCATTTTTGGAGCATCGTATGCTAAACCACTCCGTGTGGTGATAACATTGGCGTGCTCATTTCGAGGGTTCTTATTTGTATCGCCCGGTAAACTACCTGGTTTTCTCTCACTAAGTAAATTAGCTAAACCACTCATTTGTTTCTCCAAATTCTGAATTGAGGCTTGTTGATTTCGAAACTGGTGTTCGTTTTTCTCGTTGGTTTGGTTTATATTTGTGACAAGCTGAGTTTGTGATGAAATCAACTTTTCCAACATACTCTCCAAATTTGACTTTTTTTCTTCCTGTTGGGGTTTTTGATAAAAACCCGGAGTTTGTTATTGGAACCCACTACTTGACCCTTGTTGGTAATTGGAATTTTGACCTTGAGGGTTGTAGGGGTTGTTAAAGTTCCGGTTAAATTGGGCTCTTCCTTGAAATTGATTGTTATTTCTTTGGCTTATGAAAGCCACTTCTTCTTTTTGAGCCATTGTTAAACCGGCATCACAATCTTTTCCTAAATGAAGACCACCACAGTATTCACAACCTACCTTCATACTATGAATTTCCTTGGTGATTTTATCCATGGTTCGAGCAACACCGTCTATTTTAACACTTAGGGAACTAAGGTCATCATAGGCGCCGGCGCTTTGGACTTGAGCATTACGAGTAATTGAGCGTTATTGATGCCACTCATGAAAATAATCGGCTAGCTTCTCGATTATTTCATAAGCCTCTTGCTCGGTTTTGTCCATAAGAGAACCACCGGCCGCTTGGTCAATTGAAATTCGGGTTGCTACATCACAACCTTTGTAAAAGATTTGGACCTTTTGAAAGGTATCCAAACCATGGTTTGGACAACCTCTTAGCATTTTGGAAAGTCGATTCCATGCTTCGTACAGGGTTTCCATCGGCTTTTGACAGAATTGGGTAATTTCGTGTTGGAGTCTCGCGGACTTGGATGCTGGAAAATATTTCTTAAGAAATTTTTCCAACA
This sequence comes from Rutidosis leptorrhynchoides, assembly GCF_046630445.1. Classification (NCBI taxonomy): domain Eukaryota; kingdom Viridiplantae; phylum Streptophyta; class Magnoliopsida; order Asterales; family Asteraceae; genus Rutidosis; species Rutidosis leptorrhynchoides. The sequence goes on along the minus strand of NC_092333.1, from coordinate 389,289,190 downwards.
TACCATCCCACGTTTCTATCGTAGCCTCGGCCAATGAATCTAACCAACTTCGTGCTTCCCCTTGGAGTGTCCAAGGGAAAAGTTTTAATAATATGGCCTGGTCAGTTTCTGGTTTAAGTTTAAAAAGAATACATATCTCTTGAAAGAGACGAATATGTTCGTTTGCATCTTCATTCGGACCACCACCAAATTGACACCTGTTATTAATCATTTGAAGAATAGGTCCTTTTATTTCAAAAGTTACCTCACCAGTAGGTGGAGTAATAGCACTACCTTGTCCGGTCCGGGTTGCTTTCATCTTTGCTGCCATTGATTGTCGTGGTACCAACGGTCTTTCTCCTTCCATTTCAAAATTTGGGGGTTGAACGGGTTTACCAAAGTCTGAATATCGAGGCTTGGTCGTACTTGATTCTGAATCAAAGGTTTCTTGCTTTGATGAAGATTCAAAAATTTCAAGTACTTCTTTTGAAATCCTACCAAGCTTTCTATCAGGTTCTGTAAACGGTGTAAGTAATGGAGATTCTGAACTTCGGGTATGTGGCATATGCGACCTATAAACTGTCAATCACACAACTAACAAAAACTATTAAACATACCGATTCTATAAGTTTAAAAATCAAAGACTATTAATAATTTAAAATAATTAAGAAACTACTTAATCACAAATCAGTTAATAATTCTATTTTGACACAAAACTGTCCCCGGCAGCGGCGCCAAAAACTTGATGGTCGTAAAGTGGTATATGAATTGTCGTATAAAATAATATGGAAAAATACCGATTAGAGATTGCTACACACTAACGGGCAGTGTACCCGATCGTGTAGTAGTATAGTAACTGGTTTAGTTCCGTGTATCGTTCCAAGGACAGTTGTATTAGTCAAACTAGAATTATAAACTATATTATGATTAACTAAGTAAATGAAGCTTAAAGGTACAAGTTTTATGTTTTGTGGCTTATTTAACGATTAGCTAAATCAGAGAAGAGTAAAAGTAAAAACAATATTTTTGGTCTTTTAAATTTATAAGTGCAAGGAAAGCAATTAAGATAGTTTTGATATCAAAGAGATGAAATATGCTCATCTAGACTTTTTACCCTCGATGTGAATGTTTATTTAGGATTAAGATCGGATTGATTGGTTATGCACGAGAACTAATTGATCGGTTTACCAAGAGTAGTCTTGAATAAACACTCAAACGGGATTACACGATGCAAGTGATGTTCTTGTCATCTAAGACCTCCTATTTGTAATCAACTAATTCAACTAGTCTAAAGACTTGAAGAATGATCAAGTCAATGGTGTGTTGATCATGATCCACTCCTATGTCAACTAATGGTTTAGCTTAGTTCATTCCCTTGGTCTGGTTAAATGTTCAATTCACCCAACCCAAGTAAACAATTAAGTGTGGTAATAAGATCCCTATAAACGTCACTAGATAAGGCAAATTACTAACACCTATTAGTTATATGGAATTGAGTAGTGAAAATATGTATAACAGATTCTAGGGAATTGATCGTTCACCTAGACAACTACACATATCAATTAAGCTATCTGAGAGTATCTACAAGAGTCGTTCTTACATTCCTATATAGATTAACCGTTTGAACGCAACTTACCCCTTTTGGTAAAAGACGGGCAAACACTTGTCACTAGGTGTAAATCAATATACTAAATCAGCAAGATGGCGTTTCTTAGTTGAACAAGTATACTAACTAGTTGAATCGAAAAGATTAAACTTAACAAGAATGGTTCTTGTATTCAAACATCAAACTATCGTGCATGGTAACTATCAATCAAAAGTAAACATTCAACATCTCGGTCATTTATCTAGATGAACATAAAAGGAACTAGCCAACAATCATGCTAGAAAACTTAAACATAACAGTAACAAAGATAGAATTCATTGTAAATACAAGATTGACCGTTTTAGAGTAATCTTGGATGAAGCCCTTGAATGATCCTTGAATCTTCAATGATTTTAGTGTTTAGATGCACTTTGATAAGCTCAAGAACTGTTTTAAATGATATGTTTTCGTCTCTGAACAGAAAGAAAACTGGCACACTTGGAATGAAGCTGGAAAGAGGTTTAAAAAGGCTGAAAAGTAGCTGGAAAGCACTGTGCGCGGCGCGCACATAAGGGGTGCGCGGAGCGCACTACTCACCTACCACACTTTTACTTTCCAGTTCACGATCGCACTTCAATTTGGACGTTTCAGGTACTTGTGCGCGGCGATGTGCGCGGCGCTCTCTGTTGTGCGCGGCGCGCTCTGTTGAACTTGCGCGGGGCACTCTCAGTTTCCATTTTAATCAAATGTTCTGATCAAAGTCTTGAGTGCGCGGTGGTGTGCGCGGATAGTGCGCGGCGCGCTCTGTAGCTCTCATTTTTCTGTTTCTTCGTTTCTTGTTCTGGTTTTGATCTTTGAGTTGTTTCATTCATTATCTTCAACATTTCTTCAAGTATTCAATGATTCTATGCTTAATTACAATACAACGGAATAATAATGGAAATATTACAAATTCGTATGAAATAACCGACGATAGGACTTGATATTGTGACTAATGATATGTCTATTTTGAGTAATATCAGAGATCATTGAGACTCAATTTTGGATTGAAATCACTTAAAATCCTTTAATTATCAAAATCACTTAAGATAATCAAACACCACTATGTTGACTAAAGACCAATTGAGAACCAACATAGACTAAGAACACAATCACTTGAAATCCTTAACCTAGTTGTCAAGATCACCTAAGGTTTTGAAGCATAAATTGATTCACTTCTCAAATCGCTAAGAGAGCTACTCAAACTATGTAATCAAAATAAAGTCTAAAACAAGTGCATAGCAATGGATCATCAATCAAGCACAATAATCATCAACTCATTCAAACACCCAATTCATAGATTAGGGCAAAATCCAAGCACCAAGTATCATAATCAAGTGAACAATAACAAATCTAAGCTAGCATTACAAGATAAGTAAGAACAAAATCAAAGAAACAACTAGTATTCATCATTACAAGTAGAGAAAATAAGAACAAGTGCTAAAATGGAAAGAAAATTACAAAATGGATAATGGATGATGTAGATCTAGCATTTAGCTTCACTAATCTTCAACTTGGATATCAATTTAGCTTTGATCTTGATAGAATGATGAAATGGACCCTTTTAGGGTTCCATTTCGGACCCCAATCGCAGCTCTCTCACTCAAAAACCCCAAATATGCTTTTATAGGTCAGCTGAATTTTTGGGCTGAATCAGCGTCAGAAGCGCCGCTTTTGACCTGAAAGCACCGCTTTTAGGTGCGCCGCAATAGACAGGAGCGCTGCTTTTGACCTGAAAGCGCCGCTTTTGGTCACTGACTTTTTTGTACACGTTTTAGCACATAGGAGCGCCACTTTTGACCTTAGGAACGCTGCTTTTGACCCCGGAACTTCATTTTCACTTCAAAACTTCACTTGGTTCATTTCTTAGGCTCAAATCTTGAATATTTTGCATAAATTTGGACTTTTGGACTATTTTTGCCTTGAACCATCTTTTAAACACCAAACCAACACTTCTAATCAATAAACTCTTCAAAATCCAACAAAACGAGAAAGATAGTGCGAGTATAAATATGCATATTTTGAGCACTATCAAATCCCCCACACTTGCGTCTTGCTTGTCCTCAAGCAAGCCTAAACCTAACCACATCTTCATGAATGTTGACCAACTTTGACTAAACTTGCAACTTCAAGCATGGTCATTGATAGTGCTCTAAATGAACATATATTTAGTATCAATATCCTTCCAATATGTAAAGCTTTTAGTTACTATTGTTCTATTTTTACGTAATAATCGTTTAAATAAATAAGTGCGAAGATAAAAGAAGAAAATGACGATTTGAAGACGCAAATGACCAAAAAGCTAAAAAGTACAAAGTACAATCCAAGTGGTTCAATTTATTGATGAGAAACGCCTAAAAATAACAAGAGTACAAGCCGCGAAACGCAAAGTACAAGATATCTAAGTATACGAAAAGGCGTTCGAAAATCCGGCCGAGACATAAACCGAGCATCAACGTACAACTCAACGGAGCTAAAATTACAAGTCAAATATGCACAAGAATATAATATATATATATATATATATATATATATATATATATATATATATATATATATATATATATATATATAATTATATAAAATTATATATTATTATATTATATATTATAATATTCAGCAGCCCACGTTTAACTCAATTTGGTGAGCTGGAATCCGAAGCTCCGTACTCGCGGAGCTGTAAGGCACAAAAGTACCGCACTCGCGGAGCTGTACAGTTCAAAGTGGGCCTATAAAAGCTCACGCATTCTGCTCGAATTCTGCATCCCTTTTTCTACTTCAATCTCTCAATTTATATTTATATTTATATTTTATAATTATAATTTTAATTTAAGTTAATTTTAATAATAAAGTTATGGTTTAGTTGGGTTATTGTAAGAAATGTTTTACGGGTTTTAAAGTCGGAACTCTGTCCGTGTAACGCTACGCGATTAAATACCACTGTAAGCTATGTTCTTCCTTTTTAAATTAATGTCTCGTAACTAAAGTTATTATTAAGCCAAAATAATTGTGATGTTGGGCTAAATATTAAGACGGGGTTATTGGATTTTGTACCATAATTTGGGTTTGGACAAAAGACCGACACTTGTGGACATTGGACTATGACTATTAATAGATGGGGGGTATTGTCTAATTGAGCGACAACTCATTGGAACCTGTCGAACCTATCTTCAAATTAGTTAATCTAATAATTATTGTCCTATTTAGTGACGTTCATACGACATCGTTTATAATCATTTGATTAATCAATTGGATTGGGTAATTGATTATTCATTATGGCCAAGTGAATAAATTAATGTATCATGGACTAATTAAAACAGGGGTGAATTACATACAAGGATAATTGGTGTAATTGTTAACAAAGTATTAAAACCTTGAATTACACGCAGTCGATAACCTGGTGTAATTATTAACAAAGTATTAAAACCTTGTTACAGTCTAAATCCCTAATTAGTTGGAATATTTGACTTCGGGAATAAGGTTAATTTGACGAGCATTTTATAATTATGACCAATGGACTATTATGGACAAAAACCAGATAGGTATCAAATAAACCAGGACAAAGGACAATTAACCCGGGTAACAATTAATTAAAATCAAAACGTCAAACATCATGATTACGAAAGTTTAAATAAGCATAATACTTTTATTTCATATTTCATCGTACCTTTATTTACTGTCATTTTAATTACTGCAATTTACTTTATCGCAATTTAAATTCTGTCATTTATATTATTGTCATTTATCTTTACGCTTAAAATATAAAATCGACAAACCGGTCATTAAACGGTAAAAACCCCCTTTTATAATAATATTACTATATATAATTATATATATTTTATATAAATATAGTTGTTAAAAATATAGCGTTAAACTCAGCTAGCTCCCTGTGGAACGAACCGGACTTACTAAAAACTACACTACTCTACGATTATGTACACTGCCTATAAGTGTTGTAGCAAGGTTTAAGTATATCCCATCTATATAAATAAATAAAACTTGTGTAAATTTTATCGTATTTCGTAATAAAAATAATAGTATTTCGTACTACACCTCGCACACATCAGTCATCCCAACTTTTCAAACTTTCAAGCACAATCTCAAAAATAGTTGACAAACTTTAATGAATTACCTCAATGATTCTTGCCAATCGTTAAGCATTCAACAATCTTCAAACAAAAACAATTTCAATCATCAATTCTTCTAGCTTTAAAACTATGACTTCCAAGACTTTGACCAAGTTTGACTTTCAAGGAATTGTCTTCAAGTCATATCAACAATCTTCAAATTTAAACTTTCGCACACCACAATATTCTTCACATCTTTAACAAACTCCACTCAAAACCATCAAATTCAAGCTTAATACTAAATCTTCATCCATCATCCAATATCATTCAAAAACTTCACAACAAGCTTCTTTAAGGTCTAAAATCACCAAGTATCAACACAAAGCATAACCTCTAGCAAGCAACTATCAAATTCCTCAACTAGCACCAATCAAGCATCAAAACTCTTCAAATCAACCTTTGACCTTCTTTGACTTTGATTAATAACATAGTATTCGCGGGATAGCCACCAAATCACAAATTACCCATAAAAATAACCGTAATTACCCAAAAGCTTCTCAATCTAACACAAACCAATGCAAAGTGACCCCAAATACCCAGATGTATGCAATAAGCTGCAAATCATGATGAAAATCTCAAAGTGTATCCAAAATGATCCCAAATGTACCCCAAGTGTATACGAATCATAAATATCTCAAGAATCACAATCCAACCAAAGATCTCATCAAGCATAAAGTGTATGTCTACCCAAAAGTGTACTCACCTCTTTACCCCGCAATGGGTATCCCTCTTCCACCTGCATGCCCCCGAAACACCAATGATCGTCAATTTCAAATAATGATCGTCAATTCCAATCGTCACTTCCAAATTTAGGTTAAGGTGGGTGTGCCAAAGGTAAGGGACTGGGTACCTCACCTTTATTGGTCAACCCGGCTTCGGGATGACCGACACTCATCAAGCTTTCTATCACAACTCTATAGTTTCTCTCATAGTAGGGCGAAAGCATTGAGGGAGGTTCGTGGAATTAGGGCCCCACGTGGCTAAATAAAAGGTCCATCAATTCCATAATTGGGAAGACTTGACTTCCTTGATGAGTGGTTGAGAATCACTCCGAAGGACTAAAGATGAAACCTTTAGCAATATGAAAGACTTTACTTCCAAAATTAGGCTTTTGGAGATCAATCTTAACTTGGGAGACTTTACTCCCAAGCTTGAAGCACAATAAACTTGGAAGACTTTACTTCCAAGTTTGGAAGACTTAATAGGAGGACTCGACTCTTCCGGGAGTTTCAAAGCTTAAAGCTTTTATTCACTCGTCTACTTCCCACATAACAAGCTTTTATGCTTATGTTGAGAAAAGGTAGGAAGTAGTTACTACCTTTCTGTTAATTGATAGCACAAGTGTGCCATAGCTTTTGACTATGGCATGTGCTGTCTAGCAACACTAGCACTAAGCCATTGCTCTTCATCAAGAAGATAGCACACGGTGAAGCTCGGTGGTTCCTCTTCCCACGGTATGATACATCGATTGAAACATCGTGAAATGATGAGACAACCAATGTCAATATAAAATGGTGTGGAGTAGGAAATCTCCCACACCAAGTAAAACAAAATTCGGGAGACTTGATTGCCTATCATGGATGGACTTGACTCATCCGAAAGTGTTAAAGCTCAATGCTTTAAACACTTGGTTTTTGGAACAACACATGGAAGACTTTACTTCCATGCAAAACTTTTGATTTTATCATTTAAAGCACAAAAATCTTTTGAAAGTGGGAGACTTTACTCCCACTTGCAGATTGCAATTACAAAACAAAGGGAAGACTTTACTTCCCCCAAACTTGAGTGGAACATTAACCACTCAAGGTGAAACTTGGAACCACAAATGGATGGAACTTTAACCATCCTTAAAGGTAAGTTATGGCTTATTTTAGTCAAAACTTTTCAACTATTCAACAATATACTTAAGAAATTTTAAAATTGGGTGTAAGTTTGTATAAAGTTAAGTCCACGAGAATTTATCTCTCCCCCCACACTTGAGATCATGTAATGCCCTCATTACATGAAATCAAAATAAAGTAATAAATTTGAGTGGGCAAAATTTGAAAAGAGATAGAAGTACCCGCGACTAAAGGTCATTTCCACAAGTTATTGTCAAATTGCATGAAGTGATCATCACATATCCGCATCGCCATACTTCCTTTAGCTTTGATTTTGATTAATGAGTCTTTATCTTGACTCGTCCCCGTCTTCTTAACATTCCTTATCGGTGTGGTTCTCCCCCAAACTTTATCAGACGACATGTGAAATAGGTGGAAAAAGTTCCACGAATCAAGAGAGTGAGCCAATCATTAACCCCTCGGGTGGTGTGTAAGAAGAGAATAATCTTCTTTATTTGCATGAAGAAGATTGAACCAACCCGAGAGTCAACAAAAGACTCTCTTCCAAACATGATTTTGAACACGAGGTTCGCTTTCTTACTCGACTCACACAAACACGAATCATCAACCTCGGGTTGCAAAACCTCCTTAAAATCATCTATACCATACCCGAGAGGATTTTTATAGACTTTAAAAGTTTCGGGTATGATATTCTCAACCTCATCATCATTATCCTCATCACTATCATCATCACTAACATCTTCACCAACCCGGGTGGATTATCATAGACTTTAAAAGCATTGGGTGTTGGTAAAGTTTCAATTAATTCATCATCTTCCTCATCACCTTCATCAAATTCATCATCCTCATAATCTTCATCGTCTTCATTATCCTCACATTTATCATTACCCTTCTCATCATCTTCATCCTCATCTTCATCATTGGTTATCAAAGACTCGGGTACTTGTGCAATCTCCACTACTTCGTTCTTGGCGTAAAAACTTACATCATCATCATAAAAGACCTAATTTCTTGACTGAGAAGTAGAGACTACAGGTGAGGTGGGTGGTGAAATGGTAGTGGATACAAAATCTTCAACTAAAGGGAGCATGGAACTCACAGTTTTCTCTAAGATTTGAATTGAAGCTTGTTGAATTTCTAACATTTTCCTCAAATCTATTCTCTCTTGAATTAAAGCCTCCATACGGTTAAGGTGGGTTCTCACAACGTTTGAGAATAACTCTAGTAAATTCGGATCGATCTCCTCTTGTTGTTGATTTTGAAATTGATATTGAGAAGAATCCCATGTCAAGTTATCCCCCTCATAACAATAGTCCATTGGTTGACCGAAAGAGTCAAAATTAGAAATGGGACCATTATTACAAGGTTGATCAATTGGGGCGAAATCATTCACGTAATTATCATCATAACCCCCAACTCGATAACATCCATCATAAGTACTACAATAACCATCCGGCTCACCATTAGATTGGCCCAAATTCATATAACCGTTGTTATTCATACCCATGTAACCATTATTCATATACCCATAACCATCATTCATACCCAAATAATCACCATTGTTGCCCAAATTACCATTATCATCGTTCATACCCTCATACTCATTTTTCATGCCCATATAACCATTGTCATCGTTCATGCCCAAATAACCACTATCCAAACCTATGTGACTTGAGTATCCCATCAACTTTTGATCATAATTCGCGATTCTTGACATCAAGTAGTCACACAAATCATCATATTCCGCCATCTAGCTTAATCACACCACAAACAAGCAAGCATTTTCCGAATATAAGCAAATATAAACAAAAAGTAACTTTTGCAAGAATAAATTCTTACAAAAGGATCGAACAACTACTAGCAAATATTTCAAAATTCAATTAAAAACCGCTCCCCGGCAGCGGCGCCAAAAAGTTGATTGGAGACGTTTTAGTGTTCTCAAATTTTAATTATATAAAAACAATGATCAAACACTTAACCAATTAACACAAATGCCCGGGCAATAATATCCGATCATTATAGCAACTAGAAAGTATTCAGTCAAGGTTCGTTCCACAGGGAGCAGTTTACATGAATCACAAAACACTAGCAATTATCCTAATTTGATTGGAGGGGGGGGGGGGGAGTTTTGATAAAGATTTGATAAAGTGTTGCTTAAGCTAAACTTAAACTAAAAGAGATTAACAGATAAGATAAAAACGTGTCCACTTGATTATTCCACCTTTTGTCATGGTTTACCCAGTTCATTCATTACACAACAATGTTCAAACATATAGTTTCATTTCAATTCTTCAGCTTCCATAAAACCTTAATCAAATGAAATTCATTATCTCACGTAGACTCATTTCAAGAGATCAAACTATGTTTTGAGTGAGATCATTGAGACTCAATTTTAGATTAAAATTACTTAAAATCCTTTAATTATCATAATCACTTAAGATAATCAAACACCACTATGTTAACTAAAGACCAATTGAGAACCAATATAGACTAAGAACACAATCACTTGAAATCCTTAACCTAGTTGTCTAGATCACCTAAGGTGTTGAAGCATAAATTGATTCACTTCTCAAATCACTAAGAGAGCTACTCAATCTATGTAATCAAAGTAAAGTCTAAAACAAATGCATAACAATGGATCATCAATCAAGCACAATAATCATCAACTCATTCAAACACCCAATTCATAGATTGGGGCAAAATCCAAGCATCAAGTATTATAATCAAGTGAACAATAACAAATCTAAGCTAGCATTACAAGATAAGTAAGAACAAAATCAAAGAAACATATAGTATTCATCATTACAAGTAGAGAAAATAAGAACAAGTGCTAAAATGGAAAGAAAATTACAAAATGGAGAATGGATGATGTAGATCTAGCATCTAGCTTCACTAATCTTCAACTTGGATCATCAATTTAGCTTTGATCTTGATAGAATGATGAAATGGACCCTTTTAGGGTTCCATTTCGGACCCCAATCGCAGCTCTCTTACTCAAAAACCCCAAATATGCTTTATAGATTGCCTGAATTTTTGGGCTGAATCAGCGTCAGGAGCGCTGCTTTTGACCTGAAAGCGCCCCTTTTGGGTGCGCCGCAATAGACAGGAGCGCCGCTTTTGAACTGAGAGCGCCTCTTTTGGTCACTGACTTTTTTATACACGTTTTAGCACATAGGAGCGCCGCTTTTGACCTTAGGAGCGCCGCTTTTGATCCTGAAACTTCATTTTCACTCCAAAACTTCACTTGGTTCATTTCTTAGACTCAAATCTTGAATATTTTGCATAAATTTGGACTTTTGGACTATTTTTGCCTTGAACCATCTTTTAAACACCAAACCAACACTTCTAATCACTAAACTCTTCAAAATCCAACAAAACGAGAAAGATAGTGCGAGGAAAAATATGCATATTTTGAGCACTATCACTTGCTAAAGCTTAAACCATAGTGTTGTGCAAATATCCATATGATTGATTTTAGAATAACTATCTCTTGCTATGTTTGAGTATTACTTGCTACTTGCTAATATGTTTAATACTCATTTGATTAACATGCTTGCTATGTGTTATTAGTTAGAATACTAGGATTCAAGTAACTAGTTTACTCCAATGAACTAAGTGTAAAATGATTCACAAAAGGATAATGGTCAATAATTTATTTGGTCTTGTCTAAGTAACACATTGTGTAACATGTCCAAGTATGACTTAACATTTATGTCTTTACACACTTAAGGTTTGATTTAGAAAGACATCATCCAATTAATCTCTACTTAGTCTTAAAATGAATATGACTTGTGATTAATTGAAACTAGGAACTTAATGACATGTTGACTAGTCTTTAGGATTGAACCAAATGCATTAATGAACCTAACTAAGTCTTGATTAAACTGAGATTACCTAAAATGTCAATCAAGACACTTCTCCAAGAATGTTGGGTTTACCACATTTGGAGTGTTATGTCATTTTCACTCAATAAGACCAAATCTCACACACTTAATGCATATAGTACTTGTATAAGATATTGGGTTTCTTTTGCAGGTGCTAGATGGAGTAAAGATTCCATAATGTGGTGTTCAAATTTGAGTCAAACGGCTATACAACGGATACATATTTTGGACTATGGTACGCATGGTCGAACCACGGTCGACCGTGCCTGTGACCGTGCGACAACGGCTAGTTTTTGAATCTCACTATAAATAGCGAGCATTGAAGAGCATTTGAAGCTGACCCTCTTGCATATTTCAAGGCTTATTGCTAGAGATCACGAGGGCTCTAATTACTACTCAAATGTGATCAAGCAAGAGAAGATTCTATGATCTTATAGATATAGAATTTGGTTGTTGTAAACTTACTAATCAAAATTGTTTATCTTGTGAGTTTACTTAGTGTGATGTATGTCTTAGTATTGTCTTAGGAACATCATTGCAAATTGTATGGGTCTTGTAACTTCAATTAGTAGAAGCATAGGCTAGCTTAGTGATCTATTTCCTTAAAGGGACTTAGGAAGTTGATTAATCTTATTTGAAGATTAATACTTGTCCAAGTTGAAGACAAGTTGAGCTAGGTGGAGTTGGTCTTTCAAAGAGATAGAAAGATTAAGTTTGTTGTTTACCAAAGAAGTTGAAGACTTGTAAATCGGATCTCCACTGGGTTTGGATAAAAGTGCTTAGTGAAGCAAGAAATCTCGATTAGTGTAATCGGGGAGTGGATTAAGGTGGATTTCCACCCGAACCACTATAAATCCTTGTGTCTATGTTCTTCACATTATTCTACTTATCATTTTGAACATATACACTACACACATCAAGTTCGAGTTGAATTGGTTGATCATAGTTAATCAAATTTGGTGATCAATCGAAAAAGTGTTAAAAAAACGTATTAAGTAACTATTCACCCCCTCTAGCTACTTACAGTCTTCATTAACTTCTACACAATCCGGAATAGTACCAACACGACCCGAGCCCAGTCCAGGCCCATTAACGACGTCCAGACTATGAAAATCTAATGTTGATCCTATAATATACTTAAACTCCATAACTCCATATTGAATTAACTAACTGAAACAAATCTGAAAACATTAAACAAACAATAATAAAAAAACAATCAACAACTACTAAGTTGCCGAAATCCCATGTTTTCACACATCCTGAACTAAATGAAACAACAAAAAAATTCAACGTCGTAAATCAAATAATGACGAGAACTTCTGACAATCTGATAAAACTGGCTCCAACCCGAAAACATTAATGCTTCATAACACTCCACTCCAAATGTCCACCCACCGAACACCTACACACAAATAAGGGCGGACACTTGGTTCCGAAGACGATTAACAAGGCTACATGCCAAAGAAACACAAACTAGCAGCCCTGACACATTTGACCTGGTGGTACGTCTACGAGATATAAATCAGACACCGGGAAAAGGAAACGCCAAGTAACGGGAGGAAACCCAAGGCAAGACTGAAATGAAGAACTTGTAGAAGTAGTCGTGTAAAACCAACCAGACAATCAATACGGACCAAATCATGAAACAAAAAACTGACTCACACTCAATCATCAAAACACCAATACCAAAAAAGCCATTAACCAACCACCATTGTGGTTTCAAAATCAGATCGTATTAAGCGGAGCCTAAGAATGCCTACTCATATTACCGAAAACTGCTAACTTGTTAGTAACTTACCCTAGGAATAATGTTTTCATCACTCCATAAATCAACAATTTATAACTACAATATGAAATTAGGAATAATATAATAATTATTTCCATACTAACAAATGGCCTATTAGCTCAGCTGGTTAGAGCGTCGTGCTAATAACGCGAAGGTCGCAGGTTCGAGACCTGCATGGGCCAATTCTACACTACTATTTTTTTGTTTTAAAGAATTTTATTTCTACCGCCACTTACTACTACGGATTCTTACTTTCTTTCATTTTTCAAACGATTTTATTAATTAAATTGACTAATCCAATTTCAGTAATATGGTTTTTATCTTCACAAAATTAACTAATGACCTCAACTTGTTTTTGTAGAAAGACAAGATTTTTATGAACAACTCAACATCGAAGAAACTATTAATTTTACGATCATTCTCAGCACCATATCAATCGACCTAATATATCCAATTTTCTCTACTCTTGAAGTGTTACACTCTAAATTAAGAAATGACTTTTCTTTATTCTAGAATAGAGAAAATATTGTCTTTAACAAAGCATGAAAAGAACCACAAAAGAGAAAATTATAACAAATACACGAAATTATAACTGCCGTCTCATTTAAATTTAATACATGAAACATACAGAGTAATAAATAAACAAAATTATATATATAATGTGTCAACAATATTCTTCTGCAAATAAAAATAAATAAATTGGAAAAATATTAAAGAAAAAATTCTTGAAAAACAAGAGATACAGAAGCCACCATACAAGAACTATCACCTATACTTTACTACTGTATTCATTTATCTTTCTTGCTGAAATTTTTTAAAAAAATAGAAACTTTTAAGAAAGAAAAATAGATAACGATACTTGGGTATCGAATTCCAAAACAACATGAATACCTTTTTTAGAAGGATCAGCAAAAGCATAAACCAAATAAATTATAGTACATTGCAAATTGCACCATCCTTCTTGATTGTGCACTGCCCTTATCTGCAATCAAAGATAAACACTCTTCTAACTTCATGATGTTAAGTAATATGGAAGATAGTCAACGATACATTTCGGGTTAACCGGCCTGACCCATTTCAACCCCTAGTTTTTGACCCGTTACCCAACCCACACAACCAACCCATTTTGCCACCTTTAACAGAACCAATCAGTAGTTACCTAGTACTAGGGTTCCCAAGTGTGAGCTCAAGATCATCAGAAACACATTCTTCATGTATCCTTTCTCCTTCCCAAGCTTTAACTAAACCTTTATTACTACCAAAAGCAAACTCAGACGAAATCGCGTCAGACATGGGTACATCCGCCGTTTGCTCAAACCCAGCGGTGACAGCTGGCGAACAAGTTCCGCTTTGCCCCGGGGTCCACATTCGAGATCCAGTACCTGAAAGTGCTTCCTTAAACACAAACGGGTTCGACGCCACAAGACTAAACGTAGGTGACGATGGTCCTTCTTGGGGAGTTTGAACCCCCGAAAGCCATCCGGAATCTGTTGGTGTTTGACGGCCCGGGCTTTGAGGGGTTGAAGAAGGTAAGAAGGGATAGTGTTGACCGGTCCAGGCGGGGTCCACGTCGTTCATTCTAGGTGTTTGACAAGTGGGTGAACTTAATGGAGGAGTTACGGGAGCACTTACGGACCCACCGGGTATGTAGAGATGATGTGGAAAATTGGATGAAGGTGAACCCGAAGATAGATTTTTTAACCATGGTATAAGAGAATTTGGATCCGGGTTACCGTTAGCTGCATATAAGGATGAGATCGAGCTAGGATAAGAAGATGAACTAGGGTTTAAACTGTAGGAAGTATTAGGGCTTGGTTGGTATGAAGAACATGGGCTAGCCGATGCGGACCCACCTGTAGCCTCCACACGTGCAACGGGCTTGCAACCCTACATAAAAAATAAAAAAATAAAAAAATAATCTTCAATTATATAGTTAAAGAGTACTCCGTATGTGTTAAAAAAGGGATAATTATATCGTCGGTCCTTCAACTTTGTACCAAACAGCGTAGCTGACCTTAAAACCTTAAATATTTTTTTTTGACTTCGTTGACCTCGAACTATTAAAATATCTTATTGTTAGTATTTTTTTCGTTAGGTTAAATCATGTGCGTGGCATTTGAGGTATTTTCGTCAATTCACATTTTCACTTAACGAAAAAAATACTAACGCTCGTGAAAAGGAAATGTAAATTACCAAAATACCCTCACATGCCACACACATGATTCAACTTAATGGAAAAATACTAACGATCGTTAACTCCGAGGTCATCTGTGAGAAATTTAAATAGTTCGAGGTCAACGAAGTCTAAAAAAAGTTTAAGGTCACCTACGCTGTTTGGTACAAAGTTGAAGGACTAATGACGAATTTTGTAAAAAAACTATATGTGTTGGATGTAGAATGTTAGATTGTAGTGCAGATTGTGCTTCAATTATCGAGTAGTACCAATATGCTTCAGTGCTTATGGAACACTAGGTTGAATACAATGTACATGTTTGCTAAACGATAATAATACAATTATACTGGTTTTCTGTAATGTTTTCTATCATCACAATATGATTATATAAACCAATTTCCGAAAAGACAGAGTAGCTAGTCTTAGAATCTCAGAATAAATTATTTCACATAATCTGAGAAGGAAACTCAATTTGATTCTTGGTTAACAGTATACGAGGTCAACAGCAAATACACACGAATCTGGTATCCTGCCCGATCAACTTCTAATAAACCTCTTAGTCTTACTAAACTATTAGTAAGGCCTACAAATACGAGATTACTACGACTGAAGTATAAGTAGTTGGTTCGAATATTCAATATGAACCTTCTGACATTAATCTTGTGTTATGAATCTTAAAGTAGATATTTTAGCACACAAAATGAGTTTAGCGAGGACTAAGTCTCCGTATCGGTTAATATATATATATATATATATATATATATATATATATATATATATATATATATATATATATATATATATATATATATATATATATATATATACAGAGTCAGGCAAAATAAGAGCTAAATTTGAAATAAAAACCATATAAACTTCTCAATATTCACAAATTGAGTCCTACAAATCCACAAACTTAACAGCTGGACATTACTAATTAAATTCTTGATAGTATTTTGAAGCATCAGAATCCACAAATTCATAAGTTTTCTGGTTGTGTCTAATTGCCGAATGATGCATACAATTCAAATTCACATTATTATTATTATTATTTTTATTTTTTTTTAAAAAAAAGAGAAACGTAAGAGTCACCTTTTCTGTTCACTAAACAAAAATAAAAATAAAAACTAAAAAAGGAATATTTCGTGTTGCGTGCTCATTCACATGAATCTAGAACTAAGTCAGTTAAGCAGCAGCTGCTAACTTACGCCATACGCTCATCTAGCAATCACGTTACCATGTCTTCAAATAACGACAAAATGATTTTCAGATCTATTAACAGAACACTTTTAACCTAATTTCAACAATTATTGGTAACTACTAGATCCATAATCAATCAATTTAACCAGAAATTAAAACCTAAAATTAGATCTATAAAACTACCAGCACAACTTGATTGAATCAAAAGCAATACGAATTACAGATTCAATTTCATAATTTGAGATATATTACCTTACGATAAGTAGTTCCGTCTTCTTCAACGATCCAACCAGCTTCATTACAAAGGGCTTTTAACACCTCGTTGTTATCACAGTGTTTAGGCAGCTTATAGTTTCCATAAACCCTAAGTCCGGCGAATATTTTAGCGGCGATTGCACGTCGCCTGCGTTCTCTACGTTTGTTGTTTTCTCTCTCCTTCCATGTAGGTAACCGTGTTCCTGACGTCATATAAAATAAACTTAATTATTGAACGGTGACTAGGCCGGAAAATTGTTTTCTGGTCGGGAAATAAGAAGTCGCCGGCGGCCGGCGAGATGGAAATGGTTAAATGTGAATATATAAAGATGTTTGTGGTGTGTTGGTGGGAATAGAGGAAAAAAGAAAACGAGCTTTACTAAATGGGTTTCTGATTTGGTTTAAAGTACGTAAATACCACTGATGGTTTTTTATTTAAGTTCCTAAATTTGCGGGTGGTGCCCGTGTGTAGTCTTTTAAAACGTCATACCACTACTTAGCTTAGCTTACCTTACCATATTTATATTTAATTTATAACTTAATAAAAATATATATATTTTTGAAAAAATTCACTTTATATTTACCAACGTTAATCATCGCCTCATCCTTCACAATTTCTTACTCGCCTCATCCTTGATAATTTTCAGCCATAATCTAGTACTTTCTAGAGGTTCAAAGTAGTCTAGAAGTTTATCTCATGCGGAAGTAGCAAAATTGAAAACGAAGACGGCTAGATTTTTTGTTCTCCGTTCACACCATTCCACCTCCTCATAAGGAAGTAGTAAAGTTGGAAAGGATTACGGCTAGCCACTATTTTGCGTTCACACCATTCCATCTCCTCAAAATCTTCTTATAAATAAGGGTGTAAGCCTCATTTGTAATTTATTTTCCAAAAAGTGTAATCACAACCTAGTTAGTGTGTGAGATATGTGTAATCCTAACCAAGAGTGGATACATCCCTAGAGAGTGGTGAGAATTCCTAGTGTGTTAGTTTGAGAGTTTTTTGTTTTTGAGTTTTGTAATACTCTGTAATATATTCTTGTGAGTAATAGAGTTATTTTCTCTTAAATTTCTGTCTACCAACGTCCAGACGATCCTCATAAATCACAACAAGTGGTATCAGAGCCAGGCTAGAGGCGTTGGTCGAGTTTTTTTTTAGTTTTCTGAAGTTTTTGAAAAAACAACCTCGTTTGTGTTGAAATATTATTTGTAAGGTGATAATATCCATAGAAGAGTCATCATCATCTTCCGGAGCCATGATTATGCTCACTGTAACTAATCGTGTATCATATCGTATACACGCATAAAAGGCATAATGATCGCATAAAATTACCATTAGGAAGGCTGGAAACAACAGTTTAGTGGAGTTATCCGTTTAGCGTTCTCCGCTGTACAGGCTGCTCCGTCGTGCGTAAGCCCTGAAGGCCGCCTAGCGCGTAAGCCCTGACCGGAGAACGCCACCTTCAGCGTAAATTTCGGATCACAAGTAACAGAACGTATCATCATCTGACACGTGTCCCCGAGCAATCTGGTGGATCTGACACTATAAATAGACCCCTTAGGTCGTCATTTTACACAATTCAGACATTCTGTCAAACTTGAGAGCTGAGATTTCATCTCTCTCTCTAGCACTTTCTCTCACTAGAAGTCATCTAGCTAGTACTTTTACGCTCTGCGGACGACAGATTGATTAAGCCACCCCACAAGTTTCTATACTTGTGAACCGGGTCTGCAGGGATTATTTCCTAAGGGTAAACATCAATCGGCAACACTCCGCCCTCCTAAAGCTAGATTACTTCTAGTATTGCGTTGTCACACTAGGCCTTACCTCATAAGGAAATAGGTGTTAACAATGGCGCCATCCATTATTAAGACGAATCATCTCACCAACACTGACAAAGAAGGCGAGGGTAACGAATTGGTACCCATAGAAGTAGGAATGATACATCCATGGAAAGCTGGACAACGGAGGAAGGCAGAAGTGTTAGAAGATTGGGAAGAGCAATTAATATCATTTCCTTCTATGTTCAACACAAATCCATCCGATGGTCCAGTGGTTATAGAACCACGAGTTGCTAATTGCTTAATACGCAACATTTACACGGACACAGGAGCTGGAGCAGACATTATGTATGAACATTGCTTCATACAGCTTCCTAAAGATGTACAAGAAAAAATGAAGGAAACATATGTACCGTTAGCAAGTTTTACAAGTGAACCGTCCTGGTCTGAAGGAAGTATTCTGCTTGAAGTAACCTTGAGCAAGCCACCCCTAAGACGCACAGCCAACATTGAGTTCCTGGTGGTTAAAGCAAATTCACAGTACAACATAATTTTAGGAAGAACTGCTTTAATGACGTTTGGAGCTGTAACATCAACTGTACATGGCATGATGAAGTTTCCAACGCCAGGCAGAGTAGCAACGTTGTATGCAGAACGGCAGAAGTCAATTGAGTGTTCTCAAGTAACAAAGGCAATAATTAAGCCAATCATACACGATGATGGGTCAATTTCACCGAATCTTAAATTTCCAGATCAGAAAATCATAATTGGGCACACGTTATCCGCAGAATGTAAAGAAAAATTATACAACATTTTGACAACAAATTTAGACGTTTTTGCATGGCAACCGTCTGATATGACCGGTGTTCCAAGGGAAGTAGCAGAGCATAGACTAAACGTGAATCCCAACATACATCCTGTTTGTCAGAAGAAGCGAGGCATGGCGCCAGAAAGAAGCAAATTTCTCCGTGATGAGGTACGAAGTTTGGTGGATGCTGGGATCTTGCGAGAGGTCAAATATCAGACATGGGTGGCCAATCCAGTCATGGTTAGGAAACTGGACAACTCATGGCGGATGTGTGTGGACTTCACGGATATCAATAAAGCATGTCCAAAGGATAATTATCCTTTACCTGAAATTGACTGGAAAGTTGAATCATTGGCAGGATATCGATTCAAATGTTTCTTAGATGCAGCCAAGGGGTATCATCAAATACCTATGGCCTTAAAAGATGAAGACAAAACGGCTTTTCACACGACGGAAGGCATATTCTGTTACATGAAAATGCCTTTTGGTTTGAAGAATGCAGGAGCAACATATCAACAACTTATTGATATGGCGTTTAAGGATCAAATTGGACGTAATTTGGAAGCTTATGTTGATGACATTGTCATCAAAAGTCATACTGAAGAGAAGATGTTGCGAGATATACAAGAGACTTTTGCATCTCTACGAAAAATCAGTATGAAATTAAATCCCAAGAAGTGCACGTTTGGTGTGGAAGAGGGAAAATTCTTAGGACATATTGTCACAGAACGTGGTATTAAAGCTAATCCTAAGAAAATTCAAGCAATTGAAGACATGAAGTCACCAACTAGCAAGAAAGATGTTCAACAGTTGCATGGATGTCTAGCAGCATTAACAAGATTCTTGTCCAGAGCAGCTGAAAAGTCGCTTCCATTCATGAGAGTGTTAAAAGGCTGTTTAAATAAAAAGAATTTTGTGTCGACGGCGGAATCCGAAAATGCATTTCAAGAGGTTAAGCAGTTGCTAAAAACGTTACCTACATTAACAGCACCAAAAGAAGGGGAAACCTTAATTTTGTACTTAGCTGTCTCAAAAGAAGCGATAAGTTCTGTCTTAATCGCAGAACGGAACGGCGTGCAAATGCCTATTTATTTTGTTAGCAAAGTGTTGCAGCTTAGTGAAACAAATTATCCACCACTTCACCGCATGGTTTATGCCTTGTGCATACTGCACGGCGTTTACGAAGATATTTTCAAGGTCATCCTATCTTAGTGTTAACAGATCAACCGTTGAAGCAAATACTCCGGCTTCCAGAGTCATCTGGCCGTTTAGCAAAAATGGGCTATCGAGTTGGGGGAGTATGAAATAAATTTTGCTCCCCGGAATACAGTTAAAGGACAAATTTTGGCAGATTTCCTCTTGGAAACAAATGAAAAAGTAGAGTATGACAACAAAATGGCACCACAACAGCATGTGTGGGAGTTACACACTAATGGAGCATCTAGTGAAGAGGGAACAGGTGCAGGACTAATTTTAACAAGTCCAGACGGAGAAGAGTATACTTATGCATTGAAATTTTGTTTTTATGCTTCGAACAATGAAGCAGAATATGAGGCATTACTCTCCGGCCTCCGCATAGCGGCAGAAATGGGCATAACAAATTTATGAGCATATGTTGATTCTCAAATCGTTGCCCAGCAGGTTAATGGAACTTTTGATGCAAGGGATACATCCATGAGACAATAAGTAAAATTGGTGTTGCACAAACGAGTGTTGGTTGAAGAGCTTAAGGAGAAATCAATACATGAAAAACCAATTATGGCAATAGTTGAAGGTGCTAAGGAAACCTGGATGACTCCATATTTGAGATATTTGCATGACGGATGGTTACCTGTTGATAAGGCGGAAGCAAGAAGAATAAGAGTGACAGCACCAATGTATGAAATTGTTAACGGTGTCCTTTATCGAAGATCTTACAATGGTCCGTTGTTAAGGTGTTTAACCGAAGATGAAGCATTAAAGGTGGTCAAAGAAATGCACGAAGGAGTTTGTTCTCAACACTCCGGCTTCCGTACTGTGGCGTCACGGATCATGCGACAAGGGTATTTTTGGCCTTCCCTTTATCGAGATGTTGCAGAAATCATAAAAACATGTGAGAATTGTCAGAGGCATGGTACAGTTCAGTGTCTCCCAAAGTATGACTTGATACCGGTGTCATTCGCTTGGCCGTTCTACAAGTGGGCTATTGATATTGTGGGGCCATTCAATAGAAGCACTGGTAATGCTAAGTTCTTGGTGGTAGCAATCGATTTTTTCACGAAATGGGTTGAAGCAAAGGCTTTAGCAAAAATCACAGGAGAAAATGTCAAGAAGTTTGTCTGGCATGATATCGTATGCCGTTATGGGGTGCCAAATGAAATAGTCAGTGATAACGGCAAGCAATTTGCAGAAAATCCATTTCGAAGTTGGTGTGAAGAGCTGGGCATAAAGCAAAACTTTACATCTGTTGCTCATCCTCAAGCGAATGGACAAGTAGAAGTTACCAACAAAGAAATCGTTGCTGGCATTAAGGCACGGTTGAGATTGAGTCAAAATGGATGGGTGGATGAGCTGCCAAATGTATTGTGGGCACACCGGACAACGCCAAAGCGGAGCACGGGGGAAACACCTTTCAGTCTAGTGTATGGAATAGAGGCAGTAATACCGGCTGAAATATGTGTGCCAACGCAATGCATTATGGCATTTGATGTTGAGGCTAATTCTGAAGCATTAAGGGAGAATCTCAATATGCTGGAGGAAAGAAGGTTGATGGCCGCCATCCGGCAAGCAGATCACAAGCATAAAATGGCAAAATATTACAACAAGAAAGTGCAGCATGTGCAGTTTGAAGTAGGTGATTTAGTGCTACGAGATAATGAGGCAAGCAGGCAAATCAAATTTGGAAAGCTAGCCCCAAAAATGGGAAGGACCTTATAAGGTCAAAAAAGTAAATCAAAATGGATCATACATGCTTGCTGCGCCTTTCGGCGAGCAATACGAAAGAGCTTGGAATGCAATGAATTTAAAGAAATTTTATGTGTAGCACTATATGCATGGACAGCTTGATCAACTGTCAAATGCATGAGATATAGTAATAAATGTAAAAATTTCTTTAAGAATATGAATAATAGCAATTATTCTTATGGCAATATTTTTCATAAATTTTATCCGGCCAAGGATTTTTTAGCCCAGGTGTCACATAGCTGTGTGTCATCCCTACCCGCAGAAAGAAAGAAAGCTTTTCGGTGGTAGAAGTACAATCATACTCAAAATGGTTGTATCGATAGTGAGACATGTAGAACTCACTAAAGCATCGAAGCGATGAAACGAATCTACAAAAAATGTCATGACACAACTTATATGCACAAAATGCAGAGCAAAACGGATAACGGACTGTGGCGTCCAGCAAAAAATTTAAAGGCGAGAGTAATTCATAACTTTTCCTCACAAGTTTCATGACGGAAAGCGTATAATAGAGAATATAATTTCAATATTTACAAGCATAACGATTGCAAAGTACAATATCAATATCTTGTGCATTGTTCACTACAAAAATCTTACTAAATTACAGCAACTTTCTAATAAATATAACCAAGTACAATATTAAACGTTATGCAAAGCAGATGTATAAAGATGTAGTAATTCATTCATCCTGAGGAGTATAATTCAATACATCGTCTATTGTTACATTTGGTCTTTTACAAAGATTTTCAAGATCACCAAATTTCATATTTTCTATCAGTGCACCGGCTGCATCAGCTTCTTTTATGGCGTTTTCATTAATCTTTGATGTAATAACAACAGGCATTGGACTTGGCAATTCTGGCAGTTTTCTTTTCATAAAATTGAAAAAATTTAGTCGTTCATCCGACTTCGCAAGGCGGACAAAGTCGCGTATCCTGTGAGACAGAGCTTGACAATTAAAGATACGCTCTACAAGGGCAGGAATCCCAACTATCATACGTCTTTCATTCTCCTCTTTAGCTTTAAGCTGTTCTTTCAAAGCGTTATTCTGCTCAAGTATTTTTTCATTCTCCTTTACTAGTTCATCAATTTTACTTAAGAACCGCTTTTCTCTGGAGGATAGTTCTTTGACTTGTTCCTTATACTCTGCCCTCTGATTGTTGCTATTATCATAAAGCCTCTTCATCGTCTCATATTCCCTCTTTAAGGACGTAGCTATTTGTTCAGTCCTGGCTACTTTCTCCTTTTCAGTAGATAGCTCCTTATTTGTGGTGATTTCATTGCTTTGCAGCTCAGATAGGCGTTGAAGGTCATTTAACCCAGAAGCAATGTTAAGAATGATACTTTGTGCCTTAACCTTCTTGGCATCTGCATCAGATAGGCTGCTAAAAAATTGGGCTAGTGAAGGACACACCATAGCATTCAAAAAAGTCATGAAATCTTCTTAAGAGTGTGGTGGTCCTTTTAAAAAGGAGGAAAGTATATTTGTGTAAAGATTGGGAAGCGTAATTTGTTGCTGAGAAGAACTAGGGCCAGCTCCTTGTTGAGCGGATGACGGAGGAATTTGACCAGTTCTTCTCCTCTTGGCGGAAGGCGGAAGAGTCACTAATGTAGTGTCTTGGTGTGATGCACTAACAGTTGGAGATAAAGAGAAATTGTTACTTATAAAAGAGTTCCAATATGCTTCACAACATTTCAAGGGTGGCATAAAATATAAGGAAGGTTTTGGATTATAAAATCCACCAGTACTGGGCATACAAGAAAACAAGTACAGGTTTTGGTATGGTATTTTACATAATTCAGTGTTATCATTTTCATTACCCGAAGCACGACGTTCTCTAGAGGCAACTCGATTCATACCTATGTCTTCTTCTTCTTCTTCTTCATCCTCCTCCTCCCTCACTTTATCTGTTTCAGGAATGGGGGTATCATCAATAATTTTCTAAGTGGTAAAGGTAAGCTGTGAATAAGACGATGACCGCATGGCGGTAAGCGGAGTAATTTTTGCAAAAGTTTAGAAGTCATAGTGGTTAATTGGATAGATAAAGGAGAGCATCTTATTAAGCATATGTAGCAAAAGTAAACACTTACTCTTCCTCCCAGCAAGAACACAGGCATAACCTTGAGTGATATCCCAATCTTGACTTACGGATGTCAGCGAAAGCATGTGTTCCCCATATTTAATGTCATTGATTTATTCAGCTTTAATTTTCTTAAACAAAATGTTTTCCTTGCTCGTTAGTTTTGGAAAGGTAACTGATACGGTATGCAAGTATTTGCGCCAAACTCGAGTAGCTGAGTATTGGTCATCAATTGCATCTTCATTAATAAAGATAAATGAAGCATACCAGTTATCACCGGGATGATCAAGTGCAAGTTTCAGAAATCCATGAACTTTGTTGAATGTGAACCAACCTTTTTCATGGCGTGCTATACGTACCAAATGGCAAAATATCCGAATAGATGGCTCTATATTCCTTGTGCGACAATACATTTCAAAAATCAGAATCTTTCGAATTGATGCTAGTTCGAATTGACCAACAGCAACACCGTAAAACTTGCAAACTTCTAAGAAGAATGGTGTAAATGGCAGTCGCAAACAAAAATTGAAAATTGAATGGCCATAAATAGCAACCTTGCCAGGAGGCAGTGAGCATGCTCTGGCATTAATTGCAGGAATCATTGGTTCAACACCAGCTAATCTAGGAAAATGTTGCAGTAGCTCGCCCATATATTTCTCATTTACTCTGCTATGAATAGCTGAAACATCCTTTATGGCTGGCATTAATGTTCTAATGAAACAGGAAGTAAAGAAGGTATTGAAGGAAGAAGATGAACACTGTAGAAGGAAGTTATAAAAGTAAATGATCGGTTAGGGTTTATGGTGGTTAAAAAGCAAAAAGATATAACAACTGTGATCAGGTGGTGAGTTTGGGGGTTTTAATTTCAACCACACACGTGTAAGGACATGATTAAAGAGCGAGTACATCGAAATGTCTTTTTACAGCTAGAGGCGTGTGGGGTATTGTGGCCATGCAAAAAGCAATCATCACAATGTCAGTAAATTTCGCCTATCATTTAATGCCTTTAATGTTTTTCCCGATGCAAATGGGCAATGAGCAGGCTGGTTTGGCGTGCGTTATCAAAAGTTTAATAACTTAATCATTTTTCAAATGCTTAAGTCATTAAACTGGGGGGACTTAATGGTGTATCCTATCGTATACACGCATAAAAGGCATAATGATCGCATAAAATTACCATCAGGAAGGCTGGAAACAACAGTTTGGTGGAGTTATCCGTTCAGCATTCTCCGCTGTACAGGCTGCTCCGTCGTGCGTAAGCCCTGAAGGCCGCCTAGCGCATAAGCCCTGACCGGAGAACGCCACCTTCAGCGTAAATTTTGGATCACAAGTAACAGAACGTATCATCATCTGACACGTGTCCCCGAGCAATCTGGTGGATCTGACACTATAAATAGACCCCTTGGGTCGTCATTTTACACAATTCAGACATTCTGTCAAACTTGAGAGCTGAGATTTCATCTCTCTCTCTAGCACTTTCTCTCACTAGAAGTCATCCGGCTAGCACTTTTATGCTCTGCGGACGACAGATTGATTAAGCCACCCCACAAGTTTCTATACTTGTGAACCGGGTCTGCAGGGATTATTTCCCAAGGGTAAACATCAATCGGCAACACTCCGCCCTCCTAAAGCTAGATTACTTCTAGTATTGCGTTGACACACTAGGCCTTACCTCCTAAGGAAATAGGTGTTAACAGTTACCAACTACACGCTGTGAAAACTTCGGATGGAAGATCTCCTTAGCTGTAAGGATTTATTCGATCATATTGAATTGGAGGTGTAAAGAACCGAAACCGTTTACTTGAAAACACGCTTAATTTTTTTTTTTTTTTTTAAAACAACACTTCCTGTCAGACCATATGCGCGGTGCGCGCTAAAGCGTAAACCCAAGTCAGAAGTTAACAACTTACCGGACCATCAGCAAATAGCCATTTGCGCGGCGCACATGGCCACGCGCGGCGCGCGCTATGCCTGGGAAAACTGGTCAGCCCATTTTAAACACCAGACAAGCCATATTCCACCCAAACCAAGTTTCATCAACCCTAACCAATTCCAACGCTTTTTAAACAATAAATATCCGGGTTTTAATTGACAAAAGTGTAATACGACCCTTGGGACTCCAACGACCCATAATTACACAAACATGACAATTTCAACCCGTTTTGTTTAGATACAACAAAAGACTGAGCATGGCGATTGGGGACACACTACCCAATCCTAAATCAATCCAAAGCACGTCTTCTAAGGCAACATACAAAAGTCTACTAGTTCCCACGCTTACCCGAGCCACCACCCAGCGAACCTATAAAAATAATATCAACGAGAGGGTAAGCTATAAAGCTTAGTGAGGATAAACATACTATATACATACATATGCATAAAATGAATACGCGTCATCAACACAATTAGTAAACACATACCGCAATCCAAGTATAACTAAGCAAAGTTATACATAACGTACCACCAAGCCAAAACCGCAAGATTAGCTACAACATACAATATGTATATATACACATAACAATATATAACTGATACAACAAGGTTAACCCCTTAACCCTAAACACATGAAGGTTGGCCGAACTACATGTGCCTAAGTGAATCCGAACTCCACGAGATTCACTACCTTCCTCCACAACGACAATAGGGATGTCCAAACTACACGAGACATTGTGAATCCGAACTACACGAGATTCACTAGCGAAGCCGAACTACACGTGAATCGCTACCCTAGGTCGCATCAACAACAACAATGGGAATGTCCGAACTACACGCGACATTGTGAATCCGAACTACACGAGATTCACTAGTGAAGCCGAACTACACGCGAATCACTACCCACATCACCGCAACAACATCACGGGGTTGACCTACTTGTCAACGTGGATTCGTACCGCCCGAAATCCACTCCCCCAAAGGTGGTAACCCAAAAATGCACATACGTGCCTCAAGGACCCAAAACTCATAGATTCCATCATCTCCTACACACGTAGAGTGAACCCGAACGCACGAGGATCACTCTACCCCACCCGCACCCATCATATGCATACATACGCATATAATATTTACACTCACCTTAGCGCCTTGATGAATGAAACAATAATCCGCTACGCGTCAATGGAAAGTACCTATTCCATTCATCACACAACAAACAACACAATTAGGGTGGATTACAAACCAACCCAAATTGACACTTAGTGCAATTTTGACCCAATTGCACTTCCAAGCACAAACCGTGCCCAAACTAATCAATAATCACCTAACACAAGTGAAAATGTTCCTAACACACCAATTAACCCGAACACAAGTGTTAAACACTTGTCTTACCCAATATGACACATAAACCCTAATTTTGACCCATTTCAAAATTAGTCGACCAAACACACCCAAAAGGGTTCCAACACTTCCATAATCACTAAACCTAGTGATTTAACGCATTTTGCAAGTCCCAAACTTGACCAAAACATCAACCAACTCAAAATCCGCCAACAACAATATAAAACCCGATTACTAGCATCAATAAACTCACTTCATGAGTCTAAATGGGTTTCTCAACAATTTAAGTTCAAACCCTAACTTTGAATATCAATCAAGCAATGAAATTCGGAGTTAGAACTTATCACAACAACCAAAACGTAGCTATGAGCGAGATGAACAACTATAATACTCGAGCTTTGGTGAGAAATCAACTCCTTCTTCCCCAAATCAAGCTCTCTCTCTCTCTCTCTCTCTCTCTCTAAACTCTTATCTCTCTCTCTAAAAGTGGATGAGAGTGTTTAAGTGGGTGAAGAATGAGATCCAAATGAGATTGGATTAGGTTTTGTGGCCTCAAACCGTCCAACAAGTGAAAAGACCCAAATGCCCTTCTAAATAATTAAAAACCACGATTTGGTCTGCCAGCACCTTTTGCACGGCGCGCTTATACATGTGCAGCGCGCAGATGTACAGAACTGAAATCAAGGTTTTACAACTCTCCTCTACTTAAATTGGATCACGTCCTCGTGATCTTAGCCCCATATCAGTCAAGGAAGTACACCTTCCTCGATTCTTCGAATTCTCACATAACTTAGGACCTTTCGATACAGCCATTGTATCCTACCGGTCTCACTTTCTCACCACCCAACGCTCCATCCAGGAAACAATCCTCCATGTTCCCTTGGCGCACTCCAACTCACGACTCAGAGTTCTACCGCCAATCGAAAAATCCAACCGGGTTATCCGCACCACACACGTGGTGATGGAATTTCCCGCAAGATGTTCGGTAGCACTAACCGACACGCAACTTTATGCAACTCACAACTCGTCCACCTTTTCCTCGTGAACATCATTTCGACCGTCCATTAAGGATGATCTTATCGCTTCCCGCACGTACAAGTTCTCAATACTCTAGAGAACTCGCTCGACAACCGCATATCTACTCAGGAGATAGTCAAAATCAACACCCTACGTCCCTAGTTTGCTCACCAAACGAGACGACTTCCAACAATTCGCTCAAACACGCTTATCAAACCGAGGCAACACCATACCCTCCAGGTACATACTCCCCCACTTAGGGTTTTAACCCCATACTTTCACCGCCAAGATGATAACATCTCGCAGAATTTCAACATTCCACAATACGCACGACTGGTCTCACGTTGGTCATACACAACAATTTCCTCGCGGACTCACAACCAGGTACTCAAACCTCGACCTTTCAAATCGATCAAACGTTAGTGCCCGCTAAACATCACAATAAACCATCGTTGTATCTTCGGGTTTCTCGCCGGTACCCAAGTATAAATTAATCACACCATCGGAGTCAAACATTACACTAGCAGGTATAAGGAGGCACCTGACGCAGCGTTATGCAACTCCCATTACTACCACCGAGACTCGATGCTTGAGCCTTACGGGGTCTACTCAAGGTGTCACACGTCACCTGACTACTCCTAGTTACACGAATCCCACGAACCATACGGCTCAATGTGTAAAGACCCGTCCTAATCTATAAGAACGAATACAACAACATACGATTACATCGCGAGGTATTTGACCTCTATATGATACATTTTACAAACATTGCATTCGTTTTAAAAGACAATCTTTCATTACATCAAAAGTTGACAGGCGTGCATACCATTTCGTAATATCCATCTATAAATGATCTAATCTGTCATTTACTTAATCATAATCTTTACTGAACTCAACAACTTGAATGCAACGTCTTTTGAAATATGCCATGAATGATTCCAAGTAATATCTTTAAAATGAGCTAATGCACAGCGGAAGATTTCTTTAATACCTGAGAATAAACATGCTTTAAAGTGTCAACCAAAAGGTTGGTGAGTTCATTAGTTTAACATAATCATTCATTTCCATCATTTTAATAGACCACAAGAATTTCATTTCCATTTCTCATAAATATACGTCCCATGCATAGAGACAAAAATCATTCATATGGATTGAACACCTGGTAACCGACATTAACAAGATGCATATAAGAATATCCCCTATCATTCCGGGAAATCCATCGGACATGATAAAAAACGAATTCGAAGTACTAAAGCATCCGGTACTTTGGATGGGGTTCGTTAGACCCAATAGATCTATCTTTAGGATTCGCGTCAATTAGTAGATCGGTTTACTAATTCTCAGGCTACCAAGCAAAATGGGCATATTCAGCTTCGATCATTCAACCATATAATGTATTTTCGATTACTTGTGTGTATTTCGTAAAACATTTAAAAAAAATTCGCATGTATTCTCAGCCCAAAAATATAAAGGGTAAAAGAGGCAAATGAAACTCACCATACTGTATTTCGTAGTAAAAATACATATAACGTCATTGAACAAGTGCAAGGTTGGCCTCGGATTCACGAACCTAACTTAATTATATATATATATATATATATATATATATATATATATATATATATATATATATATATATATATATATATATATGTGTGTGTGTGTGTGTGTGTGTGTGTGTGTGTGTGTGTGTTGGTCAATATTTGTCTAACAAATTAGGTCAAGTCATAGTGTATCTCAATCCTAATGCTCGAGACTAATATGCCAAGGACAACAAAAGTCAATTTGACTCAAAATGATTTCCAAAATCTATACATGATTAATATATAGTTTAAATATCGTCGTTTTATATTTTTAAATATTTTTAAAAAATTTATTAGAGTAAATAATATAATTCATTTATTAATAAATAAAATTTTTATAATAAAATATACTTTTATATATATTAAGTAATAAAATTTATAGAGTTCATTTAATATCATAAAGATAATATGATAGGTATTATTAAAGTAATTTTATTACACGTAGTAAAATATGTTTGTATCACATATATATTTGATAAAATAATATCTATAATAATAGTAAGTAAAAGTTGTATTATTTTGTAATAATAATTATTATTATTCTATTAATAAAAATATCAATATTTATAATTACTAAAATGACATTATGATAAAATGATAATTCTAATTATGATAACTTTAATATTTACGATACTTTTTAATATTATCTTTAAAATAATAATTCTATTTAAAATGATAATAATAATGATATTCTATAATAACAATGACATTTCTATTAAAATGATAATTTTTGTTAAAATGATAGTTTTAATACTAATGATACTTTTAATAATAATACTAATGATAAAAATAATAAGAACGATAATTTTATCTAAATCAATATCTTATAATATTTTAATTTCATCATGATACTCATACTCATTATTTCCTAATCGTTTCATTTAATAGCTTTTAATCGAATTTTATATCGTGTTCATAATAATGATAATAATTGTAATCAAAATAATTAGGTGTTACTAATATTAGTTTTAATTACAATAATACTAATAATGATAATTACTATGACATTATTAACGATAATACTAATAATTATTTTAATGATAATATAATAATAATAATAATAACAATAACAATAACAATAACCATTTTTAAATAATGATATATATATTAATAATGATAATAATATTAATAATAATAATAATAATAATAATAATAATAATAATAATAATAATAATAATAATAATTAGATAATAATAATAATAATAATACTAATTATAACTTTAAAGATAATAACGATAAAAATAACAATTTTTAATGATAATTCCTTTTATTGATAAAGATAATAATAATAATAATAATAATAATAATAATAATAATAATAATAATAATAATAATAATAATAATAATAATAATAAGATAAAACTAGAACGACGATAATAACTACGATAATAAGAATCATTTTTAATAATAATACAAAAATTCGATTGACTATAACTTCAAATCCGTTCATCGAAACCATTCGATATCTAAATGAAAAGTTCTTAATTTTTCGCTAGCTTTTCAACGACATGCATATCTTATACCTTATCTCAACCGCATACGTAACTAATTCAAGATTCAACATATCCTATCTAATAGCAATATCAAAAGTACAAGCATGCATAATCCTATATTCTCGAGCACTAGTCAGGGATACACTATTAGTATGTAAAAATTAAATTATGAGTACTCACGTATCAATATTGAGATTCAATATTGCAGGCAAGGTACGTAGACGCAACGGAGATGATAAACACTAAATTGACCTCACGAGCATACCCATGAACCATACCCATCATCTCCATAGCTATAACCCATAATTTCCTTAGCCCTATCCTACTCGCAAACCCGTTTTGAAAATTACCCGAACAGCACTCCGTCGTAGTATTTTATGTATAAATACTATAATAATCCTCCTAACTATAATATTAATCTTTAATAATAATAATTATAATAATAATAATAATAATAATAATAATAATAATAATATTAATAATAATAATATATAAATATAGAGAGAGTAGAGATTGAGAATGAAGAGGATTCGGGCACCAGACTAATCGAGCTTTATACATAATTTGGACAACCACACCCCATGCGATCGCATGGGGCTTGTGGTAGTAATTCATGCGATCGCATGAAGTCAATTGACAGCTGGTATCCATCGAATTCCTTGCCGACACTCCCATTTTACATATTACATATGATACATAAGTTTATATATTATTTAATATATAATATATTTAATCTTTAAAATTAATTAAATATTATATTATATTTACGTGCGTAGTAAAATTGTAATTTTTGTTCAAATGACTAGTACGTTTTCACTCGACTCATGTACCACTTTCAGTTTTTCGAACGCACTTTCGTACGTTTAGAAAACTAGCCTTTTACGTTACGCGACGTGTGCCCTTATTAATAATTTGACTTACTCATCAATAAATTATCTTATAAAAAATGTAACTTATAAAATTGAGCGTTGTGGTCATTTGCTTCTATAAATCAGTGACTCGTTGTTTGTCAAAATATTTTATTTTAAATCAGGACGTTTTCTGACTAAGTTAAATATATATATATATATATATATATATATATATATATATATATATATATATATATATATATATATATATATATATATATATATATATATATATATATATATATATATAAAATTGTAAATTTGTACAATATATATATGTTTGAAATATTTATCTAATGATATAATATTTAGTCTTTCAAAACCAATTACATTTCAAGTTCGTTTTATGTAATTTACTTGTTTTAAATAATAGTAGTTATTTTACCAAATAGTGTTTTTAATATGAAAACTAAAGAGTTGATTTATCGAGAGACACGAGTTAATCAAGTAAAGTACACTTTTGAATTTTAAACGGAAATGATTGCTAACTTTTGACTAACTCTCGTAAATGACACTTTTGTAAATCATTCTTACCAAATATTCCGGATACCGTTAAAAAGGAAAGGTTTTCTAAATCAAAGTGGACCTCTTAACAGAGATTCGCAATCATAATTCAATGTAACTATTAAATCAATCATTTGATAACATCTTCTAATTTCATCGATAAAATATTTTGAAATAAATACGTTCATGTATCGTATTATACATCTAATACTTTGTTAACGTTTCCGAGTTATAATATATACACATATAGATATATAATCATATATGTTCATATAATGGTTCGTGAATCATTGGAATTTGGTCGAGGTTAAATGAATGTATGAACATAGTTTAAAATCCTTGAGATTTAATTTAACAACCTTTGCTTATCGTGTCGGAATAATATAAAGATATTTAAATTTGGTCAAAAATTCCCGGGTTGTCACAGTACCTATCCGTTAAAGAAATTTCGTCCCGAAATTTGATCGTGGTCATCATGGCTAACCACAAAAATGTTTTCATGACAAAGATGGGTTGATAACTAGAGTTTTATCTTTATTGAGTAATATGGATAAAACAATTTGATTACACGAAGAGTATAAATGAAGCTATCGCAAAAGAGTGAAATGAGAAAGGTAAAGTTTCGTCATATCCTTTGACGTAGACAGGTTGATT
The DNA here is from genome assembly GCF_046630445.1 of Rutidosis leptorrhynchoides. Taxonomy (NCBI): domain Eukaryota; kingdom Viridiplantae; phylum Streptophyta; class Magnoliopsida; order Asterales; family Asteraceae; genus Rutidosis; species Rutidosis leptorrhynchoides. The sequence goes on along the minus strand of NC_092333.1, from coordinate 389,255,272 downwards.
TCCGAAGTTCAAGAGATATGGAGAAGATCTTAGTAATAAGATTTGATTAAGGAAATTTAGGATCCGCTTTAAATGCGATCATCCATTTTGATTGCTCTGTCGGATATTTTACTATAAATTCTCTCCCTTCGTTTCCTTACAAATCACACCTTCTCTTCTTTCTCCCTCAGCTCATACTTTAAAGTATTTGTCAATATGCTCCATCCAGTTCTGATTCTTGATATACTCCTTACCTTCATATCTGTTATTCTTCTTTTTCATCTGCCGCCGGAAGAATCTATTTACTTTTACTATACCCTTGGGTTTATAGTGTTTTTAGTTCTCCCGTGTCTTTATATTGCTATTTGCATCGATATATATGGTTTGTAATTTCTACGTTGTTGTTGGGTTTTATATCTTCCCTTATACTTCGATGTCCCTGCTTCTGTCTTCTATAATCATTGTCATCCCCAGTTAATGCTTTCTTTTATTTGCTGCGATTTATACCCCAATTTCTGTTTTGGAGCTTTGTCCTTTCGTTTCCTCTTCTTGCAAGTAAGTACCACTTATAATGGTCCATAATTCGCAGATATGAATTTCGGAATGAACATTATTAATGTTCTAAGAAGGAAATTGTAATGGCACGATCTTGACTTGTCAAATTACTAGAATACCTCAGAAAAGACCGAATCATCAAGAAATATTTTCTTGATATTTTAGAGGTTAAAGAAAATATAAGAGTAGTGTAACATGACACATGATGACGTTATGATCTGTGAATCATCACGTTCCATTTAGAAACTCAGCATGAATTACTGTAATATAGTCACGTTAATCAAGTGTCATTATATTATACTAATTCATGCTTCAGCTCCCAACACTACTTCAAAAATATTCCCATGTTAAACTTGAATGTTTCATAATTTAGAAACTAAAATAGTTTCTTTTATGATGTAATACAGATAGCGCGAAGAGGTAACTGATTTCAGATAAGAATAATTATGAAAATATCTTCAGAAATATGGAGGATATTTATAATGAAAGATACGATGTTATCTTAGAATTTCTAATATCAGAGGATGATGAAGAATATTGTCCGCAGGGGTTTAGATTCAGGAGCAAGGTATTCTTTAATGACTTCAGCAGGTACTGAATCATTTGGATTCTTTGAAGTCAGGTTCAGTCTTTGTGATTTGTCCACAGCCTCCTTCATACTTTGCTCAATCCGGTTTCTAGTTCCAAGACTTCTCTTTTTCTGCGCTTTGCCAGCACACTTATTCATTATCATCAAACTTTTACCGTTAAAGTCGTTTATAGTTTTTGCTGCTTCGTCAGCATTTTTCCATTTTCGGAGAACCAATTCATAGTTCGGAGTGTTTTTCAGAAAACTTCACATTCAAATTAAGTCCAGAAGATAGACGTTATATATACACATATAACTGTTGGCGTAGACATGCTGCGAGATTTCAAAATACTGATTGCTAATTCCCGATGATTCGTATGGCAATTCTCGTTACAAGATGCGAATGAGTAAATGATGGGGTTTCGGTAATTATAATGATTCTTCGGAAGGTCAAAGATCAGTGAAGTTGTGATTAAGTTTATTGCTAATGTGGTGAAACATAAAAGGTTCACCGGTAACAAAAGGGTAATCATATATATTAAGATTATGATTGATATTGCTTTAAACATACATATATTTCGACGCAATATCATTTTATATTTCATCGACTTTTACCGAAACGAAGACATTCAAATGCATAATTCACGAGAAAAACGGCAAAAGTAAACGCGAGCTTGAAGTTTGAAGAAATGATAATAAACGACTGGTTTTAACCAAATATATATCGAGATAACGTTTATCCGAATGAAAGTCCAAGATGATCGAAGAAAAAGATTTCAAATGAAAGTTCCAAGTCAATATAAGTCAACACGGGGTGAAAAAAGAACAAACATAAAATAAAAAATAAAAAAATGCTGGTTATTCTTACGCGGAACGTGTACATATCCACGCGGAACGCGTAATATTTTACTCCTACGCGAAATGTGTACCTCCTTACGTGAAATGCGTAATGTTTGTTCCAGATCCAGATTCAAGTTTACATGGGACGGTTTCTTTTGAGTATAGTATTACTACTTTTCAGCTTTACAGATACAAAAGAGAATATACACTCAAGTTCACCTACTACTTCAACTCTCGGATAGATATAATACGTAGTACTAGTGCAAGAAAGGAGAGACAAAAAAAAAAATACAGAAAGAGAGTAGAGCAGAGAGAGATATCAAGTCCAATTAATTTTACTAGTATCTTTGTACTCCGTACAATTTAAGTTCAGTTCCAATTAATTTTCAAGTTCAATTTTTAGGATAGTCTCAATATTAAGGGTGTATTGTTCGTGATTAAGGGTATTATTGTTCGAGTGCAAATGGTGTTGTTATTGTAATTTTTCTAACGTTTGAAGTAAATGAAAGTGAAGATTGTAGTAAGTTTATCCAATTAAAATTATCGTTATCAATTTTTATCGTTATTATTATGTTTGTATATTTGTATTTTTATGTTTACCCTAGTATAATGAGTAGCTAAATTTCCATAGTGTTTGCTTAGATGTAGAGCCCCTAGTGAAATGGATTGTTATCATTTGTAAAAATTAAAATGTAACTTAAGTATTTTTAACATTGAGCCTAATTAAAAGAACCATTATTATGTATTTAGATATTTAACCCTTGTCACTTAATTTATTAGATTCAAATAACGAAAGTTATTTTATTTATATAAATTAAGCTTCAACATTAATAATGATTTAGACGAACTCATGAACAATTTATTAACACTAAATTAGAAATAAAGTTCGGTGGTTTGGGTAATATCATTAGGTATATAATAGTGAAATTGTAAAAAGGGAAACACTTATGATTTGGGTTTTGGCGAAAGTCAAAACTGGGTTAGGTCTCAATTTAAATACTTGGGGAATAGTAACTATCTAAATAAGATCAAATGAAGATTAGACTTAATTTAGCTAGTTGAAACTTTATTTATTCGAAAGAAAAATATAAGGTTTTATACTAAACATTTTAATAGAGCCTAAACTTAAAACAATCCATGGATCTAGAGGTGACACATTTAAGTAAACACTCCTATTTATATATTGCAAATTATTATTATTTATCATTTTTACGTACTATTAATCATAAAATTTAAATTATAACTTAAATCTCCTTCGGTTGAACCAGTACTGTTTTGTCACATCGAATAAACAATACGCGAATCGCGTATAATTTCACACGAACCGCGTATCATTAAACATATACGCGAAACGCGTATATATGTACACGAAACATGTAAGTGTAATATCAGTACGGTTACGAATTTAGTTACATTCCAAAGTTTAGATTAAATCTTTTATTATTATTTTAAAGTAATTAATTTATAATTAGTTTAATTATTATAATTTCCTATAATTCATCTTTAATTTAATTAAAACTTATTATTTAGTTAATTTAAATAGATTTGTATTTTATTGTTTAAAACAAATTTCTAATCATTTAGTTTTATTACAAGTTATTGTTTTATTAATTACCATTTAGTAATAAAATTGTTGTATCACCATTAGTATAGTTTCATATTAGTTCACTTTTAAGTTAATAATTATAAATCATGTAATCTTGTAATTTTAATTAATAAGTAGTTCAATTAAATTAAGATTAAGTTATATTTTATTATTATTATGTTAAATATAAATTCCTAATCCAAAACCCCCTTTTAAATAAGTTTAACTTCAAAGACTATTAAAAACCATTAAACACTCCATTTCCCTGTGGAACGAATCGGATTTACCTATAAAACTAAACTACGCGGATAGGACCAGTTGCCTATATATGTGTGAAATCAACCCAAATTCATTAAAATACCATATATACAATAAATCAATTCGTGTAACAAAACAACTCAAATCCGTTCATAAATAAAGGTACTGTTTCAGCACATCAACTTTTTGGCGCCGCTGTCGGGGAGCGGTTTTGTTTCAAAGATTTTAATAGACTTTAGGTTATTCGATCCTTTTGTAGGAATTCATTCCTAGAAAAGCTTTTGGTGTTATGATTTCATAATAGAAATTAATGCATGAATTTACGTTCCTCCAACACTGAATTAACTCCTCCATATCCTGAACCCGAAAGAGAATTTCACGAACGCTTAAGAGCTCAAGAAGTAGAATCTCTTGCTGAGGATTTAGAATCACTTTCATTGGATTCTAACTCTGAACCAGTTATTCAACCAATCATAGAGCCAGTTATTAAAGAAGAAGAAGAAGAGATGACTGCTACAAATCAAACGATGGAAGCATTAATGAAAGCGACAAGAACAGGTCAAGGCCACGCAATTATTCAACCTACGATGACTGACGGCTTTGAAATAAAGGGTCAATTTCTTCACATGATGACTAATACATGCCAATTCGGTGGAGCTCCAAATGAGGATGCTAACGAGCATCTTCGTAAGTTTGTAAGCATTTGCAAGCTATTCAAAATCAAAGATGTATCCGATGAAGTCGCATGTTTAAAAATCTTTCCATGGTCACTAAAGGATGATGCAAGAGATTGGCTAGACTCATTACCGGAAGGTTATATTGAAGATTGGAATGACATGTTGGACAAGTTTTTGTCAGAATTCTTCCCTGCTTCAAAAGCAGCAAAATTGCAAAGTGATATAAATCACTTTAAGCAAAAGTCTAACGAGACTCTTTATGAAGCTTGGACCCGATTCAATAAAATGCTTAGGGTATGTCCTCAACACGGGTTGAATACATTCTAAAAAGTCCAAATATTCTATAAAGGAGTCAATGTACTTCTCGAAAGGATATAGATGTTGCAGCAGGAGGATCAATCATGAAGAAAACACCAGAAGACGCGCACACAATCATTGCCGATATAGCAGCACATTCTCATAATTGTCATCAAGAGATAGAATTCTCTAGATCATCAACCATTGCTAATATCGAAAGCAATGATGAAATTGCTTCTTTAAAAGTTCAAATGGCAAATCAAGCAAGGCAAATTGAGAAAGTAACCAAAGAAATGCATGCTATCAGGGTCGGATGTGAACTGTGCCAAGGTCCCCATCTTACTAGAGATTTTGATAAAACAACGATGGAAGAGAAAGCGAATTTCTTAGGTTACTTGCGAAAAGGTGAAATGAATTTCAACGATTTTCTAGCGATAGAAGCAAATAACCGAAAATATCCTCCTATCAACAACTACCAAATAGGAGGACCTTCAGGTTTAAACAATAATTACCAAGGAGGAAATCCGATTTACCAAAATAACCGAAATTTCCCAAATCAAAATCAAAGAAATGCACCACCAGGTTACAATAACCTAAACAACCGAAATCAACCTCAACGAATTTATCAAAATAATTTTCAACACAATCAACCACAAGCACTTATACAATCACAACCCGAGAAGAAATTCGGTTTAGAAGATCTTTTGAGAGATTTTATGGTTAAGCACGAGCAAACTACGGAACTTCAAACTCAGCAAATTCGAAATCAACAAGCTACGATACATAATTTGGAAAGAGATGTTGGAAGGATCTCACAGTTACTATCAGAGAGACCACCAGGCGCTCTCCCCTCAAATACTCAAGTGAATCCCAACAACAATCAAACAAGGAATGAGCATGTAAATGCTATAACTACTAGAAGTGGTTTAACTATTAACCCAGAAACTAGTAAGTCCTCAAAAGTTCCTTTGTCTCCTTCTATTTTACAAGTACCCATTGATATAGATGAGCATGTTAAGAAAGAACAAGAGAAAGATGATCCACCTGAGATCATATTGAAGAAAAGTGAAGAACCACCAGTGAAGGTGCACAAGGCACCTATTCCATACCCAAAAGCATTAAAGAAAGACAAACTCGCGAGCCAATATCAGAAATTTGCAGATATGATTAAGCAAATTAGCATTAACATGCCACTCGCGGAAGTTCTTTGGGGTATTCCAAATTATGGAAGGTTTATCAAGGATCTAATAGCCGATAAAGGTAAATATGAAGAAGTTTCAACCACATTCCTCAATGAGGAATGCTCAGCAATTTTGCAAAAGCAAAAGATGCCACCGAAACTCGGAGATCCTGGTTGTTTCATTATTCCGTGTCTGATGGGAGATTCAGTAATGTACGATGCATTAGCTGACTTAGGCGCAAGTATCAATCTTATGCCACACTCTTTGTACTTAAAACTAAACCTAGGTGATCTAAAACCAACTAAGATGTGTATACACCTGGCCGATAGAACTTTTAACTATCCTATTGGTATTGCCGAAAACCTACCGGTTAAAGTTAATCATTTAATCTTTCCTGCCGATTTCGTTGTCCTTGAAATGGAAGAAGATAGCAAGGTTCCCCTAATTCTAGGGCGACCTTTTCTAAATACCGCTGATGCAATTGTGCGTGTTAAAGATAAAAAACTTAGTCTAGGTGTAGGGGAAGATAGAGTTACCTTAAACATAGATAAAGCTATGAAACAACCTATCTCCTCCGATGACGAATGTTTTAAAGTAGACATCGTTGATTGTTGTGTGGAAAAAGAATTGCAAGAATTACTAAATGTAGACACCTCGAACTTCACCCCAATGAGTGAAAGTGATGAATTTGATGTAGAGCTTGAACTTGACGAATTGTTGAAAGTAGTCATCGATGAAGATTGTTGTGAGGAAGAAATTCCCAAGGAAGATGAACCCTTTGAAGAAATTACCGATGGTAATAGGTTCCGGATAAAATCTTCCTTGGAAGAACCACCAACCTTGGAACTTAAAGAACTCCTGGAACATTTGGAGTATGCTTATCTCCAAGGTACGTCACAATTACCTGTTATAATCTCATCAAAACTCTCCGATAACGAAAAGAGTAGGTTAATGTCCGTTCTAAAAAATCACAAGAAAGCAATTGCTTGGAAAACAACCGATATTCCAGGGATTAACCCCGCTTATTGTACTCATAAGATTCTAATGGAAGAAGATTTTAAACTCGTGGTACAAAGACAACGAAGGTTAAACCCTAACATGAAAGAAGTTGTCAAAAAGGAGGTTATCAAGTTACTTGATGCCGGGTTAATATACCCTATATCCGATAGCCCATGGGTTAGTCCTGTTCAAGTAGTACCCAAGAAAGGGGGTACAACTGTCGTCCTTAATGATAAGAATGAACTCGTTCCTACAAGAACAGTCACTGGCTGGAGAGTCTGTATAGACTACCGTCTTTTAAACGACGCCACAAGGAAAGATCATTTCCCACTTCCTTATATTGATCAAATGCTAGAACGTTTAGCGGGAAAAGAGTACTATTGTTTCCTTGATGGATTCTCCGGTTATTTTCAAATTCCCATTGATCCAAAAGACCAAGACAAGACAACTTTTACTTGTCCATTTGGTACATTCGCATACCGACGAATGCCGTTCAGATTATGCAACGCGCCAGGCACCTTTCAAAGGTGTATGATGGCAATATTTCATGACATGATAGAAGGAAGTATGGAAGTCTTTATGGATGATTTCTCTATTTTTGGAGACTCCTTCGATTCATGCCTTTCAAACCTCGAGCGAATGTTAATTCATTGTGAGGAATCAAATCTTGTTTTAAATTGGGAAAAATGCCACTTCATGGTGAAGGAAGGCATTGTTTTAGGACACAAGATTTCTCGAGATGGAATGGAAGTAGACAAAGCTAAGATCCATATAATCTCAAAGCTTCCTCCTCCAACTAACGTTAAAGGAATTCGTAGTTTCTTAGGTCATGCGGGATTCTATCGACGATTCATAAAGGACTTTTCCAAAATCGCTCGACCCATGACTAAACTTCTTGAGAAAGACAGTACATTCGACTTCAATGATGAATGCTTACAATCTTTCTCCATTCTAAAAGATAAACTTACGAATGCACCTATCATAGTATCTCCCGATTGGTCCAAACCATTTGAACTGATGTGTGATGCTAGTGATTTTGCACTAGGAGCCGTTTTAGGATAACGCCAAGATAATAAATTTCAACCAATATATTATGCAAGTAAAACATTAACAGGAGCACAATTCAACTATACAACTACCGAAAAAGAACTCCTTGCAATTATATTTGCTTTTGATAAATTTAGATCATATCTTGTGTTATCCAAAACGATTGTTTTTACCGATCATTCAGCCCTAAAGTACTTGTTCAAGAAACAAGATGCAAAACCTAGATTGATACGTTGGATTCTTCTTTTACAAGAATTTGATATAGAAATCAAGGATAAAAAGGGTGCTGAAAATCTCGCTGCTGATCACTTGTCTCGTCTTGAGAATCCTGACCTAGAAAAACTAGATGAGTCAGTTATTCATGACACTTTTCCCGATGAGTTTCTAATGAGAATAGAAACCGAATTTGAAGTTTCATGGTTTGCAAATTTTGTAAACTATATCGCTGCAGGAGTATTAATTAAAAACCAAACGTACCAGCAAAACAAGAAATTCTTTGCTGACTTAAAGTTTTACTTCTGGGAAAACCCTAATCTTTTTCGAATAGGAGCGGATCAAGTTATCCGCCGATGCGTATATGGTAAAGAAGCTCAACAAATATTGGAGCACTGTCATCAAAGTCCAGCGGGTGGTCATTTCGGACCTAGCTATACAGCTAAGAAGGTCTTTGACTCTGGTTTTTATTGGCCAACCATCTTCAAAGATGCACACCACATGGTTAAAACATGTGATGCATGTCAAAGATCCGGTAACATCTCAAAAAGGGACGAAATGCCACAAAAAGGCATTCTTGTATGTGAAGTATTTGACATTTGGGGTATTGACTTTATAGGTCCATTTCCCGCATCGAATAAATGCAAATACATCCTTGTGGCAGTTGACTACATTTCTAAATGGGTCGAAGCAAAAGCTTTACCCACAAATGATGCCCGTGTTGTTGTCAGCTTTCTTAAAAATCTATTTTCACGTTTTGGGATTCCAAAAGCATTAATCAGTGATCGTGGAACCCATTTTACAAATCAATTACTCGAGAAAGTACTTAAAAAGTACGGAGTTAATCATCGTTTCTCAACTTCTTACCACCCTCAAACGAGTGGCCAAGTTAAAAACACAAATCGAGGTCTTAAACGAATTTTAGAAAGAACGGTTAAAAATAATCCTAAAATCTAGCATCAAAAGTTAGATGATACGCTTTGGGCATTTAGAACTGCATTCAAAACGCCCATTGGTACTACACCTTTTCGATTAATTTATGGTAAGGCGTGTCATCTACCTATCGAAGTTGAACACAAGGCATATTGGGCTCTAAGAGAATGTAACACCGACCTTGTGGAAGCAGGAGAAAACTGATTCTTACAACTTAATGAATTAGACGAGTTAAGACTACAAGCTTATGAAAACTCTAAAACATATAAAGAGAAAACTAAAAGATGGCACGATGCACGATTAAAAGAAAGGAAAGAATTCGAACAAGGGGAGAAAGTATTAGTTTTCCAATCACGTTTTAAGTTTTCACCTGGGAAACTTAGATCCCGGTGGACTGGGCCATATATAATAAAACAGGTTTTTCCATCTGGATATGCAGAGCTATATAGCAAAGACGGTGGAACTTTCAAGGTGAACGGTCATCGACTCAAGTTATACTTTGAAGGAATCAACACTACGGAAAGAGACAAAATCACCTTCTACCCTAAGGACAAATAAATTCGGGGTAATTTTAAGGTTTTCAACTCCATTCTCGATCTTTAGTTTTATCTTAAAGAGTGGGGTTTGTTCGGTCTTTCCCTAGCAGACACTAAAGAACTAGTCTTCTCCCTCCATTCTACCTTTTTATTTTCTTTCATTTTTTTAAAGATGCGCAATCAATATGTCTACAACCACTTCCTTTTGATGTGCGATAAAATTTTACCGAGAGATGTGGTATTAGATATAAAGAGTAGATGCGATCAGGCGAGTAAAGAAATAAGGCAAGAACTTAATGAGAAAAATTATGCCAAAGGCAAATCAAAATCAGCTAAGAAGCGTCGAGCGCGTCATTTGGGCAAATGTGAAAAATGTAGAAAACCGACTCATTATGAAAATTGCCCAAAGAACCAGACGGACTCTAATTACGAGTACGTAACCTTGTGCCGAGAAGGGCCTTTTAAATGTTCAAAGGAAAAACTCTTAAACCAACGAGGTTACGCCTACGAAGCCGGCGAAATGGTACGACTCTACTATGAGGCGAGTCAACGCGGTTTCACCATCTAAATTTTTTTTTCTCGCCAATTGTGTGTTTGTGAATTTTTTATGTGTTTGTGTTTTGGTGTATTTTAGTTTGTATTTGTTTGTTGTTTGTTTTTATTAAAAAGGGGTTTACCATTTAAAATTGATGAACCTTGAGTTTAACCTGTTTTCATTGAAAACGATAATGTTAAGTGTAACAACTGAATTGTCATTCTTCAAATTGCACGAAATTTATTGTTGGATTCATAATATATCTTTAAATAGTAAACCACAAAAACAAAAGAAAAATTAAAACTACTAAAAATATACTTTTTTATCAATAACCGTAAAAATATATAATTTGTAAACTTTGTCATGGGTAATGATAGGTGTAACAACCGAGATTATCTCTACCTAGTTGATAGGAAACAAAGTTTTAAGTTTGAAAATTAGTTGGTTCGAAAGTATATATATATATAAAAAATTATAGAGTGTATTTTAAATTCATTTAATTTTTATTTTTCATGTACTTGTTTTAAAATTTTAAAATATTAATTTTCTTTTAATTTTTTAAAAAAAACAAAAAAAAAATTTAAAAAGAAAAAGAAAAATAGAGTGCTTTGTTTTATTTCTAAGTTGTTTTCGAAAAATATTAAAACTTTAACTTTTAAAGAATTAAATTTTATAAATTGAATTTGAAAATTTATAAACGGATAAAGACTAGGTATAACAACCGAAATTTCTGTTACAACAAATATAAATTTAAAAATGATATTTTGAAATTTAAGTACTTATAAAGTTGAAAGAAAAAAAAAATGATTTTTATGATGTGTTTTAAGTATTTACTTTTACTTTTATATATTTTATATATACAAAAACTTTTAGTGTGGGGTAAAATTTTTGTACTACTAAAGTACAACCTCATCTCATGTGTGATTAACATATTTGTTGACAGGTACTTACGATGATGAGATTCGACATAACGAAACACGAAAGTATTATGGTGATAAAAAGGATTGGATATGTTCATACGATAAGCATTTTACAAATGTCCAATTACTTAACAAAGGAAGTTCTAAATACTTTACACTTTTTGTCATCTCGAATTTATACATTTAAGCTGATTTTATGTAATGAGGGCATTACATAATCTTAAGTGTGGGGTGGGAATATATAAATTCTCAATAACTTATAAATTGGAGTTTTTTATGAAAATTTTGAACATTTTTAAACAAATATATCTAGTCAATTTTTAAGGTAATTACGAGCAATTAAAGATTAGGTGTCAAAAACCGAAATTATTGTCTCCATACATTAAAAATATGTAAGTTTATTTGATTAAAACTTATAAAAGAAAACCAAGTATAACAGAATTTATAAACCAGTATGTTTGGAACCATTTATCACACATTTTTATGAAGTTTATTGCAGATATCATTGCTTTGGAATGTATAAACCTGAATATCCCATTAATGTGAGTAATAAAGGATGAATCAAGTCCATCCCTTAAGGAAGTAAAGTCTTCCAAAATGACACACTTGCTAACTTATGTTAGAAGATGTAGTCCAGAACAGCTGTAGGTTGACGAAAAATCTTGAAAAGTCATCTCTATCATCGGCTGGAAATCCACCTCACCTCAGCATCAAACAGGGTTTTTGGTGGTCAGACTTATCCTAACCATGAGATGGATCTGTCTCGTACAATGGGGGGGGGGACATTGCAAATTAGCTTTTAAGACTAATGAATCTAATCCCCAGATGGATGATCTCCGTAAAGATTAACCGCATCTATATTTGACCGCGGTCAACATACATATGCCATAACAAATTGAGGTGTGCAAACTCATGGTTTACCGATGATATTTGGACATGATATAATTTTATTCTAAAACTTATGCTATTTTATGAATTATATTGTGTAAAACCATTTTTAGGACATTCGGTTTCAAGTTCCATGATACTTCAATCATGGGGGCGGATAGCTTGCTAATCGCCGAATGAGACTTCAGTTTTCAGTTACCCTCGACTGGAATTTGAGGTTAAAACCGAAAAACGTGTCTAGTGTAAAAACTAGCATGCCATTTTATAAAATCATAAAACGTTTTCACAAGGTCCAATTTTCCCTAAGGATCCAAATTTTTAAACCTTAATCACGAGTTTCAACTTTGTTTCTGTTGTCAGAATTTCAATTCGTGTGGTGTGCGTGTGATCTAATAAATATTGTGTAGTGTTTCCAACTTATTCCATATAGCGTGTGTTTTCATTTCGTGTGGAGTGTGTTGTGTGATTTAATGTTCGATATGGAAAAATATGTAATGTTTCGATTCTATTTAGAAGATGTAATTGCTTGAGGACAAGCAACGTTCAAGTGTGAGGTATTTTGATATTGCTTTAAACATACATATATTTCGACGCAATATCATTTTATATTTCATCGACTTTTACCGAAACGAAGACATTCAAATGCATAATTCATGAGAAAAATGGCAAAAGTAAACGCGAGCTTGAAGTTTGAAGAAATGATAATAAACGACGGGTTTTAACCAAATATATATCGAGATAACGTTTATCCGAATGAAAGTCCAAGATGATCGAAGAAAAAGATTTCAAATGAAAGTTCCAAGTCAATATACGTCAACACGGGGTGAACAAAGAACAAACATAAAATAAAAAATAAAAAAATGCTGGTTACTCTTACGCGGAACGTGTACATATCCACGCGGAACGCGTAATATTTTACTCCTACGCGAAACGTGTACCTCCTTACGCGAAACGCGTAATGTTTGTTCCAGATTCAAGTTCACATGGGACGGTTTCTTTTGAGTATAGTATTACTACTTTTCAGCTTTACAGATACAAAAGAGAATATACACTCAAGTTCATCTACTACTTCAACTCTCAGATAGATATAATATGGAGTACTAGTGCAAGAAAGGAGAGACAAAAAAAAAAATACATAAAGAGAGTAGAGCAGAGAGAGATATCAAGTCCAATTAATTTTACTAGTATCTTTGTACTCCATACAATTTAAGTTCAGTTCCAATTAATTTTCAAGTTCAATTTTCAGGAAAGTCTCAATATTAAGGGTGTATTGTTCGTGATTAAGGGTATTATTGTTCAAGTGAAAAGGGTGTTGTTATTGTAATTTTTCTACCGTTTGAAGTAAATGAAAGTGAAGATTTTAGTAAGTTTATCCTATTAAAATTATCGTTATCAATTTTTATCGTTATTATTATGTTTGTATATTTGTATTTTTATGTTTACCCTAGTATAATGAGTAGCTAAATTTCCATAGTGTTTGCTTAGATATATATAGCCCCCAGTGAAATGGATTGTTATCATTTGTAAAAATTAAAATGTAAATTAAGTATTTTTAACATTGAGCCTAATTAAAAGAACCATTATTATGTATTTAGATATTTAACCCTTGTCACTTAATTTATTAGATTCAAATAACGAAAGTTATTTTATTTATATAAATTAAGCTTCAACATTAATAATGATTTAGATGAACTCATGAACAATTTATTAACACTAAATTAGAAATAAAGTTCGGTGGTTTGGGTAATATATAATAGTGAAATTGTAAAAAGGGAAACCGTTATGATTTGGGTTTTGGCGAAAGTCAAAACTGGGTTAGGTCTCAATTTAAATACTTGGGGAATAGTAACTATCTAAATAAGATCAAATGGAAATTAGACTTAATTTAGCTAGTTGAAACTTTATTTATTCGAAAGAAAAATATAAGGTTTTATACTAAACATTTTAATAGAGCCTAAACTTAAAACAATCCATGCATCTAGAGGTGACACATTTAAGTAAACACTCCTATTTATATATTGCAAATTATTATTATTTATCATTTTTACGTACTATTAATCATTAAATTTAAATTATAACTTAAATCTCCTTCGGTTGAACCAGTACTGTTTTGTCACATCGAATAAACCATACGCGGATCTCGTATAATTTCACACGAACCGCGTATCATTAAACATATACGCGAAACGCGTATATACGTACACGAAACGCGTAAGTGTAATATCAGTACTGTTATGAATTTAGTTACATTCCAAAGTTTAGATTAAATCTTTTATTATTATTTTAAAGTAATTAATTTATAATTAGTTTAATTATTATAATTTCCTATAATTCATCTTTAATTTAATTAAAACTTATTATTTAGTTAATTTAAATAGATTTGTATTTTATTGTTTAAAGCAAATTTCTAATCATTTAGTTTTATTACAAGTTATTGTTTTATTAATTACCATTTAGTAATAAAATTGTTGTATCACCATTAGTATAGTTTCATATTAGTTCACTTTTAAGTTAATAATTATAAATCATGTAATCTTGTAATTTTAATTAATAAGTAGTTCAATTAAATTAAGATTAAGTTATATTTTATTATTATTATGTTAAATATAAATTCCTAATCTAAAACCCCCTTTTAAATAAGTTTAACTTCAAAGACTATTAAAAACCATTAAACACTCCATCTCCCTGTGGAACGAATCGGATTTATCTATAAAACTAAACTACGTGGATAGGACCAGTTGCCTATATATGTGTAAAATCAATCTGAATTCATTAAAATACCATATATACAATAAATCAATTCGTGTAACAAAACAACTCAAATCCGTTCATAAATAAAGGTACTGTTTCGGCACATCAACTTTTTGGCGCCGCTGCCGGGGAGCGGTTTTGTTTCAAAGATTTTAATAGACTTTAGGTTATTCGATCCTTTTGTAGGAATTCATTCCTAGAAAAGCTTTTGGTGTTTGAACAAAGATTGTAATCGTTAATATACATTTGATGTTCTAACACAGTTTTGAAGTCAACGTATATCTTTGAAAGATGAAGGAATCTAAAAGTGATGGTACCGGTTATATCTCGAATTGAATTCTGAGGTTTCAAAATCAGAAAATGTAATTGGGATTGAATGAGTATGGTTTTTTTGATTTCTATAAAGGAATGTATATTATTGTGAAAGTAGGAAGTATAGTTGATAATTTACTTAATCTGATTCGAAGAATGTAACATATTAATTGTGAATATATATATCTCTCAGGTATTACCTACCCGTTAAAAAATTTCACAATTAATATTTTGTACATAAGAATTTTATTACAGTCTTTATGAAAATATATATGTATATATTCTCCTCAGATGTAACATAGATTTTAATGAGTTAATACTAAATTAAACTCATTCGATTTACGGTTGGAACTAGAATTGAATAATCCCTTGAAGGCTTTAGAGATTACATAAGTATTTCTTCAATAATATTGAAATTATGAATCAATACTTCGTTATTTGTTGAGGTGTGATGTTGGTTTTCGTTAAATTCTTGTGAACTTCGCAAAGTACGAATGATATTATCTGAAAAGTTTCGGTTACATCGACGATGAAAGTGTAAAATCAAATATATACTTGATTTATTAGGAATTGGAATTTGTTGAATTGAGATAGAGATTATAGTTAACGATGGTTAAGTTGCGGGCGAAGGACGTACATTATTGCATATTTGTAATATGAATTAACCGAGTAGTTAAGATTCACACACAATAGCTTAGCACGGAAAGATTTATTTTTATTTCAAAATATATATATATAAAATATACATATAATTTCTTCAGAGGGAATGAGTTAATTCTTCATAACTCGTTGATACAATATACGCGTTATTGATTCGTAATGATGTCCACAGTGATTCTTGAACTGACGGAGTTTTGTGATGTTACAGGTGCTGCTGATTCTGACGATGCTGATGGCACTAACTGTGATGGTGATGCTAACGGTACTGTTGATGCTGTTGGTAAAACAAATCTGGTTTGTGAATTGTGCACCATTCTGGTCAGGGTTTCTAATCTTCCTTCTATCATTTTGGTTCGCTTAACTGATTTATGGTTAGGGCTAGATTAGATAATCTCTAAGACTTTAGAGATTACATAATCGCCGCGGAATGTTTTTCCAATAAAGTTATGAATTAATACTTCGTCAGTTATTGTTGTTGGTACTCCTGTAGCGACCCCGACAAATCGTCAATTGACGACGTCGACTACTTAGGTCCCGTTGCGTGGTCATAGGTCTTTAACGTGGCGTTTGACCAAAGATATGTCGCATTCCTTTCAAAAATAAAGATTGTTTCAAAGTTTACAAGAATTGTTCATCCAAAAGTTACGTTACAAAGTTATAGTTACATGTGAAACCTATGCGACACAGTTTTAAAGAAAGTCAAAAGACGCTCCATGAAATGCATGTATACTCGACATCCAATGCAAGTATCAAATAATGAGCGGAAGCATGTTTCACATAGCGTTCAAAGACCTGAGAAAAACATAGAAATCTGTCAATGAAAACGTTGGTGAAATCATAGGTTTAAGTAAGTAAGTGAGTAAAAGTAAGTCGAACCACAAGATTTGCAACATTGATAAAATAGTAGTACATTTTAAAAGTTAATATTCACGAGCACCCAATTATCAAGGCTTAACATTCCGTCCGTTGAACCCCATTAATAGTGCTAGAACAACACTGTTTCTCGAAAATATATTTCATCTGTGGACGGTAGCGAACCGTCCGAGATGAGAGTTTGTCAAACCCATATGGCCGTACAACATAAGTTCACGCCTACACTTACACACTGCAAGAGTAAATAATGATAATCGAATTGAGGATTTTGTTCTAAACTCGTATGTAGAATGTTTGTTTTCCTCTACTTGTGTTCACTTAGTTAAAAAGAAATGTTTATGTTTTCTCATCCCAAATGTAAGTTCAAAAGAGTAAAAGTGGGACTATGATCTCACCTTGAGTGCAAGAGTAATAAAGTACTTCAACAAGTAAATGCGTGCAAAGACAAAGCTAGTCTGACCTAAACATATAGGTTGTATCAATAACAGTAAACACGATAGGTCAAAGATGTTCAATTAGTCCTATGGCTCGCTACGACTCGATTATAAAGCATGTGAATCAAATTGTCAAGTTTCATGCAAGATACAAGTATATAATCATGTTAGAAAGATTGCATAATCATTTGGTTAAGTTTGACAAAGGTCAAACTTTGGTCGGGTCAAAGTCAACGAAAAAGTCAACGCATTCGGGTCGGGTCTCGAACTATTTTTTTCTGAGGTTTTTATTCATATATAAGCATGTTAGAACAAGTCTCATGTGAATCGGAGGTCCATAGTGTGCCAAACATTTTTCTTATTTTGGCCAAGGAGGTCAGAGCCTGGACACGGCTTATGCCGCGCCGCGGCCCACAATTGTCGCGCCGCAACAATACACGGGAGCTGGTACCTGGCCAGTTTCAAATGTTCAAGTCTTGATCCAAAATTCGTTTTAGCACAAAATGCAAATCGTAAACATTTAGAACTCGCATCTTATATCGTTGGAAAGCTCTTTTGACAAGGAACATAACTAAACATGTTTCATCAAACAAAAACATCATTTCCAATAACTGATTTCACGTCATGTGATCATTTAAAGACCATTTTCAAGTTTCAAGTTCACAAAATGCATTTTAAGTTTCGGGAATCCGATTCACACATGTGATATGCCGTTTTGAAGGTAATGAAACACGTAATACAACTAAACACTAACAATTAACATTTCATGGCATTCAAGCATCAAAAAGTTCATCTCAAGAACGATCAAACCCTAATCAAGAATCACAAAATCATTAATCATGTTTTTGAAGTTTTACAAATCAACCTACACATCAAAATGAAGCTAGTGATACTAGTAACACAATTAAACATGAACTTTAACAATTTAACAACATTTAATCTTCCAAAATCAAAGATTAAGCAAACCCATTTTCAAGTGATCAAACTAGTTACTCAAAACAGCAAATCGAACAAACAAAACATATATTCATGTTATACACGAGCCATAGACACTAATTAACACTTTTATAATTCAAATACATCAAGAACACAAAATCTAATAATTTTAGAAAGTTACCCAAATGAGATGAAATTGGTATCAAGTCGAAGAGGATGAAGAGAGGATTCCAAATATGTAATTTGTTTTGATGTTAGCCTCCAAATCTGAAATTAGATGATGAATCTTGTTTGAGTTCTTGAGAGGAAAATGGAAGTATGAAAAGAGAGAAAGAGAAAAAATGAGAGGAGGAGGTTGAAGGTTTGACTAGTTGACCTAGTCAAATCTTTGGCCTCTTTGCAAGTTAGTCCCTCTAGTTCGGGTGCGGGTGCGTGAATTAACCAAACGAATTATTTTGAATTACACGAGAGATGTTATAATCCAATAACGAAAATATTTTAAGAATGTTAGCTAATGGAGGATACGAATCAAGATACTGAGGATATTATTAAAATAAAAAGACGGGCTTTAAAATAATTTAACGGAAAAATGCGGGATGTTACATTACCCACACCTTAAAAGAAATTTCGTCTCGAAATTTAGTTGGAAGCAATAGTCGTTGCTTCTTACTCGAGACCTTACGTTGTCAATGCTATGAATAAGTGAAGATACGTCCTTGGGCATTCCCACGAATTTGGATAGTCGGGGTTTCACGTTGTATTAAGGCTTGGTTTACGATCCACCATTTCAACCGGTTTTTCCCATGGAGGGGAGTTTGTCATCAATAGTAGGTTTATCTAGAAGGATAGCACATTCCTGTTCTGCAGGACACGTCTCTAAGTTTGTTACATGAAATGTAAGGTAAACAGAAACTTTAATTGAGTAAGGAGATCTAAACGGTAGGAGGCGGTTCCAATACGCCCCAAGATTTCAAAAGGATTAATATATCACGGTTTTAACTTTCCCTGATTCCCGAAATGGATTACACCTTCCCAAGGTGCGGGTTCTCAATATTACACGGTCACTGACTTGGGATTCGAGAGGTTTACATCGAATATCGGTATAGCCCTTTTGGCGACTACGGGTCGTCTTGAGTACTTCTCAGACTTGAACGATCTCAACTGTTATTTCTTGAATGAGTTCGGATTCGGTGATTTGCTTGCCACATGCTTTGGTCCAACGAATAGGGGTATGACATTTGCGGTCATATAGGGTTTCAGAAGTGCGGCATTAATACACGAATGGTAACTGCTGTGTGAGAGGAGACAACTAAAGGCAACAATACAAGTTTGTAACATGTCTTTCCAAGATGTGAAATGTACGTTTGTTTGGTCCGTTGGTTATGGATGATACACGGCACTCATGTTTAAACGTGTCCCTAAGGTTCCTTGTAAGGCATCCCGAATTTAGAAGTGAGATGAGTATCCCGATCTGAAATTTTAATTGAGATGGTACGCCGTGCCGAGTTAGAATTTTTCTTTAATACACGTTTGAACAGGTTTCGTTTCTCAAGAGGTCCGCATCGCGGAAGATCCATCGGTTCCCGAAAATGGTTGTTAGGACTATTCACCATCGTGGCGAATACTAATATAATGTGAAGAGTTTCTCTCTCCATTGAGAAGTTTTTATAAAAAGTTTCCTTACACGGAAGTGCGAGCGATAAGATAGGAGTGAAATGAGAACTTAGAATAGGATGAGTTCACACCTTGAGGTAACCATGTCACGCACTTAGTGGTCGAATGTTGAGGCTTGGTGGGATAACAAGATAGTACACGTAGTTGTATGATAAGTCAAAGAAGAGTGAAGTATCCTTGGATTGGGTGTTATCTTAAGTTCCAGTAATATCAGGCGAAAAATGGTGAAATAACAGGGCTATGTAACGTGGCACGTGTTGATGAGAAGGTTGATTGGGTCCATGATTAAGTATTCAAATTTTTCGAGCAAATTAACGAATTTCAGTTTCCTTGATTTCGAGTCAAGAGAGTATGCCTTTCGGGCGTTCAAGTAGAAATATTTCCATATTTGAGTTCCAGTGTACTAAATGAATTTAGCTAGTAAGGTTTGTGTGAAAGATCATGTTCAAAGTTCGGACACGGAGAGGTTTAAATTTTTCCCTCAGTGAGTTAACGAGTTTAAAGGTCGTGCAACACGAGAAAAGTCGGAAATGAATCTTCAGTGATAACCGGTGAGATCTAAGATTTTACGAATACAAGTCTGAGTCGTGAGGGTTTCCCGATTACGTGTGGTTCCGATTGCGAGATGTATTGAGATACTTTGACCACTAACAACATGGTCTAAAATTTGAACTTCGTTTAACCAAAATTCTCACTTGGAGAATTCGGTATAGAGTTGCTCTTTTCTCAAGTGTTCGAGCGTAATTCGGAGACGTTGTTCGTTTTCTTCTTCGCTTGAATAGGTTTAGAACATCAATTATAAGTACGGTAACAATTTTGTCTAAATAAGTTTGCACACGCAGCTCCGGAGGTTTATGAATACAGACGGAGCCTTAGACTAACTGAACGGTACTAAGAGAGATTTACAACTATCGTAGCGAGTTCGAAAAATGGTTTAGGAGACATCGTCTCCCTCAACCCGCAATTGATGATAACAAGGATGGAGATCGATTTGGTATACACACGAGATCCTCGTACTTGATCAAGACGTCATTGATACGGGGAAAAAGAATATCGGTTCTTAACCGGAAATTATTTAGTTCATAATAATCTATACAAGACGATAGGGAAATATTTCTTCTTAACGAATAGGTTTTGAGCTCCTCAGCTCTATAGGTGTCAAGTTAAAATTCAAATTATCCACCCAATAAGTTTAACGTACATCCTCCGATATAAATTTGGTGGCACACAATAGTTTTCCGTGGGTCACTTGAATGGCCTAAGTAATATCTAGGGGGGGAGTGGTGGAGTGCAAAGAGTACGAGTCAAAGTCTTGGTTATAAAATGTCTAACGGTAACCAAATCGAATAAGTATGAAATATGCGGGTTGTTGTGAAGAAACGAACCTGTGACTAGTCCATCGTCGTCTCGGGCATCTTAGGTGTCGATGTTGAAAGTTCAACGGCAGGCATTGGGGTTGGCTTTCTTCTTTGGGCACGCATTCTAATAATGACCCAGTTGGCCACATTCGAAATAAACAACCGCCCTTTGCGCATTGGGCGTCTTTTGAGCGACGGTAACGGTACTTTTACAAATATGGGCCACATGGCCACTTCTTTGACACCTGATGCAAAATGGTTTGCCACATTCACCCAAATGATGTTTGCGACATTCGTTACAGTAGGGCAGGTTTCCGGCATACCCTTTCTTGCCGTCGGAGGTGAAGGACTTCTTGGTGAAGTTGTTGTTGTAGTTGCTCGATGGAGAGGCTTCCCATTTTCTTTTGTTGTTACCCGGTTGGTCCTCGGCCGTTGGTGTCGGCGCTTCAATTTCATTCACCGTTTTTATAGATTGACGGGCCATCGTTAAAGCCTCTTGTAGGTTGGCGGGTTTGGATGATACTACCTCTTGGTGAATGTTCTTTGGGAGGCCTTCCATGTAAAGTTCAACTCTTAGGGATTCAGGAGTCATGAGGTTCGGGCAACTTAAGGCTAGTTCGACAAACCGTTGATTATAAGCTTCGAGGTCATTCCCGACTGTTTTTAAATTCCTTAGCCCCTGTTCGAGCCTTTGAGTTTCATTGCGCTGGAAGTATTCGGTGATCATTCTTTCTCTTAATTCGGTCCAAGAGAGTGTGTAGGCTTCATCGATACCCACCGATTGTACATGCGTGTTCCACCATGAGAGAGCAACACAGGTGAAAGTGAGGGTGGAGAATTTGACCTTATCTCGGTCTCGACAACCGCTTATGCTAAAAACGGATTCCGTTTGATCAAACCATCGGGTGAGAGCAACTGGTCCCCCGGTTCCATCGAAAGTGGGAGGATTGTACTTCATGAAGTTTTTGTAGGAGCAACCTTCGTTTGAATCACCGGCCCCACGATTGTTGTTGTTGGAAAAGTGATCGGCCACGGCCGCACCCACGGTGGTGGTTATCATTCGTTGAAGAGCTTGTTCTAGAGTTTTGAGAGGAGTATTGTGTTGACCTTGGTGAGCCATTGTTCCTTCATGACACAAGAATATCGTTGATTAGTATTCTTAACAATACTAATCTTGATATGGAATAATGATGAAGAGAAAATTTTCCTTGACTCGCCTTAAATTCTTTGTGTCGTAATGTCGGAACGTTCATATGAGTCACCGTAATATAATCCCGGCAACTATATTACCCTGATTCATATGTGCATTCGACATTATTCTATAAAGTCAAGGTGGCGCGTCAATCAAATTAAACAACGAAAGATTTAGATGAAGCGAGAGTTAGTTATGAGTAGAAACGTTCGAGTATAAATGCACAAATAGTCAAGTAATCCCTACTTCAAGTCTATATGCCGGTTGTAGTCTAGATTCACTAATGTACCCTATGACTCGGGGTTGACACCAGTGAACTCTAAATCCCTACAACCAATGCTCTGATACCACTTGTAGCGACCCCGACAAATCGTCAATTGACGGCGTCGACTACTTAGGTCCCGTTGCATGGTCATAGTTCTTTAACGTGACATTTGACCAAAGATATGTCGCATTCCTTTCAAAAATAAAGATTGTTTCAAAGTTTACAAGAATTGTTCATCCAAAAGTTACGTTACAAAGTTATAGTTACATGTGAAACCTATGCGACACAGTTTTAAAGAAAGTCAAAAGACGCTCCATGAAATGCATGTATACTCGACATCCAATGCAAGTATCAAATAATGAGCGGAAGCATGTTTCACATAGCGTTCAAAGACCTGAGAAAAACATAGAAATCTGTCAACGAAAACGTTGGTGAAATCATAGGTTTAAGTAAGTAAGTGAGTAAAAGTAAGTCGAACCACAAGATTTGCAACATTGATAAAATAGTAGTACATTCTAAAAGTTAATATTCACGAGCACCCAATTATCAAGGCTTAACATTCCGTCCGTTGAACCCCATTAATAGTGCTAGAACAACACTGTTTCTCGAAAATGTATTTCATCTGTGGAAGGTAGCGAACCGTCCGAGATGAGGGTTTGTCAAACCCATATGGCCATACAACATAAGTTCACACCTACACTTACACACTGCAAGAGTAACTAATGATAATCGAATTGAGGATTTTATTCTAAACTCGTATGTAGAATGTTTGTTTTCCTCTACTTATGTTCACTTAGTTAAAAAGAAATGTTTATGTTTTCTCATCCCAAATTTAAGTTCAAAAGAGTAAAAGTGGGACTATGATCTCACCTTGAGTGCAAGAGTAATAAAGTACTTCAACAAGTAAACGCGTGCAAAGACAAAGCTAGTCTTGACCTAAACATATAGGTTGTATCAATAACGGTAAACACGATAAGTCAAAGATGTTCAATTAGTCCTATGGCTCGCTACGACTCGATTATAAAGCATGTGAATCAAATTGTCAAGTTTCATGCAAGATACAAGTATATAATCATGTTAGAAAGATTGCATAATCATTTGGTTAAGTTTGACAAAAGTCAAACTTTGGTCGGGTCAAAGTCAACGAAAAAGTCAACGCATTCGGGTCGGGTCTCGAACTATTTTTTTCTGAGGTTTTTATTCATATATAAGCATGTTAGAACAAGTCTCATGTGAATCGGAGGTCCATAGCGTGCCAAACATTTTTCTTATTTTGACCAAGGAGGTCAGAGCCTGGACACGGCTTATGCCGCGCCGCAGCCCACAATTGTCGCGCCGCGACAATACACGGGAGCTGGTACCTGGCCAGTTTCAAATGTTCAAGTCTTGATCCAAAATTCGTTTTAGCACAAAATGCAAACCGTAAACATTTAGAACTCGCACCTTATATCGTTGGAAAGCTCTTTTGACAAGGAACATAACTAAACATGTTTCATCAAACAAAAACATCATTTCCAATAACCGATTTCTCGTCATGTGATCATTTAAAGACCATTTTCAAGTTTCAAGTTCACAAAATGCATTTTAAGTTTCGGGAATCCGATTCACACATGT
The DNA here is from genome assembly GCF_046630445.1 of Rutidosis leptorrhynchoides. Classification (NCBI taxonomy): domain Eukaryota; kingdom Viridiplantae; phylum Streptophyta; class Magnoliopsida; order Asterales; family Asteraceae; genus Rutidosis; species Rutidosis leptorrhynchoides. Next base: position 389,231,192 of record NC_092333.1, on the reverse strand, counting down.
GATATGCCGTTTTGAAGGTAATGAAATATGCATTACAACTAAACACTAACAATTAACATTTCATGGTATTCAAGCATCAAAAAGTTCATCTCGAGAACGATCAAACCCTAATCAAGAATCACAAAATCATTAATCATGTTTTTGAAGTTTTACAAATCAACCTACACATCAAAATGAAGCTAGTGATACTAGTAACACAATTAAAACATGAACTTTAACAATTTAACAACATTTAATCTTCCAAAATCAAAGATTAAGCAAACCCATTTTCAAGTGATCAAACTAGTTACTCAAAACAACAAATCGAACAAACAAAACATTTATTCATGTTATACACGAGCCATAGACACTAATTAACACTTTTATAATTCAAAAACATCAAGAACACAAAATCTAGTGATTTTATAAAGTTACCCAAATGAGATGAAATTGGTATCAAGTCGAAGAGGATGAAGAGAGGACTCCAAATATGTAATTTGTTTTGATGTTAGCCTCCAAATCCGAAATTAGATGATAAATCTTGTTTGAGTTCTTGAGAGGAAAATAGAAGTATGAAAAGAGAGAAAGAGAGAAAATGAGAGGAGGAGGTTGAAGGTTTGACTAGTTGACCTAGTCAAATCTTTGGCCTCTTTGCAAGTTAGTCCCTCTAGTTCGGGTGCGGGTGCTTGAATTAACCAAACAAATTATTTTGAATTAAACGAGAGTACGAGAGATGTTATAATCCAATAACAAAAATATTTTAAGAATGTTAGCTAATGGAGGATACGAATCGAGATACTGAGGATATTATTAAAATAAAAAGACGGACATTAAAATAATTTAACGGAAAAATGCGGGATGTTACAACTCCTTGGTATCCATGGTTGCGTATGACGTTGATGCTCGTGGGACAAATTGTGAAGTTGAGGTTTACGACGCGATTGTGGTTGGAGGTGGTAATGCTACTGTTGGTGTTGATGATGGTGGTACTGGTTATGCTGCTGGTGCTGCTGCTGGTGTTTGTAATCTTTGTACCATATTCTCCAAAGCCACTACTCCAGCGCGAAGCTCGTTGACTTCTTCTATTACACCGGGGTGATTGTCAGTTCGGACGAGTGGATAAATAAAATCTAGAATTTGATGTAGTATGTAATCGTGACGAGATACCCTGGAAATGAGAGAGAAAATGGTGTCTAAAACAGGTTCGCCGGTAAGTGCTTCAGGTTCATCACCAAAAGGGCAATGTGGTGGATGGAAGGGATCACCTTCTTCTTATCTCCAATGATTGAGGTGGCTACGAACCCATTCCCAATTCATCCAGAATAGATGATGGCTGATTGGTTGATCCATTCCGGTCACACTGCTTTCGGAGCTTGAGTGAGATTCCATTTCGGAATCCGAGTGACTTGAACTGATGACGAATTCCATTTCGTACGATTGAATAAAGGATTTTTCGATATGAAATGATTTTCTGGCTATCGTATGGTATTCTATTTACATAGAACATCTATATATATATAGCAAAAGATTTCTTAGATTACGGAGGAATTTACGGGATATGTCGGGCAAAGTTTACAGTAACAGATACGCTAAGATTTGAATTAGTAGATACGCTAAGATATGAATTTTTGTCTATACACTATTCATACAATCAATACAATAAGATGTGTCTAGACTAAGAAAGATAAGCAGGTAATTTCCTAAGGATGATAAGTAGGTAATTTTTGACACAAAATGATAAGCAAAACTTTTGACATGAAGACACGGTCGAAGTCCAGACTCACCAATGCATCCTAACGACTTATCAGTTAGACACACTAATGCAGACCTGGTTCGCTAAGACCACCGCTCTGATATCACATGTAAAGATTCGTCCTAATCCATAAGAACGAATACAACAATTTATGATTATATCGCAAGGTATTTGACCTCTATATGATACATTTTACAAACATTGCATTCGCTTTAAAAGACAATCTTTCATTACATCGAAAGTTGACAGGCGTGCATACCATTTCGTAATATCCATCTATAAATGATCTAATCTGTCATTTACTTAATCATAATCTTTACTGAACTCAACGACTTGAATGCAACGTCTTTTGGAATATGCCATGAATGATTCCAAGTAATATCTTTAAAATGAGCTAATGCACAGCGGAAGATTTCTTTAATACCTGAGAATAAACATGCTTTAAAGTGTCAACCAAAAGGTTGGTAAGTTCATTAGTTTAACATAATCATTCATTTCCATCATTTTAATAGACCACAAGAATTTCATTTCCATTTCTCATAAATATACGTCTCATGCATAGAGACAAAAATCATTCATATGGATTGAACACCTGGTAACCGACATTAACAAGATGCACATAAGAATATCCCATATCATTCCGGGAAATCCATCGGACATGATAAAAAACGAATTCGAAGTACTAAAGCATCCGGTACTTTGGATGGGGTTCGTTAGGCCCAATAGATCTATCTTTAGGATTCGCGTCAATTAGTAGATCAGTTTACTAATTCTTAAGCTACCAAGAAAAAGGGGCATATTTGGCTTCGATCATTCAACCATATAATGTAGTTTCGATTACTTGTGTCTATTTCGTAAAACATTTAAAAAAAATTCGCATGTATTCTCAGCCCAAAAATATAAAGGGTAAAAAAAGGCAAATGAAACTCACCATACTGTATTTCGTAGTAAAAATACATATAACGTCATTGAACAAGTGCAAGGTTGGCCTCGGATTCACGAACCTAAATTAATTAATTATATATATATATATATATATATATATATATGTTGGACAATATTTGTCTAACAAATTAGGTCAAGTCATAGTGTATCTCAATCTTAATACTCGAGATTAATATGCAAAGGTCAACAAAAGTCAATTTGACTCAAAATGATTTCCAAAATCTATACATGATTAATATATAGTTTAAATATCGTCGTTTTATATTTTTAAATATTTTTAAAAAATTTATTAGAGTAGATAATATAATTCATTTATTAATAAATAAAATTTTTATATTAAAATTTATATAATAAAATATACTTATATATATATTAAGTAATAAAATTTATAGAGTTCATTTAATATCATAAAGATAATATGATAGGTATTATTAAAGTAATTTTATTACACGTAGTAAAATATGTTTGTATCACATATTTATTTGATAAAATAATATCTATAATAATAGTAAGTAAAAGTTTTATTATTTTGTAATAATTATTATTATTATTCTATTAATAAAAATATCGATATTTATAATTACTAAAATGACATTATGATAAAATGATAATTCTAATTATGATAACTTTAATATTTACGATACTTTTTAATATTATCTTTAAAATAATAATTCTATTTAAAATGATAATAATAATGATATTTTATAATAACAATGACATTTCTATTAAAATGATAATTTTTGTTAAAATGGTAGTTTTAATACTAACGATACTTTTAATAATAATAGTAATGATAAAAATAATAAGAACGATAATTTTATCTAAATCAATATCTTATAATATTTTAATTTCATCATGATACTCATACTCATTATTTCCTAATCGTTTCGTTTAATAGCTTTTAATCGACTTTTATATCGTATTCATAATAATGATAATAATAGTAATCAAAATAATTAGGTGTTACTAATATTAGTTTTAATTACAATAATACTAATAATGATAATTACTATGACATTATTAACGATAATACTAATAATTATTTTAATGATAATATAATAATAATAATAATAATAACAATAACTATTTTTAAATAATGATATATATATTAATAATGATAATAATAATAATAATAATAATAATAATAATAATAATAATAATAATAATAATAATAATAATAATAATAATTAGATAATAATAATAATAATAATACTAATTATAACTTTAACGATAATAACGATAGTAATAATAATAAAAATAACAATTTTAATGATAATTCCTTTTATTGATAAAGATAATAATAATAATAATAATAATAATAATAATAATAATAATAATAATAATAATAATAATAATAAGATAAAACTAGAACGACGATAATAACGACGATAATAATAATCATTTTTAATAATAATACAAAAATTCGATTGACTATAACTTCAAATCCGTTCATCGAAACCATTCGATATCTAAATGAAAAGTTCTTAATTTTTCGCTAGCTTTTCAACGACATGCATATCTTATACCTTATCTCAACCGCATACGTAACTAATTCAAGATTCAACATATCCTATCTAATAGCAATATGAAAAGTACAAGCATGCATAATCCTATATTCTCGAGCACTAGTCAGGGATACACTATTAGTATGTAAAAATTAAATTATGAGTACTCACGTATCAATATTGCAGGAAAGGTACGTAGATGCAACGGAGATGATAAACACTAAATTGACCTCACGAGCATACCCATGAACCATACCCATCATCTCCATAGCTATAACCCATAATTTCCTTAGCCCTATCCTACTCGCAAACCCGTTTTGAAAATTACCCGAACAGCACTCCGTCGTAGTGTTTTATGTATAAATACTATAATAATACTCCTAACTATAATATTAATCTTTAATAATAATAATAATAATAATAATAATAATAATAATAATAATAATAATAATTTTAATATATATAAATATAGAGAGAGTAGAGATTGAGAATGAAGAGGATTCGGGCACCAGACTAATCGAGCTTTATACATAATTTGGGCAACCACACCCCATGCGATTACATGGGGTTTGTGGTAGTAATTCATGCGATCGCATGAAGTTAATTGACAGCTGGTATCCATCGAATTCCTTGCCGACACTCCCATTTTACATATTACATATGATACATAAGTTTATATATTATTTAATATATAATATATTTAATCTTTAGAATTAATTAAATATTATATTATATTTACGTGCATAGTAAAAATGTAATTTTTTTTCAAATGACTCGTACATTGTCACTAGACTCATGTACCACTTCGGTTTTTCGAACGCACTTTCGTACGTTTAGAAAACTAGCCTTTTACGTTACGCGACGTGTACCCTTATTAATAATTTGACTTACTCATCAATAAATTATCTTATAAAAAATGTAACTTATAAAATTGAGCATTGTGGTCATTTACTTCTATAAATCAGTGACTCGTTGTTTGTCAAAATATTTTATTTTAAATCATGACGTTTTATGACTAAGTTAAAATATATATATATATATATATATATATATATATATATATATATATATATATATATATATATATATATATATATATATATATATATATATTTATTTATTTATTTAAAATTGTAAATTTGTACAATATATATATGTTTGAAATATTTATCTAATGATATAATATTTAGTCTTTCAAAACCAATTACATTTCAAGTTCGTTTTATGTAATTTACTTGTTTTAAATAATAGTAGTTATTTTACTAAATAGTGTTTTTAATATGAAAACTAAAGAGTTGATTTATCGAGAGACACGAGTTAATCAAGTAAAGTACACTTTTGAATTTTAAACGGAAATGATTGCTAACTTTTGACTAACTCTCGTAAATGACACTTTTGTAAATTATTCTTACCAAATATTCCGGATACCGTTAAAAAGGAAAGGTTTTCTAAATCAAAGTGGACCTCTTAACAGAGATTCGCAATCATAATTCAATGTAACTGTTAAATCAATCATTTGATAACATCTTCTAATTCCATCGATAAAATATTTTGAAATAAATACGTTCATGTATCGTATTATACATCTAATACTTTGTTAACGTTTCCGAGTTATAATATATACACATATAGATATATAATCATATATGTTCATATAATGGTTCGTGAATCATTGGAATTTGGTCGAGGTTAAATGAATGTATGAACATAGATTAAAATCCTTGAGATTTAATTTAACAACCTTTGCTTATCGTGTCAGAATAATATAAAGATAAAGTTTGAATTTGGTCGGAAATTCCCGGGTCGTCACACAATGTCCACAACTCTCTAGCGTCATCCATAAGTCACTATCCATCTAGGCCTCATAGTTAGCCTAATTTCCTTTCAACTCATCACTAAGGAGATGCTTGGGGATCACCAAGACTTACACCCTTCCAATTCATAACCATTAACATGGTTACCTACGCACCTCAAAGATAGTCAACAACCATGACTCTACTCGTACACGTATGTGGCCGACGAAAGCGCCTCCCAAAAATGGCACTACCATGCATACACTCACAGAAAAGTGGTCGTCAAAGAGTGAACAGCACTCACCACATAACTCACACGCAAAAGTGACCGACAAAGAGTGAACAACATTCATCACACACATCAAACCGCAATAGTGGTCAACGAAGAGTGAAATCTCACGGGATCACTCACCACACTACATCAAGTAGCCAACAAAAGTGAATCCTTACGTCAGGACGTCACTTGCCACCACACTCACAACGAGCATCGAAACACGACGCTCTAGCTAAGACGATCACACGTCACGTACCCTCACATGGTGATAAAACACCCGGTATACACTAACCCAATAACACGCGCACAAGAGGGAACGGTACTCGCACAATGACCGTCGGCGTTCACAACAACCATTAGCATACTTACCACCGCGTAACACTAATCCTTAGGTGGTATTGAACTCACGAAATTAAACCCACCAAACACGTCCACGCACACATGATGATATGGTATCGAATGCCCGAACTTTAAACCCATATCACTTGCCAACACGATGTGGTATCGAACACGCCAAATTTAAACCAACATCGCATCCACGCTCTTTCAGCCTCGATTACTCAACGAGTAGTGTAACATCGCGCACTGCTACACCATAGTGAATCCTGACGGATAACACTAAACTACACACGCTCTTTTGGCCTCGATCACAACGAGTAGTGTAACATCGCGCCCTGCTACACTATAGTGAATCCTAACGGATAACACTAACCATACCACCCCGAACAATTAAAACTTACACATAAACGCAAGATCGTTCCACTTACTAGGACACTATCGCCTCCAATGTCCTACAGGTCTCACTCAAGGCACAACACACTATTTATACACTCTACCGAGTGCAACCCGAAACCATAAACGTAAGCCGACCGCTCGCCACAAATTATCTCCAACGGAGAATAAAGTTTAGCTAAGGCTTACACGCACACCGCATGCTATAACTAAAATGTACAACATACAAATACCACAATAAAAGTACCTGAACGTCTTCTCACGCCATTGCCAGCTCGGGACACTCCGCCTTGCGATGTCCTTCTTCCCGGCAATTGAAACACACAACACAGCTACTCTTCGATACCGGGCACTCCTAAAACTTGTGCCCCTTTCACCACAATTGTAACATCTAGGCGCACTAGAATCTAATATACCCGTCCATATACCACCCGTGCTCACACTTGCACCCTTAGTTCTCTTACTTGGAGCACCATACGAAACAACCCTTTTCTTACTTGAAGGTTCACCTACTATCGATCGCGAATGCGACTCGAAACCCCTAGCCACGGAGAATAACTCCGCGAACGAGTTAACTTGACCAAGGATAATTTTGTTCCGTAAGTCATCATTCAAAGTTCGATAGAAATCTCCCATCAACATACTATCTCTTTCGTTATACTCCGGGCAAAAACGAGCCTTCGCCATAAAGGTCGTCTTGAGAGTATTCAAATCCATAGAACCTTGTTGCAAATTTCACAACTTGTCACGCAACTCCGCCAAATCGGCTTGCGTCCGGAACTCCTCGAAGAATTCCTTCTTAAAATCGTCCCACGATAACCCCATAAATGACTCACCACCAACAATATCAATTTTACCGTCCAACCAATCCTTTACCCTACCCCGCAACAAGCTAGTAGTGAGTCGTGTCCTCTTCTCGGGAGGGCATTCAATAGTTCGAAAACACCCTTCGACATCTAAGATCCATGTTGTGCTTATCAAAGGATCCGGTTTCCCGTCATACATTGGAGGGTTAGTCCTCATGAAGCTCTTATGACAACGCTCCATTTCACCACTACTTTGAAATTCGGAATACTTCCTATCCATTTCTTCTCGTAACGCTCCCAATTACTCCGTGACAGCGGTCGCAACTCTAGCGTTAAACTCATCGTCGTCGCTTTGATTCACCCTTGAAGTTTCGCTCCTTGTATTCATTCTAAAGAATGCAAACGATTAAACAACGAACGCATAAAACCACAGACGCAACATCGCCCTATATTACTCAACAATCGTCTTACATCATATAACGACCCTCAATTTTTCCATTCTATATTTTTCCTTATTAAATGCCCAACAAAATAATTAAACTTAACAATTATACTTTAATTAACGATTGTTAAGAATTATATTAATTAACTTTATGTAATAATTAATAAGTTAATAAAAGATAAAAATAATAAGCTTATTAACTTTTGTGAATAAATAAATAACTTTAAAACTTGTGTATTTAAAATATTTAAACTTGGATAATTAAGGAACCATTTATGTCATACCCTGTCCTAATCCATCTGGACGAAGTCATTACATTTGGTTACATCACGAGGTACTTGACCTCTATACAAACTTTCTTTACATCGAAAGTTGACGGCATGCATACCATTTCATAATATATCCAACTATAATTGACTTAATAATAATCTTGATGAACTCAACGACTCGAATGCAAGGTCTTTCGAAATATGCCATGAATGACTCCAAGTAATATGCTTAAAATGAGCTAATGCACAGCGGAAGATTTCTTTAATACCTGAGAATAAACATGCTTTAAAGTGTCAACCAAAAGGTTGGTGAGTTCATTAGTTTATCATAAATAATCATTTTATAATTTTAATAGACCACAAGATTTGATATTTCAATATATATCTCATACATAGAGATAAAACTCATTCATATGGTGAACACCTGGTAACCGACATTAACAAGATGCATATAAGAATATCCCCTATCATTTCGGGAAATCCATCGGACATGATAAAAATGAATTCGAAGTACTAAAGCATCTGGTACTTTGGATGGAGTTTTTTAGGCCCAATAGATCTATCTTTAGGATTCGCGTCAATTAGTAGATCGGTTTACTAATTCTTAGGCTACCAAGCAAAAAGGGGCATATTCGGCTTCGATCATTCACCCATATAATGTTGTTTCAATTACTTGTGTCTATTTCATAAAACAGTTATAAAAACAGCGCATGTATTCTCAGTCCCAAAAATATATATTGCAAAAGCATTTAAAAAGGGAGCAAATGAAACTCACAATACTGTATTTTGTAGTAAAAATACCTATGACGACACTGAACAAGTGTAGGGCTGGCCTTGGATTCACGAACCTATATCAAGTATATATATTAACACCTCTAACTAACATGTAATAGTAATCAAACCAGTTTATATATATTAATTATATAATATATTACTTATTTAAAATAGTAGCGTATTTATTATTTCAAATGTTATGTATATTTATATATGTTATAGTAACTTAAGATATACTTATGATATATGTAATATTTATATATTTACATAATTATCTTTTGTTAAAATAATATTTATAATAAAAAATGTTAATAATAATAATAATAATAATAATAATAATAATAATAATATTTAAAAATAATATTAATGGTGATAATAATAATAATAATAGCTATACTAATAATATTTATAATAATAATCTTTAGTAATGATAATAATTAGGTTTAATAATGAATATGATAATAATAGTTTTGATAAAAATGATAATTTTTCTATTAATGATAATAATAATAAAAATGATACTTTAATAAAAAGGCTAGTTTTTAATAAACATGATACTAGTAATAATATTAATAATAATAATTATAATAATAAAAATAATAATAATAACAACAATAATAATAATAATAATAATAATAATAGTAGCAGTAGTAATAATAATAATAATAATAATAATAATAATAATAATAATAATAATAATAATAATAATAATAATAATAATAATAATAATAATAATAATAGTAATAATAATAATAGAAAACTACCTCAAAGAAGTAATCCTTAAAAAATGCCCAAGTCCAGGTTTGAACCCGCGACGTCCCGCTAACCCGATAACATCCTTAACCATATATTTATTAGTATCGTTGTTTTACCTATCATTAATGAATCACAATCATCATCATGCCATATCGTCTTATTATTTTGTGTATCATTATATTTAATTTGTTATTCATTATCATCGTCTTCATAATCACTACCAACGTGATCATAATCATAACCAACACTCGTCATTATCATTTTATGTATCCACCATCATTTATTTCTCTAACCTTTAATATACATCATCTCAACTTCTTAACCACAATTTTATCATACCATACCCTATTTCGATTATACGTAACCATCATCATCTTATTTCCCGCCATTTATGATTATCATTGTTATATTAACATAATCATAATCATCTATCTTCATTATTATTAGCTTATCTCGTCATCAACTCAATCATCATCTTAAACATTAACCCTACTCATCATCATCAATATTAATAACATAAGTTGAATCGAGTAGTAACAGAATCCTAATTGCACGAACGCCATTAATCATTTCTACTTATATTTGGGTTTTGGCCCACAATAGGAACCCGATATAAAAAAACATAATACCGCCCATGCAGACCAATTAAATCCTTTAAAGGATCGGGTACCAAATACAATGGATGTGTACGTGTAATAGCTGGCTCCACAGTAATCCAAAAGTAATATTTATTCTCCAAATGGTTATCAAATTGTCGGCCAAAGGCAAAAGAAAAAGTGGGTGCCATACTTTTGTCTCTGCACAGAATTTTGTTAACCAATACATTATTAATTTCCACCCTCATCATCATTCATTATTTTATATCTTCTTTATGCACCCATCATTTTCCTAGTTGCAGCTGATATGTGCCATCGTGCACAGCTTGTTTCGATCAGAAACAACAGAAAAGTAAACGGCTGCTAACGCAGGTGAGTGACGATTAAATGGGTGTCAGTTTTTAAACAGAATAGTTACAGTGTTTTAGTGATTGAGATATGGGGCTTCAAAAGAAAAAAAAAAAACGCAGGTATAACTGCAATGGTTTTGATGGTTTTCTTGAGTTTTTGTTGGGTTTGTTGCCTACTTTTTCATTAATTTAAGGATAGGATTCGGGTTGGGTTTATGATTGAAACGAAAGTAGCAGCAGGATAAAAAGAAACGTGCAGCAGAAATCTTACATGGTTTTTGGCTTTGTTTGATTCGAACATTTGCAGATAGAAGGCAGAAGTGGTCATCGGTTAATAGTAGAAACAAGTGGGTTTCGATTTATGATGATGATTTGTATTAGCAAAATATAATTGCAGGTGTGTAGAAGGGTTACTAATTGCAGTAACTTGCAGGAGGGTTTTGATTTACACAGATTTAAAATTTTTTTTTATCTACGATGGTTGTATTGGTTGGGTTCTGCAGTTTGATCGAAAACAATAACGATAAACAAAATAGGCTTGCAAACTTTAATTGTGTATCATAATATAAATCAAAAGATCGTCAACATAATCGCTATATCCATTGTTCCAACATCTTCTTCCTACAACTTTACCATTCACCTTCTTTCTCGTTTCACCATCGATATCCTAGATACATCATCACCTATATTCTTTGTTAGTAAACAGAAACAGGAGAGAGTACCGGTACGTTGCAGTTATACTCATGTAAAGAGGAGTGGGTTTCGAATAGGGTTGAAGCAGGTGGTTTGTGAAGGTGGTTATTAATCAAACAACAAGTGATTGTTGGTGTGTTAATGGTGGTTCGATGAAATGGTGATGAATGAAGATACGGGTGTACGCATATATATATATATATATATATATATATGTGTGTGTGTGTGTGTGTGTGTGTGTGTGTGTGTGTAATGTATATATATATGTATATATATATATATATATATATATATATATATATATATTATATAGTTATTATATATATATATATATATATATATATATATATATATATATATATATATATATATATATATATATATATATTTTATATGATAAAGAAGTGTAATGAATATGGATGTTGAAGTTACAGAAAACAAACAAACATGTATTAGTTGTGATGATGGTGTTGGAGGTTGTACATAGGCTCTAGAGAAGAAAAGAAGTAGTGCATGTATGTGTGTCATATGTACATATTATATTAGATATATAGATAAGAATAAGAATTAGGCTAGTGGATATGAAAGAATGAAAACAGAAACAGTAAATTGATTGTTAAATTCCAACTCACGGATCAACAAACTATTACACTCTGCCGACAGTTTCTAAGGGATAGTATTTCGGGCTCCGTTGATAAATTTGTGATGATTAAAAGTCTTCGAAAAATTCTTAGATTTTTACAACAATTATATTTATTTATTTTGGTCATTATGGTATAAAATTTGATTATTAACTACTAAATAAAAATTACATCACTGTCCGCCCTCGATTTCAGGTAAAATATGAAAAGTGTTCAAATTTAACAATTAGCTCATAAATACATTTTTAATAAGCCTAAAATTTATAGAACTCATTTTTCGTATCACCGTTTATTTTAAAATTATGTTTCCAATTATTATTTATATATATGTATATATATATATATATATATATATATATATATATATATATATATATACACACACACCTAGCAAGATACAATTAATTGTTCGTGAATCATCGAAACTGGTCGAAGGTCAAATGAATATAGGAAACAGTTCAAACTTTTTAAGACTCAACTTTACAGACTTTGCTTATCGTGTCGAAATCATATAAAGATTAAGTTTAAATTTGGTCGAAAATTTCCGGGTCGTCACAATTTAAGCTAAAATAAAGTACAAGGACTTAAGTGAAAAAGTTAAACCCTAATCCCCATAAACCCTAGCCGATTTTAGGAGGGTAAAATTACCCTTTTACCCTCCGAATTTTCGGCCCTAAGCAACACTCTTAACCTCCTCTTCAAGCTAACTTGTTCCCTAAGTAAATCTAACCCTAACCCTAATTCTAGAATTTTCCTAACACTCCTATAAATAGAGGCCTAACCTAAACCTTTTCATTGTACCAAATCACAATCAAATCTCTCTCCCAAAAATCTCTCCTCTCCCTCTTATTTTCGGCTCAAAGCCGAAACCATCACCATCGAAATCCACCACCACCTTCAAGGGATTTCCAAGTGATCTTCAAGTGTTCTTCGCGTTTTTCGTGTTCTTCAAGAATCTTCGAGGTGTTCTTCGAATCTTCAAAGGCTTTGATCTTCAATCTTCATCGTGTTCATCTTTTCTTTGTTAGTCGTCTTCGAATCTTCAAAGGTATAACATAAACCCTAACTTATTTACATAAACTTTGAGTTTTGTTTAATTCATGTTCATGTTATAAACTTATTCATAAACATATACATAAACACACCTAGATCTATACATGAAAAAAAAATTATATTAATGTGTATGTCTGTATGTCGACTAGAAAAAAAAAAGGGAAAAGGAAAGTTTGATCTTCAAAACCCTAGATAACAATTAGGAGATTTGTTTGTGTTAATTAAGGAAACAAAATAAACTTATATATATACATATACATATCGATACATATATATATACATGTAAAAAAATTTATATATATATATATATATATATATATATACACGAGTTACATACATATATCTATACTAAACCCTAATTACACCTAAACTATACTGCTTTAATTAAAACCCTAAACCTAACCCTAATTTATTAAAACCCTAATTAATTATTAAACCCTAGACATTAATTAAACCCTAGTTATTAATTACTAAACCCTAATCATTAATTACTACTCTAATTAATTAAACCAAATTAATTAATGTAACCCTAATATTATTTATACTATTATTTAACACTTACGCTTATACTATTATTAACACATATACTATACTACCTATATGATAACGCATAAAAACATTTTTGGATATATATTGGATATATATAGATCTTCGAACTTTCTTGACGAATGGTTTCTACGAAACTCTAGGCGGAAGAGTTTGGATTTTCCGATTTAAAGGATCCTATAGCTCAAGCCCCTAGACCTGAAATGGCCATTCGAAGGGAAAAAGGTGATTGGAAGTATATCTAATATGGCAAGTATCCTAAAATGGAAACACTTTTAAAATAGAAACTTTCTAATTATAAACTTACTAAAATGGGAAACTTACTAAAAAATAGAAACTTTCTAAAAATGGAAACTTTCTAAAAGTAGAAACTTACTAGGAATGGAAACTTAGTAAAACAAACTATACTTAAACACTTACATACTTAAACTTAAACTTGGACAAAACACTTACTACTCTTAAATGTCAATAGGTTGACTTTTCTGCTCACTCATCCAACTTTCTACTCTGAGGAATAACTAGCTCTCTCTACTTACTAAGGTGAATTCATAGCCCCACTCTTTATTGCTAGCAAACTTATTTACTTTTATTGGGGTGAGACACATGCTACTTTTACTATTTACAATTTAGACACAAGTGCCAACTGTTAAAACTATGCTATACCCGGCTATGTCCGACTAAGTCCCTACAGTAATATTTTTAATTGCTCGTTGAATGCATGCTTAATTATTGGGGGTAGGCCTATCGGGAGTAACGTCCCCGATACATTTGACTAAGTCTTTGTATTACTTAATAATGAAATTAAACCGACAAGTATATACACAACTTGTCTTTGGGACATACTTGAACGTTTAGTCTAAATATCACGCATTGGCATAACTTTTTGATCTGCGAGATCACCTTTATAAACTAAATCTTGTGGTCTAAAACAACGGTCAAACTTATTTGTTAAACCTATGAACTTCACTTAACCTTTTGGTTGACACTTTAGCATGTTTTGTCTCAGGTGCTGATTGATTCAAGCTTTCTTACTTACTACTTATGTGATGCTACTTGGACATAGGATCAAGAGATATCGCATTTACTACTTTTGCATTTGAACATTTACTTTATTCCTTTGTAACGACATTTCATTTTCCGCTACGTACTCAATAAAGTTTATTTTATCATTTAGTATTGTTCTCGTATATTATAATATGTTGGTTTATTTGATATTAAGTCACATTTCGCCCAGGCCCTAACTGGGGGTGTGATACATCACTTGTTAGACACGATTTGTACTCTTAACAATGGTAGCTAGTCATTATTACGTGCACACACTGTCTCAACTTGTTAGTACAACGATTATCTTGCTCGATGATATTCGCAAAAGCAAACATAAACATAAACACAACGCGATATAAACATACACAAAACGATATCACGATACAAGTTACAATCCTAGTTAGTTCGCCTACAAATTAAGGCACTAACTACAACCGTCACTTCAGCAATTCAAATTCTATATTGAGGACTACTCAAGAATCTCATTTGATACTCATGGACAAACTTGCACAACGATATTTAAAGGAAATTGTATCCCGTCACTTCAGCAATTCAAATTCTATATTGAGGACTACTCAAGAATCTCATTTGATACTCATTCTTACGCAACTCTAAATCCTAACTTATTACGAGGAAATTCTTATTCGATGATAACCACAACATCATCCTTTTTACCTCGATATTAGTCATACCAGTTCGAAATTTTTCCTAAAATCAATGAGTGGTTAACCCTCATCCTCATACCCTCCCATTCGTAACTCACTTATAAGCAACAACTTCACACTTAAACATTTTTGGTCAAAAGACTTATGCCCTACAAATAGTCGTCAATCACATATAAATTCAATGGTTTTTATTACCTCAAATATCACTCAAAATTTTCAAAAGTCTTTTACTTGATTCTCATCAACCTTTTCCAACTTGTAGCCTCCGAAATATGAAGATCTTGTTTGCCAAAATTTTACACACCTTATTTTACTGTGCTATCCTCTCAAGGCTTTATAAAAATAAATTTATTCTGTTTGCCATTCATACAAATTCTTGAAATCGTACCCGTTATATAAAAATAAAGTAAATGATTACTTTTGACAAATACATATGAAACTTTACTTTCACTTTTATAAATCAAATCTTTTATTTAAAAGATATTATACTTTGAACGGTACGTGTTGTACATAACCCTAATTTACTAAGAACTTCGTTTCTTCTCTTACATTGTCACCATAAACAATTTCTATAAAACTTTCGTTGCTTATTATATAAAACTTTTCGTGTTATTCGTATCCAAGTCATCATAAAGGCTTTATAACCGTCGAAATCGAGAGGTTCGTGTGTATGTGATAAAGGCACTGACCACCACGTCATGCAAGGCCTTCGGGCATCCGCTAACACTCAAACCATTCAAAACTATTGCGTTACCCCATGGATTTATTTCACCACACCTGTTGGAACAATGCTCTTTCTTACATAGCTCTAAGTCCTGACTCATTCCAAGGGATCCTCATTTAGTGGTATTAATACCATCATTATTCCGGCTTTAATACTAGTCATAACCTGTTTGGCATTTTGCAAATTCAAGAAGCCATTAACTTCTCATCCTCGTGCTTTATCCTTCGTGCCCCACTTTTAGCAAAGGCTTCGCACGTAAATATTTTTGGCCCAAAGACTTGTGTCCTGATAATTACCAAAACTGCATTTATGTCATTAGTTTTCACTACCTAGTAACTGGTCACCCAAGGATTCCAAGCTTTTTCACTCAATCATTTTCAACTCGTAACCTTTGAAACACGAAAAACTATACTTATCAAAAAAAAAAAATTATTACACGTTGTTTATTTGCGCAGTCCTCACAAGATTTACAGACAATGAAAGTACTAAAAACTTTTCTATCACTTATACGATTTATAACATCATGTATGTATAAATTTATACTTACTTATTTTGATACTAAGTTATATCTTTAATTTACTTAAAGACCGCTCCTTTAACGAATTATTCAACTTAAGTCAAATAGTTTTGTGCAAAAATGGTACACGTTGTACCTACTTCTAAATTACTAGGAACTTCGTTCCGTTTACATCGTCACAACAAATGATTAAAGTTTTTGTTTTTCAAAACTCCCTTAGTTGATTTTATTAAAGGTTTTCATATTAGACTACACCATGTATGGATTACACTTTTTCTTAGAGATGAAACCTACTGTTAAGATCTTCGTTAAAAACTCTTGAGCCACTTTGGTTGGCGGTTTTATAAAATTTGTTAGAAAATCTTTGCACCCATAAAAGGTTCTTTTAAAGTTAGACATGATAAAAACGCGAGCCAATAAATCAGTTTTCTGAGGTACACTCAGTGGTCACTCCTTAAAATTTCGGGACGAAATTTTCTTTAACAGGTGGGTAATGTAACGACCCTGGAAATTCCAACTTTTATTTATTAATAATTATTATTATTAATACGTGTGATAAAACGAATGTATGTTATTACATTTACATGTTGCCATGATTGCCCGAACTTGACTTTAATTGCCCGAAACGTTTTTGTGACACGCGAAACTTACACGAATAATATTTTCAAGTATTATTTACATTCATGATTGATTTTATTAATCATTTTAATTAACTATGGTGATTAGTTAATTACATGGGCTTTTATTGGATTTATTTGTTACTTACATGAAACTTGGGCTTGTTTAATGTTAATGGACTCATGAATAAAGACTTATAAGCCCACCCTACTTCTCTCATGGACTCTTTAGCCCACTAAGACATGTAAGTGTCACTTTATGTTACAACTAGTTAGTTTATTTCATTAAGGATCTAGTTACCACATCTTTCCCATAAAACTACCTCTTTTATCCAACTTTTTAAGACTTTACTTGCAAGTAACTAGTGTGCAAACTTCTTCCTCTTTATTCCCTCTAGGCCGTTGGCCTTTGTTGGCTTTTAGAGGAGTTTTAAATTTTTTTTTTACTACATTACTAGTATTACTCTTCACTTCTCATTTACACACTTACTTGCATACTTTTTTTTCTCTCTTTTCTCTCTCATTTTTCTCTAAAGATTGTAAGTGTTATGAACAACTCTCCTTCCTTTTCTTTGTCTTAAAAACCGAATTATATACATCCTTAATCATCATCATTTGTTGTTTGTTACTTGTACTTAGTTGTTGTTACTTTGTTACTAGTTGTTGTTTGTTACTTACTAGTTTCAAGAATCAACTCTTTAGTTTGATTCTTCATAATATCTTGTATTTTCAAGAACACAAGAACATAAACTTACTAGTTTATGATTCTACATTTATTGTTTCAAAAGATTTAAGGTTCATGTGTTGTAAATCATACTTGTAATTCATGTTAGTAAACTTTAAAGTTTACTTTCTTAAAGATCAAACTTTGGTTTGAATCTTTAAAGTATGAACAACCATGACTTATTAACTTGTTCATTTAGTTTACTACTTCCTTTACTTGCACTTTAATTTTGTGATTTTGGTTGTTGTTAATCAAGTACTACAAGTTAGTCATGATCTCATATCTCTTGGAACTAAAAGTTAACTTAAAAGTTCAAGAACATGTAAATAAGTTTTCTTTAAATATAACTTTGTATACTTATGCTTGATCTAGACTTTTGAGTCTTGGATCTTCAAGATCAAACTAAGAACTATGTTCTACAACTTATGATCTTGATTAGTTAGCTTACAGTCAAGTTTATAGTTCAATCTTACTTTTATATTTCATGTATGTGTTAAACCTAAGACTTTGATGTAACTTTGGTTCATCAAAACACTTGCAACACTTAAGTGAGTTGTGCTTCATGTCTTAGACTTACACTTGGGTTATGATGGTCAAACCTTGGTGAAAATGATGCAAACACATCAATGAGTTGTACACTTGAAGCTATAGGCATCAAGGATGAGAACCATGATGAACGTCAAGCACCAAACCCACCGGAACCCACTATTTTTCTGTTTCCTGTCCTCTGCTTACTGTTTTGCTGTTTCTATAACAGACCAATACACCTGGGCTACTTTGACCTTGATTTTCAGTTAGATCAGTTCGTGTAGATAACTTTTCATATAGGACTCGTTTTAACCCGAGTTACAGTTTAGGATTTATGGCCCTCCGATTGTCACTATGTCCTTTAACGTTGTGCAGAAATTTCTGACCTACTCGCACTTAGACCGTCGCCACGGTCAAACAAAGACGAGTTTGCTTCTGTAAATTTTACCACCCTTAAAGGACTCATATACGGAGCCATGGACACTGGTCTCACCTTAATTCAGTAAGGGTAGAGGCCGTGGTGACTGACTGAACTCAGCCTTTGTTTTAAACTACTTTCATAAACGAAACTTACTTTACACCTTTTGTTAAATGATGAATGATGATGACCCTTAAGACCTTATTTACATACTTTTAAACCTATTCGGACAATTTGATGACTTAGTACTATTTGACTTAGGTTGAGGACCCGTTTGGACAACCTTTATTACTTGCTTACTTTCCGAGTCATACTTACCGCTACTTTATCATTGTGAGTTATAGCATTCCCTTTTTACTTTAAATTATTTTGGGAATTGAGAATACATGCGGATTTTATGTTTTACATACTAGGCACGAGTACTTAAACTTATATATGTGTGGGTTATACAACGGCATAAACATTCCCTTTAGCTCGGTAACGTTTAATCATTGGTTTTTGAACCGTGAACGCGAATCTTAGATATGGATCCATAGGGTTTGACATCCCCACTCGGGCTAGTAGCGCTAGCATTTAACGAGTGTTTAATACTTCGTAAACATACGCACTTGCCAAGTGTACATTCAGGGGGTATAAACGTTAAGTTAGTTACCGAGTGCCCACGGTTGAGCATATACTTAAACATACTGATTTAGATTACTTTTGAAACGCTCTTTGTAGCACTGAAATCTCGTGGCCTACCTTACATTACTGTTATACTTAAACTATAGCTCACCAACATTCGTGTTGACGTTTTTAAGCATGTTTTTCTCAGGTGCTTAAGGTTTTCTTGCTTCCGCTGTGTACTAATCTTGCTGTAGACACCCGCAGCTCTAGAGTTATCTCCGCATGAATTACTTTATCTTGCATCCAAACTTAATTACTTTTGAACTATGAATTGTAACGACCTAAGGGTCACGTACTATTACCTTTGCTTCTGTTCATTGAAGCATACATTTGATGTAAAACAATTGACGTTAGTTATGACGTCACCTTTTGATATGAATGCAAACTTGTTTTGAAAATGCATATAGTGTTTGATCTTGTAATGATCCTGTTGTTGATGGTCCGTACATGATGATTTAGTACGGGGCGTCACAGAATACGTGTCATCAACACACTTAGTAAACACATACTGCAATCCAAGTATAACTAAGCAAAGCTATACATAACGTACCACCAAGCCAAAACTGCAAGATTAGCTACAACATACAATATGTATATATACACATATATAATATATAACCGATACAACAAGGTTAACCGCTTAATCCTAAACACATGAAGGTTGGTTGAACTACACGTGCCTAAGTGAATCCAAACTCCACGAGATTCACTACCTTCCTCCACAACAACAATAGGGATGTTCGAACTACACGAGACATTGTGAATCCGAACTACACGAGATTCACTAGCGAAGCCCAACTACACGTGAATCGCTACCCTAGGCCGCATCAACAACAACAATGGGAACGCCCGAACTACACGCGACATTGTGAATCCGAACTATACGATATTCACTAGTGAAGCCGAACTATACGCGAATCACTACCCACATCACCGCAACAACATCACGGGGTTGACCTACTTGTCAACGTGGATTCGTACCGCCCAAAATCCACTACCCCAAAGGTGGTAACCCAAAAACGCACATACGTGCCTCAAGGACCCAAAACTCATAGAGTCCATCATCTCCTACACACGTAGAGTGAACCCGAATGCCCGAGGATCACTCTACCCCACCCGCACCCATCCTATGCACACATACGCATATAATATATTTACACTCACCTTAGCACCTTGATGAATGCAACTAATAATCCGCAACGCGTCAATGAAAAGTACCTATTCCATTCATCACACAAAAAACAACACAATTAGGGGGGATTACAAACCAAACCAAATTGACACTTAGTGCAATTTTGACCCAATTGCACTTCCAAGCACAAACCGTGCCCAAACTAACCAATAATCACCTAACACAAGTGAAAATGGTCCTAACACACCAATTAACCCGAATACAAGTGTTAAACACTTGTCTTACCCAATATGACACATAAACCCTAATTTTGACCCATTTCAAAATTAGTCGACCAAACCCATCCAAAAGGGTTCTAACACTTCTATAATCACTAAACTTAGTGATTTAACCCATTTTGCAAGTCCTAAACTTGACCAAAACATCAACCAACCCAAAATCCGCCAACAACAATTTAAAACCCGATTACTAGCATCAATAAACTCACTTCATGAGTCTAAATGGGTTTCTCAACAATTTAAGTTCAAACCCTAACTTTGAATATCAATCAAGCAATGAAATTCAGAGTTAGAAGTTACCACAACAACCAAAACGTAGCTATGAGAGAGATGAACAATTTTAATACTCGAGCTTTGGTGAGAAATCAACTCCTTCTTCCCCAAATCAAGCTCTCTCTCTCTCTCTAAACTCTTCTCTCTCTTTCTCTCTCTAAAAGTGGATGGGAGTGTTTAAGTGGGTGAAGAATGAGATCCAAATGAGATTGGATCAGGTTTTGTGGCCTCAAACAGTCCAATAAGTAAAAAGACCCAAATGCCCTTCTAAATAATTAAAAACCACGCTTTGGTCTGCCAGCACCTTTTGCGCTGCGCGCTTATACCTGCGCGGCGCACAGATGTACAGAACTGAAATCAGGGTCTTATAGGAGGGTACAAATCCTGATTTCACCAAAGAAAAAGAGTGAAAGAAATCAAACTGAAAGCCTATTTTTCAGATCCGTCAATGAATTGATCATAGTGTCTTCCACCATATTGCACAAGAGACAGATGGATATGCCCTCTGAAAAAAGTTGGAGAACATGTACCAGGCTAAAATTGCTCGGAATAAAGCCTTGTTAATGAGGCGTTTAATCAACATGAAGCTCAAAAGTGGAACTTCAGTTGTCGAACATACCAGTGAGTTCCAGAGCTCAGTCAACCAGTTATCGTCTGTAGAGATGCCTCTTGGTGATAAAGTTTAGGCACTACTGCTACTTTGTTCTCTTCCTGATAGTTGTGAAACGTTGGTCGTAACACTCAGCAACTCAGCCCCGAATGGCAAATGATATTGCTCTAATTATACACGTTTTATCTCGCAATATCTCCCTCGTTTCATTCGGTTTTGAGGATCATTGGGCCCGAAAGTTGTTTATTTGCGCTAAAGTGTCAGTTCAAAGCTAAAAACTTGATTTGCTGCAAAATTGACCAAGTCTTAATCAAAAGAGACAAAGAAAATGACAAGTGCAGAAATCAGCTCCAAAAGCGCCGCTCTTAATAGAAGAGCGTCGCTCCTAATGGTCAGAAGCGCCGCACCTCACAGAACAGCGACGTTCTTGTATAGGTTTTCGCACCATTTTTCACCAGTAGCCAAAAGCACCATTCCTAATAGCCAAAAGCACCGCTCTTAATAGAATAGCGCCGCAATTCGCCATAAAAGCGGCGCTCCTGAAGAAAGCCAAAAGCGTCGCTCCTGAACCAAAAGCGGTGCTCCTGTCGCTGTTCAGCCCAGAATTTTCAACATCCTGCCGCTCCACCTTTATTTCTCTAGTTTTTGAATTGATTACTTGTAATAGATTAATATGATGTTTATTTGTATTTCAATGCTTATGGAACTTGAGCTTGAGAATTAAAAGTGGAGATTACCTTCAAATCACCTTCAAACTCCAATGAATGATGAAATTAGGGTTTTGGAAGTGAAAATCGGACTTGGAATTACAGCTCTCTTTGAAATGACCTAATCTCTTTTCTTTTATAATGCTGAAAATTCTGGGCTGACCAGCGACAGGAGCGCCGCTTTTGGTTCAGGAGCGGCGCTTTTGGCTTTCTTAAGGAGCGCCGCTTTTATGGCGAATTGCGGCACTATTCTATAAAGAGCGGTGCTTTTGGCTATTAGGAACGACGCTTTTGGCTATTGGTGAAAAATGGTGCCAAAACGTATACAAGAACGTCACTGCTCTGTGAGGTGCGGCGCTTCTGACCATTAAGATCGGCGCTCTTCTATTAAGAGCGGCATTTTTGGAGCTGATTTATGCACTTGTCATTTTCTTTGTCTCTTTTGATTAAGACTTGGTCAATTTTGCACCAAAATCAAGTTTTTAGCCTTGAACCGACACTTTAGAGCAAATAAACAACTTTCGGGCCCAAAACCAAATGAAATGGGGGAGATATTGCGAGATAAAACGTGTATAATTAGAGCAATATCAGTAAACTTACCATGTCAATGGTCAAGAATGCCCTATTCAGTGAAGAGGCAAGGAGAAAGGATATGGGCACAGATCAGACTCATGCTTTTGTCAGAGAGAAACTGGGGAGACAACGAATGAGTAGCAAAAACAAATGGAGAGGCAGTAGCAAGAGCAGGTGCAAGTCTGTCGATGGCAAAAAGCCAATATATAAATGTCATTATTGTGGATTAGATGGACATATAAAGAAAAACTGCTACAGATGAAAAGAATGAACTGAACAATCATGGAACGTGTTCAGAGTATGCTCAGTATGGCTAAATTGCCAAATCCATTCTGGGGAGAAGCATTCAAAGCTGTATGTTACTTGATTAACCGATCTCCATCAGTACCATTAGATTTTGAAGTTCCGGAGAAACTTTGGTTTTGAAAGGACCCATCATACTCTCACTTAAGAGTATTTGGATGTTTGGCGTACGCACATGTATCCAAAGAGCTCAGACAGAAGCTGGATGTAAAGACTATTTTATGCATATTCATAGGCTATGGAGATGAAAAATTTGGATACGGATTATGGGATCCAAATGAGAAAAAGGTGATCAGAAGTATGGACGTGGTGTTTCATGAAAGCCAGACAATAAAAGATATTAAAAAGCCACAATATCTCAGAAGACAAATGTTGCTTCTCAGGTGCCAGAGGCAAAAACAGAATCATTCATGAGAAATGATTTTTTAGTGCAAGAAGAAATACCAGAAGTAGAAGATAATGAGAAAAATGATGGTGCTGAGTAGGGGGAGCCACAACCCCGTCTGCCAGAAGTTCTGGAACCATCACAAGGCTAAGATGATGGTAGATCTCCTCAGAATATTCCACAGGTTCGTAGATCTGAACGAAGCCGGATTTCATCAAGTAGATATCGAGAATCCGAATAACTTCTACTTACTGAAGATGGAGAACCAGAGAGTTTTCATGAAGCAGTAACTCATAAGGATAAAGAAAAATGGTTGCTCGTAATGCAGGATGAGATGGATTTTCTGCAAAAAAATCAAACTTATGAGATTGTAGAACTTCCACGCGGAAAGAAGGCACTGAAAAACAAATGGGTGTTCAAGCTGAAAGAGGATGGCAGTGGAAAAGTGGTGAAATACAAAGCACGGCTTGTAGTGAAAGGATTCCAACAGAAGAAAGGGGTTGATTTTGACGAGATATTTTCACCAATAGTCAAGATGACTTCAATTAGAGTCATACTTGGATTTCTCGCAAGTATGAACTTGGAGCTTGAACAGATGGATGTAAAGACAGCTTTTCTTCATGGAGATTTACAAGAAGAAATTTACATGGAGCAGCCAGAAGGTTTTGAGGTTTCAGGAGATAACCTCGTATGCAAGCTGAAGAAAAGTTTGTACAGTTTAAAGCAAGCACCTAGGCAGTGGTACATGAAGTTTGACTCGTGCATGGTGAGTCAAGGGTACAAGAAAACTGCAGCAGATGAGTGTGTCTACATTCAGAAGTTTTTTGGAGGAGATTTCGTTGTTCTTCTACTATACGTAGACGATATTTTGATTGTAGGGAAAGACGCAATGAAGATCAACCAGCTGAAGAAGGAACTCTCTAAGTCTTTTGACATGAAAGACTTACGACGGGCTCAACAAATTTTGGGAATGCATATTACCCGAGACAGGAAGAATATAAGGTTATGGCTATCTTAGGAGAAGTATATTGAACGAGTCCTTTCATGATTCAATATGAACAATGCCAAACCTGTTAGCATTTCATTAGCCCACCATTTCAAGTTAAGTAAGAGTTCATGTCCCTTATCCAGGAAAGAGATTGGGGAGATGTTGTCAGTACCATATTCTTCGGCTGTTGGAAGTTTGATGTATGCGATGGCGATATTGCTCTCAAAGTGGGAACAATGAGTCGTTTTCTCTCTAACCCCGGGAAAGAGCATTGGAATGCGGTAAAATGGATTCTCAGATATCTTAAAGGTACAACGAAGATATGTGTTTATTACGGGGGAGCTGATCCAATCTTGGAAGGCTATACGGATGATGATATGGCTGGAGATCCCGATAGTAGGAAACCTACTTCAGGATTTATTTACAGTTTTGCAGGAGGAGCTGTTTCATGGCAGTCAAGACTACAGAAGTGTGTTGCATTATCCACAACCGAAGCAGAATATATTGCTGCCGCAGAAGCTGGAAAAGAAATGTTGTGGTTAAAGCGTTATCTCCAAGAATTGAGAATCAAGCAAAAGGAGTACAAGGTACATTGTGACAGTCAGAGTGCTCTAGATTTGAGCAAGAACTCCATGTACCATTCTCGTACCAAACATATTGATATTCGTTATCATTGGATAAGTGAAGTAATTGATCGGAAACTGTTGAGACTAGTGAAGATCCATACAAAGGAGAATCCCGCGGATATGTTGACAAAGATGGTGACTCGAGAGAAGCTAGAGTTATGCAGAGACATAACCGAGATGTGTTTTCCCTGTATACGGATGGAGGAGGAGAATTGATAATTTTCAGCCTGGCAATCTAGTTCTTTCTAGATGTTTAAAGTAGTCTAGAAGTTTATCTCATGCGGAAGTAGCAAAATTGGAAACGAAGACGGCTAGATTTTTTGTTCTCCGTTCACACCATTCCACCTCCTCATAAGGAAGTTGTAAAATTGGAAAGGATGGCTAGCCACCATTTTGCGTTCACACCATTCCACCTCCTCAAAATCTTCTTATAAATAGGGGTGTAAGCCTCATTTGTAATTTATTTCACAAAAAGTGTAATCACAACCTAGTAAGTGCGTGTGAGATATATGTAATCCTAACCAAGAGTGAATACATCTCTAGAGAGTGGTGAGAATTCCTGGTGTGTTAATTTGAGAGTTTTTTGTTTTTGAGTTTTGTAATACTCTGTAATCTATTCTTGTGAGTAATAGAGTTATTTTCTCTCAAATTTCTGTCTACCAACGTTCAGGCGATCCTCATAAATTACAACAATCCTTCTCAATTTAATTTTATATTTAAGGTCTATCACAACTACATTTAAGGTTGTTATATTTAATTTTGTAATTTATAAATTCAGTTGTATTAATTATTAATTATAAATTATAATATACATATTTCTTTTAGCACTTTAAATTATCTAAATTTAGTATCAGTATGTATTTATGTTAAATACTCGATATGAGTTATACTTACAAAGTTGAATTGAAACTAGGGGTGTTCATCGGTTCGGTTTTTGGATTTTCGGTTTATTCGGTTCGGTTTTTTTCGTTTTTGAAACTTATAAAATCAAAACCGAAATCATATTTAAATATCAAAATGAAAATCAAAACCGAACCGAAAATCGAATTTTATTTCGGTTTGGTTTCGGTTAAAACCGAAAATTATTAAAAATAGAAATTCGAACTAACATAATTAATTACTTATATATAAGCTAGGAATAACGGCTGTGGAATTAATTTAAGTATAAAGGGTATATAACATGTTTATTGTTTAATAAAAATAATATAATACATCAAATATGATATAAATATAAATATTATAAATATAAAAATGTTTTAATATGTTATTAATTTGAATTCAGTTTTAATTCGATTTCGATTAATCAAATTTAAAATTTTCAAAACTGAAAACTGACTTACGAATTCGGTTTCGGTTTCGGTTTCGATCGATCCGAAAATCGTTTAAAGAATTTAGTTTGATTTTTTTTTGGAATTCAATTCGATATTTAATTTTGTCAGTTTGAAATCAAATGGGGCATACCCCTAATTGAAACACATTATATCTATATATATCTAAAAGACATAGTAGAAGTGAATAGTAACCAGGGGTATTTCTGACTTTTCACCTTTTTTTGGAATTATTTAAATTTCGTTTCACCAACAAAGACCCCTAGACTTTTTCAAAAAATTCAAATCGACCCCCCAAACAGGGGGGGTAAAGTGTCAAATGACAATTTTCATAAAAAAAATCTTAAATAAACTCCCCCCAAATCTTCAACGGGTCATATCTTCTCGCTCGCAACGAGTTAAATTTTTTCGACACTATCGTTAAACTCGAAATAATTTGAGGAACACAATGTTACTAACTATACGCAAAACAGACGCTTTTTAAAAAATGCTAAATATTTGGGGTACTTTTCTTACACGTTGATTTTGCGTTAAATTTTTAAAAGTCGACAATTCCATAGCGAAATGCGGAGATGTACATATATTGTTAATTTAACATAACATTTAAATCTTTCACGAGCTATACTTTTTAGTTCAAGTCGAGTTGCACTTCAACGGCATCATCGTTAGCCACAAAATAATTTTACAAACTAAACGCAATAAAAGACATTGGAAACCGAACCCCCCGACGCGAAACGAGGGTTCGAAACCTAGTTATATTTAAGGTTGCTCCCAACGGAGTAATTACTCCCTCCGCCCAGACACACGTCCACAAGGAATCCGATGGCAGCAAAGGCGCCCAGGTCCCGCCCAGGTATTCGCCCACCATCTCGTGCTGCTGATCGTCCTTTTTAATCATATTTCAGGACGGAAGTATTGGCTAAAAATGTGGTAATTTTTGCTTCTTAAACTTGTACATTTAATTAATTAAGGGAAGAAAGGAGTGTCATTGTTGGGAGTGTTTTGAAACGCCCCGTCCTAATCCATCCGGACGAAGTCCATATTGATTATAAACGATTCACAACAGTTGATTACATCGCGAGGTATTTGACCTCTATATGATACATTTTACAAACATTGCATTCGTTTTTGAAAAGACAAGATTTCGTTACATCGAAAGTTGACGACATGCATACCATTTTTATAATATATCTAACTATAATTGACTTAATAATAATCTTGATGAACTCAACGACTCGAATGCAATGTCTTTTGAAATATGTCATGAATGACTCCAAGTAATATCTTTAAAATGAGCAATTGCATAGCGGAAGATTTCTTTCGTTCCTGAGAATAAACATGCTTTAAAGTGTCAACCAAAAGGTTGGTGAGTTCATTAGTTTAACATAAATAATCATTTCATAATTTTAATAGACCACAAGAATTCATATTTCCATTTCTCATAAACATACGTCCCATACATAGAGACAAAAATATCATTCATATGGATTGAACACCTGGTAACCGACATTCACAATATGCATATAAGAATATCCCCATCATTCCGGGATCCTCCATCGGACATGATATAAATTTCGAAGTACTAAAGCATCCGGTACTTTGGATGGGGCTTGTTGGGCCCGATAGATCTATCTTTAGAGTTCGCGTCAATTAGGGTGTCTGTTCCCTAATTCTTAGATTACAAGACTTAATAAAAAGGGGCATATTCAGTTTCGATCATTCAACCATAGAACGTAATTTCGATTACTTGTGTCTATTTCGTAAAACAGTTATAAAAGTTGCGCATGTATTCTCAGCCCAAAAATATAAAGGGTAAAAAGGGAATCAAATAAACTCACCATACTGTATTTTGTAGTAAAAATACATATGACGACATTTAACAAGTGTAGGGTTGGCCTCGGATTCACGAACCTATATCATTTATATACATATTAACACATATAATGGTAATCGAACAAATTAAGATATTATTATTAATTGTTATATTAGTAACTTGTATGTTTCATTACTAACAAAATTAACTATACTTTATTTTATATACATTAGATAAATATGTAGTATTTATTATGAAAATATTAATGTTGTTATGTGATATGTTTTAAATATATTTGTATATAGTTATTTATTTGGTAAAATAATATCAATAATAATAAATAAAAATTTGTATCTTTTTATGGTAATAATAATAATACTAAAAGTAGTTAGATTTAGTAATGATATTGATATTAATAGCTTTGATAATAATACTAATAAGAAAAGTAATGTTAGTAATAATAATAATGTTAATAGAAAAGATAATAATGACAAGATAAAAATGTTAGTCTTCATAAAAATAATATTTTAAATAATAATGGTACTTTTAGTTCAACTGATGATTTTTAATAGAAATTTTTAATAGTCATACTATATGTTTTCATAGTAATAATAATAATGATAATGATAATAATATTAATTATAAAATATTAGTAATAATAATAATTACTTAATAACAATCACTAATAAATAATAATAATAATAGTAACAATAATGAAATAATAATAATAATAATAATAATAATAATAATAATAATAATAATAATAATAATAATAATAATAATAATAATAATAATAATAATAATAATAATAATAATAATAATAATAATAATAATAATAATAAAAAGAGTATTCGTAATAACTACCTCAAAGGAATAGCCCTTAAAAAAATGCCTAAGTCCGGGTTTGAACCCGCAACGTCCCGCTAACCAGATAACAACCTAAACCATTCCACTGTCTCAGCTTTTTTTGATTGAATTCCCACTTTAACTTTATGTAACCTGTATTAACTTGTTTCTATTTTCTTCTTCTTTTCTTAAAAATAATAATGCTCCAGACCAGGCTCGAACCCGCCACCTCTCGTTACCCAACACTCCTTCTAACCACTCCTCTGTTCTTTTCTGTTTTAACTCATACGTTAATTAATTTAATATGTCATTAACTGTTATCTTCTTAATATCAAAAAAACCCAATGGATCAAACGAGGACCCATCTGATTCATAACATAACCATCATTTATATCTCACTGTTATCATCCACAACTTCGTTTCATCATCATCACTAAATGACTCGAATAATTAAGTTTAATTACCGAAGAATATATAGTTTTCCCAAAATTTAACTTTAAAAAATCTTGAAGCAATGCATGCATGTTCTAGTGTCACCAACGGGACCACAATAAAAGGTCCTTGTCTTGAAATTGTGAGTATGAAATATACATGGGTCCTTCGACTTTTACAGCACAAATTCAATCCCACTTATACAGTGGGTCTACACCTTTTGCTTTACTCACACATGTTTCTATCTTCTTCCATTATCATTGATATCTTTCCTTAATTAATGAAGGAATCATAAACTATCTATATCATCCTCCATCATACTTCATCCGTAGTAGTGCACAAAGGTAGAAAGGGAAAAATAATACGCAACAGTAGTGGAAAAACAACAACAAAATATAAAGGGTTTTTGAAGGTGAGTGGAGGTAGTGGTAGGTGATCACTTGGTTAACAACTAGGCCAAACCAGAAAAAGAATCACAGCCCAATATAAAAGAAAACTTACGGCCCAACCTAATAAAGAAAAGATCTAGTTCTTGTGCTTAAAATAATGGAACGTTTTATCTTGTAGGTACTGGAAACCCAATTTAAAACCCACTTAAATCTTGTAACTAATCGATGGTATAAAAAAATATATAGATCGTAGGGCAGTAAGGAGATTTTTCGTTTATTATCATCATCATTTACCTCATTCACGTACCCACCATCATCGTCTTCAATCTCCTCATCGTACTTAGAATCATTACGTATCATCATCTATATTAACTATTCATTGTCACCTTCGTTGTGTATCTTCACCATCATCGAATATATATAAAGAACCGCTACTAGTAGCAAGTTAGCCACTGTCCATAACATCAATTCGACACTCATCATAATCGTTATCATCATCGTTGTATCATCGAGTCATCACCAACATCTTCATTCGTTATCATCATCAACTTCATCATATACCTCGTAGTCATAACAGTGAGCATAATCAATAAAATAGATGCAGCTGCAGTAGTGAGCAAAACGGGTTGGTGAGGGTTCGGTGGAGGTGATGATGTAGGCTGACGGTTTGCAGGTGAGCCAATGGTGGTGATGGTTAGTCGTGGTATTGGTGATGATGGAGGTGGTTGTGATGGTGTAGAACATAAACAGAAAACAATAGCTGAAACGGGTGGTTATGGGTGTCAAGGTGGTTATGGTGTAGCGGTTGATGGTGGCCGAAGGTGGGTGCGGGTGTGAAGGCTAACCAGGTGATGAAAGTGGAGATAATCAAGAAGTGATGGGTTTGTTGTATGGTGTGTAGTGGGTTATCCATATAACTCTCGGAGCATATATATATATATATATATATATATATATATATATATATATATATATATATATATATATATATATATAACTTATATAATCTTAATCTTAATAATTATTAATTATTAATAACAATAATAATATAATACCTTTAATTCAAATGAATGATTTGATAGGAAACATAAAGGTTAGCCTTTTATCATTTAGTACAAGTGTATATATTTATGTCTATATAGAAGAAGAGGAAAAGATAGTGGAAGACAAAAAGAAAAAAGAAAAAAAAAAAAAAATAAATAAATAATGTACTATTACGTAATAATTATAATATTATAATTATAATATAATATAATAATAAAACTTAAATTACAAAACGTGCAACAAACACACAGTATAGCAGCCACTTCTTTTAATTTCTTGTGCCGACAGTTTACACGGGGCGTGTCCATTGCTAAACAGTTAACGTATAAAAGTGTTCCTAAAAATCCCAAATTTTTAGATTAAACATATTTAATTATTTCACTCATTACCTGTTTGAAACCTGATCAAAAAGGTTCGAAAATTATTTATTTTCTGTTCCAATTTATATGTACGGAGTACAAAAACTTAGTTCGAAAAGGTAAAAAAAATATTTATCAAAACTATTATCTTTTTATTCAAATTTTGGAACAACTTTTATTTTAAAACTTCATATATATATATTAGACCTATTTTAAAAATAATTAAACGTCAATCGAAAACTACAGACATTTACCATTTAAACTCATAATTAATTATATTCAATATACATTATGTATATATATAAACATTTTTAAATAACAAAATTTACTACGCAAATAAGTATATATTAAATAATTAAATTAAATATAACAATATATCTATACAAGAAATATATATAAAATAATAGTTTTTATTACAATGTATTTTATTGTACATATTTATTTATAACTATAAGTGTATATCATAGTTTATTAATGTTCCAGTTATTATATATATTTTACATATATTTATATATACACATTTTTATATATATCCACATACTTACAAGCAATGATTCGTGAATCATCGAGGACAGTCGAAGGGTAATTGATTACATGAACATAGTTTCAAAATATTTGAGATTCAATTCTACATACTTTGCTTATCGTATCGAAATCATATAAAGATTAAGTTTAAATTTAGTCGGAAATTCCTGGGTCACTACAGTACCTACCCGTTAAAGAAATTTCGTCCCGAAATTTGAGTAAGGTCATCATGGCTAACAATAAAAATGTTTTCATGACGAATGTGAGTTGGTGAATAGAGTTTTATCATCATTGTATAATATAGATAAAACGATTTGATTACGCAAGGAGCATAGGTGAAGCTATCGCAAGAGTGTGAAATGAGTAAATGTATATTCGCTTTAACCGATGACGTAGTTATGATTGACTTCCGTAATTCAAATGATTTAAAGAAAATCTTCGTAATAAGATTTGGTTCTTCGGCGATTAAGAAAATCAGGATCTTCTTTGATTAAATGCAATAATCTGTTTCGATTGATCTGTCGGATATTTCACTATAAATCCACCCCCTTCGTTTCCTTACAACTCACACCTTCTATTCTTTCCCCCTCAATTCATACTTTAAAGCATCCATTAATATGCTCCATCCCGTTTTGATCCTTGATATACTTTTAACCTTTATATCCGTCATTCTTCTCTTTCATCTATGATGATGTAGCGTGAGGGTACGAAATAGTATTATTTTTAATACAAAATACTACAAAATATGACACAAGTTTTATTAATTTACGGATGAGATATACCTAAACCTTGCTACAACACTATAGGCAGTGTACCTAATCGTAGAGTAGTGTAGTTTTTAGTAAGTCCGGTTCGTTCCACAGGGAGCTGGTGATACTTACTATATTTTTAACTATATTTATACAATATATATATAATTATATAAGTAGTAATATTATTATAAAAGGGGGGTTTTACCGTTTAATGACCGGTTTGTCGATTCTATATTTTAAGCGTAAAGATAAATGACGATAATTAAAGTGCGTAAAATAATGACAATAAATAAAATGACAGTAAATAAAATTGCGAGTAATAAAATGACAGTAAATAAAGATACGATGAGAAATATAATAAAATAATTATGCTTATTTAAACTTCCGTAATCATGATGTTTGACGTGTTGATTTTAATTTATTACCATGGGTTAATTGTCCTTTGTCCTGGTTTATTTGATACGTCTATCTGGTTTTTGTCCATAATAGTCCATCGATCATAAATATAAAGTGCGAGTATCCTCGTCAAATTACCCTTATACCCGAAGTCAAATATTCCAACTGATTAAGGATTTAAACTGTGACGCAGTTATCACTTCTGTCAACAATTACACCAGTTATCACTGTATGTAATCCACCCCTGTTTTAATTAGTTTATGAATATTAATTCATCCACTTGATCAGAATGAATAATCAATTACCCAACCCAATTGATTAATTAAATGATTATAACAGATTCCATATGAACGTCACTAAATAGGACAACCATAATCATTATTAATTATTAGGTTAATTAATTTGAAGATAGGTTCGACAGACTCCAATGAGTTGTCACTCAATTAGACAATACCCCCCATCTATTAATAGTCAATAGTCCAATTTCCACAAGTGTCGGTCTTTTGCCCAAACCTTAATTATGGTACAAAGTTCAATAACCCCGTCTTAATATTTTAGCCCAACATCACAATTACTTCGGCTCAAATAAGCATAATAATAACTTAGCTACGAGACATTAATGTAAAAAGGTTGAACATAACTTACAATGATTAAAAATAGCGTAGCGTTACACGGACAGAATTTCGACTTACACACTCAAACGATCTCTATCATAAATCTTATTATTATCATAATTTAAAATTAAAATTAAGATTATTGTTATATCTTATTAAGTTAACATTATGATAGAGATATAGAATATAGATATTGATATTTGATATTAAGGATAGAAAAAAAAGATCGAATAGAAAAAGGTATCCATTATTTCATCGATTTACATAGCCTTTTATAGGCGAATTGTAAATTGAAATTTTCACTTATGACCCCTTAACTATGCTCAATTAACAACTTTTTATTATTTAATATTATTCTTATTATGAATTATTTAAATATTATATTTTATTCTTGTGCATAGTTGACTCATAATTTTTACACCGTTGCGTCGAGCGCTGAAAGTTGGTTCATGCCTCGGTTCCGGATTTTCGAACGCCCTTTCGTACAATTTAATATCTTGTACTTTGTGTTTTGTAACTTGTACTCTTGTCATTTTTAGACGTTCTTCATCAATAATTTGAACCTTTTTTATTGTATCTTGTACTTTTGAGCTTTTTGGACCTTTGCATCTTCAAATCTTCGTTTTCGCCTTTTGTCTTCGCACTTATTTAAAATAAACGAATATTACTTGAAAATGGAACAATTGCAACTAAAATCTTGTCTTTCTTGGGGGATTTTGCTATGAAATATATGTTCCTTTTTAGCCTTATCAATATCCCCACACTTGAGCGTTGCTTGTCCTCAAGCAATACAGTCTTGAAATAATATAATACATCACACGAATCACTTCTTTATTCTTCACACTTTGTACATCAGTGATTTTGATAGAGCGGTATAAACAATGATATTAACAATAGAACCATGGTTAAAGGTGGGTGTGTCATCCACAGTTGCCTTGGGTTTAGGTCAACGACACTTGCAATCAAATAGCCGATTTACTTTCGGTTTCCAAAGCAAAGTGCACATTTGAAAGGCGGTTTACAGTCCCACATGACTATAAAAATGTAGATCCTTTAGGAAATTGGATCTTTATGAAAACATTTGATCTTTTAAAAATTCAAACTAGATTTTACCCTAGACAAGTTTTATGATTTGACCCACCATCGGTGTTGCAAAATATATTTGTGGATCAATATTTTGGCTAAAAACATTTAGGTTCGTGTAATCCACTGCTATCCCGGTATCGGAAAGCACACATCCAATTTACTTGTTCCGTATATTACCTTTCGGTAAACTACCGTCCGGTTGTAAAGGAAAGCGATGAACAAGAAACTGTTAGGGCAATGTCCTGTGACATGCAGATGATTATGGTCTTTTTAACGTGTCGGATGCTAGAACTATCCTTGGTAGGAGCAATAGTAAAGATCATCCTTTGATTTTTCGGTCTGGCACAAGGTCCTGTCTCCGACCATGCTATGCAACCACCGTTCTTACGGTTGACACCCGATTTGGTTCAGGTGACCTAATGAATTCCAGGTGAATTCCTAGGATTTTACGTTCAATGGTAATGAACGCATTGAAAATAGGTTTTCAGAAAACAAATCGGCTTGTAGTTTTGATCAAAATATTTTCTCGTTCAAGCTCGAGTTTAGATATCATCGAATTCCATGAGTTTGTAATTCTCAATCTTTAAGGTCAATCTCAAGGATTGAGTAATATCAGGCTTAAAAGATGATTTTTAATCTTTAAGGAGATTATCCTTTCTGGGGATCTGATTCATTAGTCTTATCAAGCTAATTTGCACGGTGCCTCCCCATTGTACGAGATAAATCCTTCTCATGGTTAGGATAAATCTGACCACTTGGCGACCCTGTTTTATGCTGAGGTCCGTGGATTTCCAGCCGATTTTAGTGATGACTTTTCTAGATTTTTCGTCAACCTACAGCTGGTCTGGACGACAACTTCATGACCTAAATCAAGAAGCGCGTGTCTTTTTCGGAAGACTTTACTTCCTTTTAATGATGGAATTGATTCATCGTGTAGATCCATCTTTCTTTCAAATATATTACAGTAAACCGGGTAAAACTGATTAGTATCATCCAAAACAAAAGTACCTGCAATAATCTTGTACAAAGATATGTGATAGATAGTTTTTAATTGAATAACTTGGTACATTCTCCCCACACTTAGTTTCTTTCTTTGCCTTTTTATTCTCCTTTATTCCATTTTAAATGAATTCAATCGTTTTAGGGTGTTTCTCAATTTATGTCCTTTTCGAGGTAACGATAATTTCGGTATTAACACCTAGTTTTCATCGTTCATAAATATGTATAAACATGATTTTGAGTTCATTTAGTTGAAAATTTTTCAAATTTTCACAAAATTTGGCAATTAAACTAAGTGTAAACCCGAGAGAATTTATAACCCTTCCCTACACTTAAGATCATCCAATGCCCTCATTTGCATGAAATCAGACTATAATTATAAATTCATGAGGGTGATTAACGTAGAAAAGTGATTAAAAATACCGAGTTTGCAAACATATTGTTATTTCACATTTGATTTTTTTTTTTGCGTCTTGTCAAAATCAGTAGCTTTTGCTGAACTTCATGACAGTCTTTGAAAGTGCGCTGTTTTACCCTGTTGTGTACATAACATAAAATACAAACATATATATACATATTTTTGAAGTTTGGTACATAACCCCACGTTCAAAAATTTATAATATATAATATTTTTGGCATCCTTTAGATCAATAAAATTAAAAATAATGATAACAAAATTTGTCGCCCCGCCCTCGGGTAAAGCAATTTCGGTTCAATGACCTAGTGTTCAACTTACGACGAATTTTAGAAAGCATTTTTTCAACTTAATGAAATAAAGTAAATTTTGTTTTTTAAAATTCACACAAAACTTAAATTTAAAAAAAAAAAATATTAATTTTATATAAAACCTACAAAACAAAAATTCAGAATGGAGGGAGAAAACTAGTTCTTTAGTGTCTGCTAGCGGAAAAGACCAATCGGATTCCATTCTCGGAACTACACGAGAACAGAACAACTAACTCCAGACAGCATTTTCTTTTTAGAACATTTGAATCTCCCCACACTTAGGTAGCTGGGGTGTCGAAATTGTGATTAACTTCATCGTTAATTTCTCTTGGTCCATAATCAACTTGCCTATCTGTGACTTTTTCTTTAAGCCAGTGCCCGGCTTCTTCCGTAATATCCCAAAATTCAACTAGTTTCGCCCTTTCTTTAGGCGACAGATTGGATACTAACCGGTTACATAACTTAAAGTTCCCCTTACTTCTAGCATCAATAGCCCGTTTAAAAAGTTTCTTCATTGAACTGTTAATAACGGGGTCATTTAATTTCGTATCAATAACGGGGTTCTTTGTTATCATGTCATCATTAGGTGTTACTTCATTTTCCCCACACTTAGGCGTTTTATTATTATTAAGCACTACCGTTGGAGTTGGTAAAACAACATGGTTCTTACCAATCGTTTTTTCTGGTTCAACGGTCTTGGTTGGTGGAGATTTAGACTTTCGAATCATAAAGGTGATTGATTTGTCACCACTACTAAGTGTCATTCTACCGTTTCTTACATCAAAGAACGCCCCGGTGGACGCTAAGAATGGTCGACCTAAAATTAGAGGAATGTTTGGGTCCTCTTCTATGTCAATGACAATGAATTCGACTAGAAAGGTTAAATTACCTACTTGAATGGGTAGGTTGTCAGCAATTCCAACTGGGTGCTTAATGGTTTGATCAAAGAATCGAACACTCATATCCGTTGGAGTTAACTCACCTACACCTAATCTCTTATATAAGGAAAGAGGCATAACACTCACACTTGCACCTAAATCTGCTAGTGCATCATACATGACACAATCACTAAGTAGGCAAGGAACAATAAATTCACCCGGATCACCTACCTTAGGTGGAGGTTTTGGTGGAACTGTATTCACCGGGTTTACTTCTACGGCTTTTGTTTCTTGTACTTTCTTATTCTTTTTCTTCTTCTTCTTTCCAGAAGTATCACAATCTTTATTACTTATTACTTGCTCATACTCAACTCCTTTTCTTGGAAACGGGATGGGTGGTTTGTATGGTGTCACCACTGGCTTTACATACTCGGGTGGTGGTGGTGGTGTAACTTCTTCATTGTTACTCACATCTAAAACCTTCCCATCTTCTGGAGCTGGTTTTTCAGAATTTGTTGACACCATATTAACATTCTCTTTCCGAGGATTTACTTCAGTATTACTCGGTAGCTTTCCTTGTTCCCTCTCACTCATCATGCTAGCAAGAGTACCTACGTGTTTTTCTAGATTCAAAATGGAAGCTTGTTGAGTTCTTAATGTCTGATCAAACCTCTCGTTCGTTTGGGTTTGAGATGTAATGAATTGTGTTTGAGATTCAACTAGCTTAAATACCACTTCTTCCAGATTTGAATTTTTCTCTTCGGTTTGTTGTGGTGGTTTATACAAGCCAGGTCTTTGTTGATTGAAAGTGTTGTTTTGAGTTGGTTGGTTATTCGGACCTTGTTGGTTATACGAGTTATTGTCGGGTCCTTTTGGATTGTAAAGAATGTTTTGATTTCGATTGAAGTTTGGCCTTGGCGGTTGATAATTATTTTGATAATTATTTCCAGGCCTTTGGTTCATATAAGAAACATTCTCTCGTTGTTCCATCGTTGGTTCAATGTGACAATCTTTCAATAAGTGTGGTCCACCGCATTGCTCACAACTGATTAGTATTGCGTGAATATCTTTATTCATCTTTTCCATTCGTCTTTCGAAAGCATCTATTTTTGCGGAAACGGAATCAAAGTCATGGCTAGAATCGGCTCTAGCCGCTTTAGATGATCGAAAGATATCTTTTTCTTGATGCCACTCATGTGAGTGGGAGGCTGTGTTATCAATAATTTTGTAAGCTTCAGTTGCGGTTTTCTTCATAATGGATCCACCAGCGGTTATGTCGATGTCTTTTCGTGTGGCGATGTCTACGCCTTTATAGAAGATTTGTACTATTTGAAAAGTATCTAATCCGTGTTGAGGACATCCTCTCAACATCTTTCCGAATCTTGTCCACGCCTCATATAATGTTTCATTTGGCTTTTGCGTGAACGTAACAATTTCTCCTTGAAGTCTCACGGCTTTAGATGCCGGAAAGAATCGTTTAAGAAATTTTTCAACTAAAACATCCCATGTGTCAATCGCCCCTTCAGGTAACGATTCTAACCAATCTTTGGCTTCTCCCTTTAAAGTCCAGGGAAATAACATGAGATAGATTTGTTCGTCTTCCACTTCTCGGATTTTGAATAGTGTACAAATTCTATTAAACGTACGAAGATGTTCGTTTGGGTCTTCATTCGGCGCACCACTGAATTGGCATTGATTAGTTACCATGTGTAGAATTTGTCCTTTAATTTCATAATCTGGAGCATTAACTTCTGGTTTAATAATGGCATGACCTTGGCCCGTGCGTGTAGCTCTCATTCGGTCTTCCATACTTAGAGGTTCTAGATTTTCCATGATTGGAAGTGTTGTATCTGAATCACTAGAGGTTTCTGATTTAATGGTTTCTTTCCTCAACAATCTCTGTTTGAATGATTGGTAGTTCCGGAGGAAAGTTTAATGGTTCGGGATCTACAAACCGTTCCTGAATATTCTCCGGATTCTCAATTGTGAGGTTTGTTTCAAAAACTGGATTATCGGAAATTTGAGTTTGAGGATTTGGTCGACTTGATGACGATTCTAAAGAAAAATCAACGGCGGCGATATTCGTTAAACGATGTCTTGATCGAGTTACAGGTGGTGAACGTATGACCGGCGGCGAACGTCTTGCTCGGTGCATTCACTGAATATCCTATTAGTTTTTAAAAAGGAAAGAAAAATTATAATAAGTTATCCAATTAATAGACTTTTCTGATTTTGCCCACGTTTCGAATAGCCAAAAGATGCAGCAGAGGGGCAGGATTCGTTTGGTCTCAATATAATTGAGTACTATTTGGCTCCAATAACCCGGTCCACGTACAAATCCAACTATTACTACGAACCAGAAAATTTTGATGTCTATCAATTTAACCACTTAAAATAAATTTTCGTAATTTTAAGAAATTTAGAGAAGAAGT
Organism: Rutidosis leptorrhynchoides; assembly: GCF_046630445.1. Taxonomy (NCBI): domain Eukaryota; kingdom Viridiplantae; phylum Streptophyta; class Magnoliopsida; order Asterales; family Asteraceae; genus Rutidosis; species Rutidosis leptorrhynchoides. The sequence goes on along the minus strand of NC_092333.1, from coordinate 389,190,888 downwards.
AGAAAAAATTCTAAGTCCTAAAAACTAGAATGGCGAGAAATAAGAGAGAAAAAGATTGCGCGTCGAAAAGTGTCGAAAAATGAAAAAGACGAAGAGTGGTTTGTAAACACGCGGTTAATCCAACCTTATAACTATCAATATCTTAAAATTAAAACTACAAATAGAGATTACTAATTGGAATTGTAATTGATACATAGGTAAAAGGCGTCGAAAAAAAAAAATAAGAAAATAGCACGAAAAATGGCGTCGCAAAATTTTAAGGCACCTAAATTTTAATCTAAAGAAAAAGTACTTAAGGGATTTTACGGCAAAACTAAAAATTCTAGAAGTAAAAATAACTATGGCAAAACTAAACTTAATACTAAAAGTTGCGAATATAGTCTAAAAATCTAAAGGTAATAAAACTAAAAAAAAAAAATTTTTTATAGACAAAATCTTAAAAATATATTTTTTTTTTACGTTTTTTTTTTTTTTTTTTTTTACGTTTTTTTTTTTTCAAATATAAATTAAAAATATAGTGTTTCGCCGAGTTCCCCGGCAGCGGCGCCAAAAACTTGATGATGTAGCGTGAGGGTACGAAATAGTATTATTTTTAATACAAAATACTACAAAATATGACACAAGTTTTATTAATTTACGGATGAGATATACCTAAACCTTGCTACAACACTATAGACAGTGTACCTAATCGTAGAGTAGTGTAGTTTTTAGTAAGTCCGGTTCGTTCCACAGGGAGCTGGTGATACTTACTATATTTTTAACTATATTTATACAAAATATATATAATTATATAAGTAGTAATATTATTATAAAAGGGGGGTTTTACCGTTTAATGACCGGTTTGTCGATTCTATATTTTAAGCGTAAAGATAAATGACGATAATTAAAGTGCGTAAAATAATGACAATAAATAAAATGACAGTAAATAAAATTGCGAGTAATAAAATGACAGTAAATAAAGATACGATGAGAAATATAATAAAAGAATTATGCTTATTTAAACTTCCGTAATCATAATGTTTGACGTGTTGATTTTAATTTATTACCATGGGTTAATTGTCCTTTGTCCTGGTTTATTTGATACGTCTATCTGGTTTTTGTCCATAATAGTCCATCGGTCATAAATATAAAGTGCGAGTATCCTCGTCAAATTACCCTTATACCCGAAGTCAAATATTCCAACTGATTAAGGATTTAAACTGTGACGCAGTTATCACTTCTGTCAACAATTACACCAGTTATCACTGTATGTAATCCACCCCTGTTTTAATTAGTTTATGAATATTAATTCATCCACTTGATCAGAATGAATAATCAATTACCCAACCCAATTGACTAATTAAATGATTATAACAGATTCCATATGAACGTCACTAAATAGGACAACCATAATCATTATTAATTATTAGGTTAATTAATTTGAAGATAGGTTCGACAGACTCCAATGAGTTGTCACTCAATTAGACAATACCCCCCATCTATTAATAGTCAATAGTCCAATTTCCACAAGTGTCGGTCTTTTGCCCAAACCTTAATTATGGTACAAAGTTCAATAACCCCGTCTTAATATTTTAGCCCAACATCACGATTACTTCGGCTCAAATAAGCATAATAATAACTTAGCTACGAGACATTAATGTAAAAAGGTTGAACATAACTTACAATGATTAAAAATAGCGTAGCGTTACACGGACATAATTTCGACTTACACACTCAAACGATCTCTATCATAAATCTTATTATTATCATAATTTAAAATTAAAATTAAGATTATTGTTATATCTTATTAAGTTAACATTATGATAGAGATATAGAATATAGATATTGATATTTGATATTAAGGATAGAAAAAAAAGATCGAATAGAAAAAGGTATCCATTATTTCATCGATTTACATAGCCTTTTATAGGCGAATTGTAAATTGAAATTTTCACTTATGACCCCTTAACTATGCTCAATTAACAAATTTTTATTATTTAATATTATTCTTATTATGAATTATTTAAATATTATATTTTATTCTTGTGCATAGTTGACTCATAATTTTTACACCGTTGCGTCGAGCGCTGAAAGTTGGTTCATGCCTCGGTTCCGGATTTTCGAACGCCCTTTCGTACAATTTAATATCTTGTACTTTGTGTTTTGTAACTTGTACTCTTGTCATTTTTAGACGTTCTTCATCAATAATTTGAACCTTTTTTATTGTATCTTGTACTTTTGAGCTTTTTGGACCTTTGCGTCTTCAAATCTTCGTTTTCGCCTTTTGTCTTCGCACTTATTTAAAATAAACGAATATTACTTGAAAATGGAACAATTGCAACTAAAATCTTGTCTTTCTTGGGGGATTTTGCTATGAAATATATGTTCCTTTTTAGCCTTATCAATCTACCACCAGAGGATTTTATTTACTTCTACTATTATCTTGGGGTTATAGTGTTATTAATTTTCCCGTGTCTTTACGTTGCAATACGTCTTGATATATACGGTTTGTAGTTTCGGGGTTGTTATCGGGCTTCATATTTTCCATTATATTTCGGAGCTTCATGCTTTCGTTTTCTTTTTCCGTCCGCGAGTCAAGCGAATAATGGTCCAGAATTCGTAGATATGAAGTTTTGAAATGAAGAAAATCATAATGGCATGATTTTGATTTGGTAAATTACCAGAATATCCGGAAAGATCGAACTATTAAGAAGATATGTTCTTAATATGTTTAGAGATTGTGTAGAATGTAAGAGTCATGTAAATGACACATGATGACGGTATGTTCTATGAATCATCACGTTCCATTATAAACTCAGCATGAATTACCATAATATAATCACGTTGATCAAGTGTCATTATATTATACTAACTCATGCATCATTTCCCAACACTACTTCAAAACATTCATATTTTAAATTCGAATTTATCATAATTTAGAAATTAAAATAGTTTCCTCTATGATGTAATATAGATAGCACGAAGAGATAAATTATTTCGGACGAGAATATTTATGAAAATATCCTCAGAAATATCGATGATATTTATGATGATATTTTGGAATTTCTAAGTTCGATGATTGATGAAGAAAGATTTTTCGCAAGATTTTAACATGAGTACGGAGCTAGATATTCGTTGAAGGTTTCATCGGATCCAGAATTACCCGGTTTCTTTGAATATATGGTATGGTCCTTGTAGTTGGCTTTGGTTTCCTTCATGGTATGCTCAATCTGTTTTTCAGTACCAAATTTTCTATCGAGCGTTCCTAACACTCCTTTCTTTATCATTAAACTTTTAGCCGTTTAGACCATCTACAATTTTTCTGTTTCCTCTGCATTTAATGCTATGATATTTGAATCATCGATTATCAATCCAAGGTGGTTTTAGGAGAATTGTGTTTTTAGATAATTAAACGCTGATGGTAATATGGTGGAATATAAAAGGTTCCCCGGTAACAATAAAAGAACACACATATATATCAAGGTTATAATAAGGTTGTTTCGAACGAAAAGTCGAAGTTGTCTTGCTGAAGCTGTGACAAAATTGGCCAATTTTGGAACGGTATTGTAAAGTTATTTTCGGTAATAACACGCCAATGGATCTGGCACAGTTTTGAATTCAAAGTATGGCTTCGAAAGATGTAGGAATCTAAAAGTGATGTCTTCTGTTAAATCTTGACTTGAATTTTGATCGGTCAAAATCCGAATATGAAATTAAATTTGAATGAAAATAGTTGTTCTTTGATGAACGGATACGTATATGTGTGGTTGTATGTAGGATAGTAAGTGACCGTTGAATCAGGTTCGAAGAATGTACAATGTAACTTATTAATGTGAAATCTAACTATTCCTCGGGTATTACCTACCCGTTAAAATATTTTCACCATTAACAGTTTGTACGAAAGAATTTTTAATCACAATCTTTATGAAAATATATATACATATATATTTTCTTCAGATGTAATTATGGATTTAATGAGTCAATATAATGTTAGACTCATTTGATTTTCGATTTAAGCTAGAATAAGCAATCTCTAACACTATTAAGATCCACATATTCTTCGCAGGATATTAATGAAGTTATGGATCAATACTTCATTGTTAATTATTAGGATCCACATATTCTTCGCAGAATATTAATAAGGTTATGGTTCAATACTTCATCGTTCATTGCTGTTGGTACTCCTTGGCATCTATGGTGCGTATGATGTTGATGTTCGTGGGTCAGATTGTGATGTTGAGGTGTAGAATGTGGATGTTGTTGTTGGTGGTACTGGTGCTGTCGGTACTATTGTTGGTGGTACCGTTGGTGCTGGTGATGTTGCTGAAGCTGGTAAGTTTTTCACCATATTCTCCAAATTAATTACTCGAGTGCGAAGTTCATTGACTTCTTCGATTACTCCGGGATGATTGTCGGTAAGAATGAGCGAGTGAATATGGTTTGGAATCTGAGATAGTATGTAATTATGACGAGATATTCGGAAAATGAGGGTGAAAATGGTGTTTCGGGCTAGTTCGTCGGTAAGTGCTTCAGGTTCTTCACCATGAGGTGAATTTGGTTGATGGAAAGGATTGCCTTCTTCTCGACTCCATTTATTAAGTCGACTACGAACTCATCATATGAATTGGGGATGGTTGGTTGGTTGATTCATTCTGGTGACACTGCTTTTAGAGCTTAGGTGAACGTCCACGTCGGAATAGCTGTCGGAATTCGAGGGACCCGAAATGGTTGAAGGATTCATCCCGTATAATCAGATGAAGAATTTTCGATAAGAAATAGATTATAGGATGTAGATTAGTACCTTGAAATACATAATTTACATATGCATATATAATACTAAAATCCCATAAGTTACGGAGGAATCTACGGAATATGTCAGGCAAGGTTTACAGTAACAGATACGCTAAGATACGAATTTATCTATACACTATCTATGCAATAGAGGCAGTAAGATGTGTCTAGACTTTAAGGATGATAAGCAAGTAATCTTCGACACGAAAAGATAAGCAAAACTTTTGACATGCGGACACGGCCGAAGTCTAGACTCACTAATGCATCTAAACAACTATCAGTTAGACAAACTAATTCAAGATCTGGTTCGCTAAGACCACCGCTCTGATACCAACTGAAACGCCCCGTCTTAATCCATCCGGACGAAGTCCATATTGATTATAAACGATTCACAACAGTTGATTACATCGCGAGGTATTTGACCTCTATATGATACATTTTACAAACATTGCATTCGTTTTTGAAAAGACAAGATTTCGTTACATCGAAAGTTGACGACATGCATACCATTTTTATAATATATCTAACAATAATTGACTTAATAATAATCTTGATGAACTCAACGACTCGAATGCAACGTCTTTTGAAATATGTCATGAATGACTCCAAGTAATATCTTTAAAATGAGCAATTGCATAGCGGAAGATTTCTTTCGTACCTGAGAATAAACATGCTTTAAAGTGTTAAACAAAAGGTTGGTGAGTTCATTAGTTTAACATAAATAATCATTTCATAATTTTAATAGACCACAAGAATTCATATTTCCATTTCTCATAAACATACGTCCCATGCATAGAGACAAAAATATCATTCATATGGATTGAACACCTGGTAACCGACATTCACAATATGCATATAAGAATATCCCCATCATTCCGGGATCCTCCATCGGACATGATATAAATTTCGAAGTACTAAAGCATCCGGTACTTTGGATGGGGCTTGTTGGGCCCGATAGATCTATCTTTAGAGTTTGCGTCAATTAGGGTGTCTGTTCCCTAATTCTTAGATTACAAGACTTAATAAAAAGGGGCATATTCAGTTTCGATCATTCAACCATAGAACGTAATTTCGATTACTTGTGTCTATTTCGTAAAACAATTATAAAAGTTGCGCATGTATTCTCGGCTCAAAAATATAAAGGGTAAAAAGGGAATCAAATAAACTCACCATACTGTATTTTGTAGTAAAAATACATATGACGACATTTAACAAGTGTAGGGTTGGCCTCGGATTCACGAACCTATATCATTTATATACATATTAACACATATAATGGTAATCGAACAAATTAAGATATTATTATTAATTGTTATATTAGTAACTTATATGTTTCATTAATAACAAAATTAACTATACTTTATTTTATATACATTAGATAAATATGTAGTATTTATTATGAAAATATTAATGTTGTTATGTGATATGTTTTAAATATATTTGTATATAGTTATTTATTTGGTAAAATAATATCAATAATAATAAATAAAAATTTGTATCTTTTTATGGTAATAATAATAATACTAAAAGTAGTTAGATTTAGTAATGATATTGATATTAATAGCTTTGATAATAATACTAATAAGAAAAGTAATGTTAGTAATAATAATAATGTTAATAGAAAAGATAATAATGACAAGATAAAAATGTTAGTCTTCATAAAAATAATATTTTAAATAATAATGATACTTTTAGTTCAACTGATGATTTTTAATAGAAATTTTTAATAGTCATACTATATGTTTTCATAGTAATAATAATAATGATAATGATAATAATATTAATTATAAAATATTAGTAATAATAATAATTACTTAATAACAATCACTAATAAATAATAATAATAATAATAGTAACAATAATGAAATAATAATAATAATAATAATAATAATAATAATAATAATAATAATAATAATAATAATAATAATAATAATAATAATAATAATAATAATAATAATAATAAAAAGAGTATTAGTAATAACTACCTCAAAGGAATAGCCCTTAAAAAAATGCCTAAGTCCGGGTTTGAACCCGCAACGTCCCGCTAACCAGATAACAACCTAAACCATTCCACTGTCTCAGCTTTTTTTGATTGAATTCCCACTTTAACTTTATGTAACCTGTATTAACTTGTTTCTATTTTCTTCTTCTTTTCTTAAAAATAATAATGCTCCAGACCAGGCTCGAACCCGCCACCTCTCGTTACCCAACACTCCTTCTAACCACTCCTCCGTTCTTTTCTGTTTTAACTCATACGTTAATTAATTTAATATGTCATTAACTGTTATCTTCTTAATATCAAAAAAACCCAATGGATCAAACGAGGACCCATCTGATTCATAACATAACCATCATTTATATCTCACTGTTATCATCCACAACTTCGTTTCATCATCATCATTAAATGACTCGAATAATTAAGTTTAATTACCGAAGAATATATAGTTTTCCCAAAATTTAACTTTAAAAAATCTTGAAGCAATGCATGCATGTTCTAGTGTCACCAACGGGACCACAATAAAAGGTCCTTGTCTTGAAATTGTGAGTATGAAATATACATGGGTCCTTCGAATTTTACAGCACAAATTCAATCCCACTTATACAGTGGGTCTACACCTTTTGCTTTACTCACACATGTTTCTATCTTCTTCCATTATCATTGATATCTTTCCTTAATTAATGAAGGAATCATAAACTATCTATATCATCCTCCATCATACTTCATCCGTAGTAGTGCACAAAGGTAGAAAGGGAAAAATAATACGCAACAGTAGTGGAAAAACAACAACAAAATATAAAGGGTTTTTGAAGGTGAGTGGAGGTAGCGGTAGGTGATCACTTGGTTAACAACTAGGCCAAACCAGAAAAAGAATCACAGCCCAATATAAAAGAAAACTTACGGCCCAACCTAATAAAGAAAAGATCTAGTTCTTGTGCTTAAAATAATGGAACGTTTTATCTTGTAGGTACTGGAAACCCAATTTAAAACCCACTTAAATCTTGTAACTAATCGATGGTAAAAAAAATATATAGATCGTAGGGCAGTAAGGAGATTTTCCGTTTATTATCATCATCATTTACCTCATTCACGTACCCACCATCATCGTCTTCAATCTCCTCATCGTACTTAGAATCATTACGTATCATCATCTATATTAACTATTCATTGTCACCTTCGTTGTGTATCTTCACCATCATCGAATATATATAAAGAACCGCTACTAGTAGCAAGTTAGCCACTGTCCATAACATCAATTCGACACTCATCATAATCGTTATCATCATCGTTGTATCATCGAGTCATCACCATCATCATCATTCGTTATCATCAACATCAACTTCATCATATACCTCGTAGTCATAACAGTGAGCATAATCAATAAAATAGATGCAGCTGCAGTAGTGAGCAAAACGGGTTGGTGAGGGTTCGGTGGAGGTGATGATGTAGGCTGACGGTTTGCAGGTGAGCCAATGGTGGTGATGGTTAGTCGTGGTATTGGTGATGATGGAGGTGGTTGTGATGGTGTAGAACAGAAACAGAAAACAATAGCTGCAACGGGTGGTTATGGGTGTCAAGGTGGTTATGGTGTAGCGGTTGATGGTGGCCGAAGGTGGGTGCGGGTGTGAAGGCTAACCAGGTGATGAAAGTGGAGATAATCAAGAAGTGATGGGTTTGTTGTATGGTGTGTAGTGGGTTATCCATATAACTCTCGGTGCATATATATATATATATATATATATATATATATATATATATATATATATATATATATATATATATATATATATATATATATATATATATATATATATAATCTTAATCTTAATAATTATTAATTATTAATAACAATAATAATATAATACCTTTAATTCAAATGAATGATTTGATAGGAAACAGAAAGGTTAGCCTTTTATCATTTAGTACAAGTGTATATATTTATGTCTATATAGAAGAAGAGGAAAAGATAGTGGAAGACAAAAAGAAAAAAGAAAAAAAAATAAATAAATAAATAATGTACTATTACGTAATAATTATAATATTATAATTATAATATAATATAATAATAAAACTTAAATTACAAAACGTGCAACAAACACACAGTATAGCAGCCACTTCTTTTAATTTCTTGTGCCGACAGTTTACACGGGGCGTGTCCATTGCTAAACAGTTAACGTATAAAAGTGTTCCTAAAAATCCCAAATTTTTAGATTAAACATATTTAATTATTTCACTCATTACCTGTTTGAAACCTGATCAAAAAGGTTCGAAAATTATTTATTTTCTGTTCCAATTTATATGTACGGAGTACAAAAACTTAGTTCGAAAAGGTAAAAAAAATATTTATCAAAACTATTATCTTTTTATTCAAATTTTGGAACAACTTTTATTTTAAAACTTCATATATATATATTAGACCTATTTTAAAAATAATTAAACGTCAATCGAAAACTACAGACATTTACCATTTAAACTCATAATTAATTATATTCAATATATGCTATGTATATATATAAACATTTTTAAATAACAAAATTTACTACGCAAATAAGTATATATTAAATAATTAAATTAAATATAACAATATATCTATACAAGAAATATATATAAAATAATAGTTTTTATTACAATGTATTTTATTGTACATATTTATTTATAACTATAAGTGTATATCATAGTTTATTAATGTTCCAGTTATTATATATATTTTACATATATTTATATATACACATTTTTATATATATCCACATACTTACAAGCAATGATTCTTGAATCATCGAGGACAGTCGAAGGGTAATTGATTACATGAACATAGTTTCAAAATTTTTGAGATTCAATTCTACATACTTTGCTTATCGTATCGAAATCATATAAAGATTAAGTTTAAATTTAGTCGGAAATTTCTGGGTCACTACATGTTTAGTCCTGGGTTTAGTTCTGGAAAGGAAGTGCTGATGTGGCGCTGATGTGGCACATGAGGACTAAGATGGAGGAGTGTCTCCATTGGGAGCACTCTAAGAAGTGCACATCAATATAATCACAAAAGAGGTAACAGTGGGGTCAAGGGGTACACTTGTAATTGTACATCTTACTGATAGACGTAGACAGTGGGGTTATCAGCAACTGAAATCTAGATTAACACAAACTGCAGGGATAACCTTTCTATTAATGGTGTCATATACTCCTATATAGAAGCATTGAAATAAAAATTTTGTTAGTTTTGATTTATGAAGTTAAATTTGTATATCGGACCAAAATCACCACCATCAAACCTTCATCGCGCCCCTGTGTGGCGTGATAGAGCAAAAAAAACTTTGCGCCCCGTCCAAGCGAGCCCTTTCGCGTTGTATACAAAATTGTAAACGCATCAAGTTCATCATAGTTAGTTGAACATCGAAGCGCCACGCCTCCTCGGGTGATAGATGCGTAAAATAATTGGGGAGTTTGATGCCCTCCAGGTAGTTGAATTGGGAGGTCGCTGTAGCCTCCGGTATCGACAGCAAATCATTCATGCCGTAAAACTGCAGATGAGCCTCTGCAGACAAGAAGATAACTGATTAGTAACATAATAAGTAGCGCGATTGTCCAGGACTTAAAGAAAAATGAAACTACCTTTTGCCCTTCTAGGGCGCTTGCGCTTATTCCCACTTTCAGTGGGGGCCTCAGTCACCTTGGCCCTCTCAGCATCCGTTGGTGAGAGTCGTCACCTGCATGACCCTCGTGTTGGTCAGCGCTACCAGAAATACCGGCGCCAACAGAAGCATCACCCTGAGCTAAGGCATCGGCGCCCAAAGCCTGCTCGCCCTCGTTCTCCACCTCGGGCGTCTCGGTATAAACGCCCTCAATATTGCGAGAAGCAAGGAGCCTGTCTAGACGCATCTCTGCAAATTTAATAAGTTAAGTTAGAAGAAAATAATGGAAAGAGAACAAGTACGAATATTAACGTCCATCTGCCGCCTACCATTATCATTGACATCTTTGATAACTGGCAGGGCAGGCGGGTAGGGGCACATGTTAGCAATCAGTAAGACATCGCTGCTATATTGGCGGATGGGGAGTGCGTGGTTGTAGAAATGCTTGAGTCTCCGCTGATCGTCTAGGGAGAGAGGAGGACTAACGTTTAACCGCGCAACTGTAGCTTCCGTGTGCCATGCACGAATATTTCTGTAAGCAAGAGGGATAAAAGAATCATCGATGTAGAAGAACGAGTTCTTCCACTTCTTACGCACCCCGGCTTTCAGGCGCTTCACAAAGTTAATCCTGTCGTTAAAAGAATACCAACTTTGTTGGTTTTTACGGTAGGAAAATACGTTCTTAAACAAATCCAGCGATGGGGGAAACTGATAATGATGAAAAAATATCTCAAACAGGGTAACGCGACACGCACTATACGGGTGCAGCTGGCCAATACAGATGTTGAAATGGTTGACAACCTCCATGAAAAAAGGAGTGGAAGGATAGCGCACATTCCCTTCTACCATGACTTGTCGATATACAGTGACCTTACCGTCAATAACATCATCTGCGCGCTGATTAGGTTGGGGCGCTACGGGGTTCAAATCAGCTAGAGGTGGGTACCAGTCCACCAAAAGCGCGATTTTGCGCCTTGTCATAACGGACCTAATAACCTCGCAGTTTGGAGGCTCAAAAGTAGACGAAGAAGACGCCATCTATTAACAAATAATTCAAAAGATCGTAAGAAAAGAAACTAAACGCGCGCTAACCTGAAAAAAGCTAAAAAGACGAGGTCGAAGTAATAGGCTGAGAAGATTTGCGCAGGATTGGAGAGCACAGATGGAGTAAAAAGTGAAAGAGATGATTATGAGGTATTTATAGGGAAGTAAAAACACGGAAGAGGTCCCAGCAGAAGTTGAAAAAGGCCGGTTAAAATATGAAAGGCGGAGATGGAGCCACGTGTCAAAAGCTGGAAAGGAAGATGTACGAGGTAGCCAAGGGCTGCGAAAACGGCGGAATGATCACTGTAGCAACTGACAAACATCGCCTCAATTTTATTGCGTTTAATGCAGCAGGACAAAAAGCTTTATTCAAGTATAGGTAGTAGAAAGCGAAGGCGCTTGGAAAAGAGTGGACGGACGGTAGTTACAAGTTGAGTTCAACGCCATGCGCAGTCCCCGCGCATACCATTGAACTGGGGGGACTTAATGATACGCATAACCGATCAGCTCGTGTAGCGCATCAAACAGCATCGCCACAAGGATTTACAAGGGCGCGCGCTAAGGCATATATCGCTATAGTGACAACCATGGCGCCGATCCCATACGTGCGCATTGGCGACATACACATGTCAGGTGATACTGTAGCTGGCAGAGGACACCTGGCAGACAAAAGGTCAAGTATGACAAGAACACTTTTTGCTTTTGTCGGGTCAGCTTACTCGAAGATGTACTATTGGCCGGCCACGATCGTTTTAACCTTATTATGTGGCGATAAAAGACAAGAAGGATTGCCCTATAAATAAAGGACTTCGTCCACAGCATTGGGGGATCTGGAATTCACTTCACACATACATACACTGTCAACAATAACGCGTAGCGCAATTATACTCGCGCTACCGGACTTATAGCATTTCACTAGATACTCTTGATATACAGGTAACGTTCTATGACCACAAACCCTACAACCTAGCGCGAGCCATCATTAACCGAGCTACCCGTCGATGGTGGGTCCATGTTTAACCACCCCCGCTGAGATCCTCATCTTGCAAGGGGTTATTCACGGTCCTCCGGACCGGAGAGTTAAGCCCAATTAACCCTTAAATTCCCCTTCATTGATGTCAAGCGTGGACCGAACCCGACCCGATTACTCTATGCTTGATCAGTCATCTACAACGATTTGATGTAACAAAGTCCTTCAATTTCCATGGTTATACGATTGTTGATAATTTACCAACTCCTTTCTTATTGATGAAAGTTCGTTTGTATTTAAAAACTGATTTGAAACGGCAAGAGACTAATTTGGCTAATATGGATTCAAACAACGATTCATTATTCCGGGTAATATGGATTCAAACGACAAGTAATTTTAATTTTAGCTTTTCGTTGATGTATATTATATATACATGTAATTTTATTTTTATTTTGATTATTTTAAGGTATTGTTGTTGATGATGGTTAATTTATGGGTTTCAATAGTAATACCCAGTGAATAGCTTAGGCAATGATTAGTTATACTTTCATTGTCGGATCAAAATTAAAATCTCGAAACCCTATTAATGGTACAAATATTTTTTTCTCAAACTGATCATAAGAACTTTTTGATCAATTGAATGGTGGAAACTAGCTTAAGACCCGTGAATTTGGGAGTTTCGACAATAAAAAAATGCGTATAAGATACAAATCAAAGTAAATTAAGTAGTTGTCCTCAGTTGAGACCCGCAACAACCATCTTTATTATTATTATTATTAAACAACCTTTCTTGTTGAACAAAATTGTAGACAACTCTATATAGACAGTTCTATATTTAAAGAATTCGTAGGATTTTGCAATAAAATTGTTGAAATTGAATAATCACATAGATAGTATACAATCTAAACAAATGAAAAGGAGAAATCACTATCACTAATTAGACATATTTCTTAAACCAAGAAAATTATCGGATAAACTATACCTCAGGAAAACAAAAAAATGCGAAGCACATAATAACCAAATAATCAAGCTACACTTCACAAAAATTCGAGTATCGAACATCTTATCAAACACTTGGCATAACTAATTAACTGCTACCAAGTTCCTACGTAGAGCAAACCCGCATTCAGTTGATCCAAATTCAGGTGTTCTCATCTCCCACTTAAGACCTCTTAGAAGTCGAATTCTGTTAGAAGTTGAAAGACACCTATAATATTCAACATCAGTTTCAGTTTCAGTTACGTTAACTCGTTTTTTTTTCTTTACTGAAAATTGACATTGAATGCTGCTAACAAAAAGAAATCTATTTTTTACCTTATGGAGTATCATGATACCATAGTCATTGACCATAAGTGTATTAGACCAACTTCACGTATTAATAACTTTCCAATTTGCTACAATATTTGACACTTAACCCAATTCACCAACCCGCCTAAGTTGCAACCATCAATTCTCTCATTTTGTGGAAGTTCCAACTTCACTTATGAATATTTTTTTTTTAAAAATGACTTTTTACCTTTTAAATATGAAGAGAAGCATTTGTAATTCATTCTGGTCATTTCATCATGCTTCACCGTCTCCATCTTCATCTCTGTCTTCATCTTCAATAATACCTGCAATTTAATTTATTAACATTGAATCAAATAAAAAATCTAACTAAAAATTCAAATTCAAATTAAAACACACAGATTGATAACCTACAACCATATTTTCTTCAACCCTTTATAAATATCACCTGAATCACTCACAAATCACCAAGATCCCCCTATTTTTTATTTTTATAAAAAATCAACTGTACTCCTAGAATATTACCCTTCAAATTTCTAAAACTTTATTTCATCATCATATTCCCGTATTTAGAAACATACCAACCAAAAACACGGTTGACCATTAAATCTAACTATCATTTCCTAGATCTCTGTCAGTATCAAAAACACAGCAGACTTCAAATGAAAAAATATGTTGTCGTATCTTTTGTGAATTAAACTTTTCTTAAGCATGACGTGAATCACTATTGGTCATTTTGGAGAGTGCACTATCAAACATCACCAAGGAACAACCACCAGTCCTGGTTTTGTCGCTAGAACGTTGATTCAGGATCTAAAGTGATAGTAGCAATTTTTTATAATGAAGTTGGGATGAAAAGTGAATAAAAAAAGTGGTAAAACAGAAGCTGGAAAATTGAGCACGAATAAACTTAAAATATATGAGTAGCTGCAATTAGACTCACTCAAAAACTGAATCAGCAACCTCAACAAAGTCTCTTTGTCCCGATTCTTGTTGCAATTTTTGCATCTATACAACCATCATTGTCGTGAAATCTAGACACCCTCCATCTGGATGAATACGGGTAGAATAAAATTACAATGCTATCTGATGAGTCCATCTTTTCAATAAACATCAAATATAAATTCAATTAACAACAAAGTTACACACCTAACAATTAAGTTATATATATTATGAATAAACCAATGGGAGAGTTTCTATTGACATAAATATCGTCTATAGTTTTTATTGAGTCTGTGCATTTTAATAATATTTATAACATGCATTTCATCTTATGGATAAATTGTGTAAAAATTTATGATATCTTCATTTCATCATTATTCTTAAATTGATATAAAATTATGATATCGTTAATAATATGTAAAAAATCCATCAATACTAAGTTATATATCACCTAAAAGTGTGTTAATTTACAGTAGTGACAAAAGTCATCTTCTTCAACTGGACAAAGTCAATACAGTAAAAATTTGTAAATTCTATTATTAAGCAACTCATCAGATTCATTTCCTTCAATACATATTAAAAAAAAAAAAAAAAACCATTCTCTTTAATTCAAACAACAAAAAATTTGTCAAATAAGTAAGTAGTAAGCCAAAGACACAAAGTAAATAGCCGTCTATTCAAGAATCTGCTAAAAAGCTTACATTTTTAGATTAATTAGGTGCATGGAACTAGAAAAAAACACACCTAGTGTGATACTCTGATTCACAATCAACTCAAGATTGTAACCTTTTTTAATTACCCACATTAAGCAACTATAGGCGGTAACTTAAAAAAGGGGATAAAGTTAGAAAGTTTGGGGTTTTGATGAATAGATGTTGAAATATTTTCAGGATGGAAATAACCCAGATGAAAGGTAAATAACAGATGAAAGAGCACTCACCGGATAATATGGTAATTGGCGGCGATGGGGTTTTTGTTCCGGTGTTGCCCTGCTATTATCCGATTCAATTCCACAACTATCTATAAAAATTTTCTATCTGTATATATGCACACATAAAGAAGATGAATAAAGTGTGATCGATCAGTCAGCGAACCGCACGTAATCAATTGATGTGAATTGAACGGATTTAAACCCCAATCAAGATTAACTTAAACATATTTGAGTAACAACATCGTTTCAAACATACCTTATTTGGGACCTTCCGATTCACAACGTCAGTTCGAACATACCTTGAAATGTATATTGCCTTTATCGACCTGTGCCTCTTTGAAACTGTGGCGGCTAGCGGGACTCTTTTTCTTTAAAAATTCTATTTTTCATGTGGCTTTTGGTGTTATATATTTTCCACTTTCACTTACTTTGTTCACATTCATCGCATTTTCAGAATGCGGGAGCCTCTTCCAAAAGTACCCGCATACAGTAACTAAAAAAAGGCAACATATTATGAAAACATAAAGAAAATTTATAATAAATTAATTGACCCGGCCGTTTTATCAGGCAGTGAAAGTGGGGCCTGAATCAAAATACCACACCTACTGTTCAAAACACCACTCACTGGTTTCTTCCCCTGTGCCAGAATTCTAACGATTTTGACACTTTTGACCCGACTGTTTCCACGACCCAAGACACGACTATATAACGCCAAAATGTGGAGCTTACTACTACTACATAACATAAAAACATTTCAATTTGTAACCTTAATAATTTTACATCAGTTAACTCATTTGGATCCAAGAGCTCAAAATCATTTTAATTCATACTCTATATGTGTTAAAATGGCAAATAGGACAGAGTTGTAAATGGCAAATAGGACAGAATTGTTACAGAAGATGCTGGCGTGAACTTGTATACTCGCAACATGTTATGATTGCTAATGCGTCACCAATATCACCACATATTTCACAAATGTTCACCTGCAATTTAATACATATTTTGAGAACTGTTGATCACATTTTCTAAATTTTGTTCAACTTGTATGGTTAATTAATAAAGGTGAAGCTGGATACATCATGAAAGACTATAAATTCTAGGATGAATTTTATCAAAAGATCAAAACTAGTAATAAGAGATGCATAATTGAAGTTTCAAAAGTGATCACATAAATTAATTAAAGAAAGCCTAAAAATTTTTTGTATAAAAGTAATTTATCAGTTTATAAGCATCTATAAACCCTTCAGGTTACTTTCAAGTTCAACCCATTCGACCAGTTCAAATGAGAATTTACCCATTTGAAACCCGTAAATATAACAGAATTAACTCATTTCATAAATGGGTTGAAATAGCCACTCTGCCAAATACCTTTGTTATAAGATTCTGTGTTTATAACATATCTTTAATTGTCCAAATGGGCAAAACGGGCTAAAAGTCGCCTAAAGTATTATCGTGCAAAAATTATACTACCTCTTGTTGTTTAGATGATTCAGGCAAGAACACCTTATCAAACACGAAAGACTGCTTTTGCCCTTTTTAAAAGGAAAAAAAAATAAAAATAAAATAAAATAAAATGTTACAGATAAGATTACTAAACATGGTCAAGAAAGTAAAGGATATATTTTTATAGTACCTTCTCGCATTAGTTCAACGCGTCGGCCAAGGTTTTCGATTGACGTCGGAAATGTAGCAACCTTTGTGTCAGCGGCATCATCAACCAATAAAGGTCGAACCCTGCAAAAAAATCTTGTATTCCCTTTCAATACCTGTACCAAAACATAAACTCGTTATAGCGAATACGTTGAAACATGAATTATGTGGAAACTAACGTACCATATCTCAATATTAAAAAATCACCAAATAACATCAAATAAAAAGATGAGTACTACTTCACGAAAAATTAATTATACATAAAACCTAATGATCGAAGCTTTATATCAGAAATATTCACCAGCGATTAATGAAATCTGATGAAGCCCAAATAAAAAAAATATCCAATCGAAGCACCAAATCAGAGATGATATTTGAAATACTCACCCGGTTACATTCTAAATCTGATCGAAGCACCAAATCAGAGATGATATTTGAAAAATCGATTGATCGAAGCCCTAAATCAGAAATCTGATTCCTGAGATTGAATTGTATAATTTTCTTGTGAATGCAATGCTAGGGATTTGGATCGCGATGGATGATAGCAGAAGTGTAGTGTTTTTAGGGATTTTGAGTTCGGAGGATGAAGGAGGCAGCGATGATAGTGGCAATATGTTTTTAGGGGGCGTTTGGTTCGTGGATTTCAATTCCCAGGATTTGAAATCCCATGGAATTTGAAATCCCACGGGATTTGAAATCCTGGGATTTGAAAATCTATCTTCTGTTTGGTTCGAGGTTTTCAAATCTCAAATTTGTAATGCGAACCCGAACGGGAACGCGATCGCAAAACAAAAACCCGAAATCGAAACGTGAATCCAAAACGAGAATGCGACCGTGATACGCGAACCCGAAACTGAAATGCGAACCCGAAATCGAAATGCGAACCCGAAACTCGAACCCGAAATGTGAACCCGAAACGCGAGCCCGAAACTCGAACCCGAAACTCGAACCCGAAACGTGAACTCGAAACGGGAACCCGAAAAGCGAACCCGAAACTCGAACCTGAAACTCGAACCCGAAACGCGAACCCGAAACGCGAACCCGAAAAGCAAACCCGAAAAGCGAACCCGAAACGTAAATCGTAAACGTAAAATCATAGAACATGGGATTTCAAATCCCTCATATATACAAAGGATTTTCAAATCCTTCATCTATGGGATTTCAAGGGATTTGAAATGCAAATTCCACGAATCAAATCCTCCAACCAAACATGGGATTTCATGGGATTTGAAATGCAAATCCCACGAAATCCCACGAAATCCCACGAACCAAACGCCCCCTTAGGGATTTTGGTTTGTTTATTCTCCCGTGTTTTTTAAGGGTAGTAATGGCATAAAATTGAGTAGTGGTTAGATTATAAGCTTACAATAAAATTGAGAGTAATTTTCTTAATATAATGGTTGAAATTAGATGTTCAATATTAAGATATCTACAAAAACACTTTACTTTAATGTATACTAGCTTAAGACTCGCCGAATCGCGGGTTTCGACAATAAAATATTAAAAAAAAATAGTGTTGAGTCATGTAAAAATCAACCACCAATGATGTATAATAAATAAATGAAGACCAATAATTAGGTCAACAAAATATATGATGTAAAATAAGTAGAATGCAAACATTGAAAGAAACATGATTATAATTTAAATGGCTACAAAAAAATAAATGGTAACACCAAGTTGGATATATTGTTGTTCAATTATTTTTTGATAGTAGACTATTTATTTAGAGCTAAGTATGGCTTTTACGACTATTTCATACATTATTTATTGCAAAAAAACGTTTAAAGTAGTCATTTAGGGTTAACACTGAAGCAACTTGTTGATTTCCTTTCAATATTCTTCGCTATTTCGTTAAAGTTTGTTGACGCAATCTATCGACCTGCATAAGCAATATAACAAAATTTAGTAGTTGACTAACGTTCATAAAGTTTCATGACGCAATCTGGACATAATGTTCATCAACAAACCAAACATTCAATAGTTACGTGTGTATTGTCCTTGTGTTATGCAAGTAGGCGAGTCCAGAGAAACAATAACACATTAAGTTTTCATATACTCTGCTACTCGAGCCCTCAAATTTTTTACAGGTTGATCAAAAGCATAATTCTGGAGATAAGAATGTAATTTTGGGAAACATATAGGCTTACTTGCAAGAATCACAGTGTTATCATCTTGTGCACTTTGAAATATTTTAAATCGCGCAGTCTTATCTTAGAAGTCATTGGATGAAACCTCGAGCGATAGTAGGACACATTCACTGTAGGATAGCCACACCTAAGGAACAATAATCATAATCTTCAATTAGCACAACTAAAATTCATACATTTATTACCCTAAAAGGTGAAAATATAAAATTTCACCTTTCATTAAATCCTTCATTGCAAACAGTGAAACGTACCCATTTTAAAAGTGGTCCATTGTAACATTGATGTGTTAAAAGATCTGTTAAAAGTGACCCATTTTAACCATAACTAATTGTCAAAACTACCAAAATTAAATCCTTTATTAAACCTTTACATGATTTCCAAAAAAAATAAATAAATAAATAAAAATAAACCTTGACTTGTTAAAAGTGACCCATTTTAACCATAATATATTGTCAAACCTACCTATATTGACATCAATACTCATAACAGTAGAAGGCATATAACTGCAAGATCGTGTGTCATGTGAAGTACATAAATCGAGATTCTGAAGTTTCCTTTTATAATCAATCAACGAAAATTTTTAAAAACATGAAATTAAGAGTAAATACCTAAATTGAGACGCACAAATAAATTAACCATCAAACTGATTTCATGATGTATTCATGAATCAAATTGTGAGAGACCGAAGAAATTAAAGAAATTTCTTGAATAGTTCTTCGTAATTAATCAGTGATTTCGAAACCTCAACAAATTTCCAGGATCATTCCATTCTTCTCGTGATGATCAATACTTACCCAAGTTGATGACAAGTCTCATCCATTCTAAGTGTTTGTGCAATCTGAATTCAATATCTACAAAATCACAACATCAATGCATTCAAGAAGTTCAAATGTTATGAAAGTTTAATTTGACAGCTACCAATCTTTTAGAAAACTATAGTTTGAGTACTCATTTCTTTAGCTTCCGTGTCTTTAAACAAAAACATCATATTGAAGTTGATGGCTCATTCTCTTGATTATATAAATATTTTAAAGGGAGTTGACAGTTGACATTCAAATATTATCCAAAAAACTTATCAGTAACTAAGGAATGGGTTTTAGTTTTTAACAACTAAACATAAATCTTTTATCACTTATTGAACAATCTCTTTATGTTCATACCGACTCATTTCAAGTGACATTAAACTTTATCAGTATAGTTATTCAATGTCACATTAAATTTAGAGGTGGCATTAAGGCTAATGAGTAACTCAAAAGAGTTGTTTTTTTGACTACTTAACTTCATTTAAACACATACCATTGATTTAATACTCCTTAATCTCATCATGATAAAGTCAACGTGCGAGTCACATACTAATAATAAATATCAAGATCTGGTATTTGTCCACCAACATAGTCACCATTCCCAAGTAAAGGATACGATGAAAGTTATTCAGCACTTAGAGCACTGGGAGTGGTGACTGATGTCACTTGGCATGTCAGGCCTGACTTGCTGAGTCAGAAAAAGTGGGGAGTGGTGACATCTGTCAGTTAGGCATGTCAGTTTATATTTTTATTATTATTTTTATGATTTTAAATATAACATAAATGAATATAATTATAAAAATTATCATAAATAGAAATAACTTCCATTAAAATAAAAATTAAACATTACAATTCCTAAAAAAAAACATTACAATTCATTAATAAAAAAATAGTACAATTCCCATTTATTAAAGACAAATACGAAACGCTTCAATTTCCACTTCGAAGCTTGGCCCGAATCGCCGCTTTCTTCGCTTGAAGAACTTTTGCATCTTCTTCATCCATTCCCGCGGTAGACATTTGTAGTATTTTCAAATCAAAGTAACTAGTCATTGATTCAAAAGTGCCGCTTGCACTTTCATCAAACGAGGATCTTGCGTAAGCGGCTGAGCTCGAAGACGTCTTTTGTGATTTTGATTTTCTTGATTTTCCAGGAGGTCGTGGTGTTGCATCCTCCCCATATAGCTCCGCATTTGGATTCTCTTCTGGTTCTTCCGGTTCCTCATCTAGATCACAATCATCCAAACTAATACAATCACGTTTGGTTGTTTTAAGTGGAGTCGGATTGTTCCACTTTTGCTTGTCTTTTAGGAATTCCCAAGCTAGGTAATTGTTAAACTTCTTAAACGTCTCCACCTTGTATTGTGCATCACAACGTTCTTTGAAATTGACATCACCCTTGCCACTACGTGGAACTCGTTTGAGACGACTCACGATTCCACCATACTTTCTGCAACATTCATTCATTTTTGTCCATTTTGAGATCAACATATCCTTTGTTCGTTTGTAAGGTGGACCCCTAGAATGGTACTCATTCATAACCACGTTCCAAAACGAAGATGACTTTTGATCAATGCCTTGGTTTGAATCTTCAGAAGCCGCAATCCACGATTGAGCTAAACGTAGCTCATCTTCGGTTTTCCACAAGTACTCAGTTCGTCTTCTAGGTTGAGACGAATCGACCGCAACTTCTTTTCCTTTAGCCTTTGCTCTCAACTTGCGTTTTGGTGCTTGTGGTGTTTGTTGTGTTTGTTGAACTTGTGTTTGTTGTGTTTGTGGAACTTGTGATTGTTGTTGTTGTTGCCACAATATAAACGCTTGTATTTGCTAGTGAGACATTTGTGGCATTGATTGTTGTGAATTGGCAAAATTTTAATAACCGAGATTAGCCTCACCACCACCACTAGCCGAACCTTGAGCCGATCCGGGTGAATAGGGTGAGAGTGGACTCCATTGTGGATGATAATAATTTGACATTTTTTTTTGAATGAGATTTGTGTTTGTGAATGAGATTTATGTTTGTGTTTGTGTTTGTGTATATGTTGTATATATATAGAAAGTAAAAAAGAAAAAAATATAAAAAAAAGGAAAAGAGCCGAACGGCTAGAAAAATAACCGTTGTAATTTTTTTTTATTCGGTGTGCATTGTGCGTCGCCTGTGATGACCCGGGAATTTCCAACTAAATTTAAACTTAATCTTTATAGGTTTCCGACACGATAAGTAAAGACTGTAATGTTAAGTCTCGAAAAAAAGTTTTGAACTGTGTCATATATTCATTTGACCTTTGACTATGCCCGATGATTCACGAACAATTGTGTGTAAATAAATATGTAAATATATATATAAATAAATAAAAGTATATATATATATATAAACATCTTGAATTAATAAGGTATATATTAATCATTTGAATTAAAAATGAAAAGTAATGTACCAAAATAATTAAACTATTATGAATCTATATAAATATATATATATTTGACTTCTATAATATTATATATATATATATATTAAATATTCTGTATATGCTAATATATATATTTACATTATATAAATATTACATAGATAATAATAAGGATATTAATATATCAAATTTAATTACAAATTAAATTATAGTTGTTGTTATAGTATTACAAGTACTTTCAATATTATTATTAATATTAATAATAGTATTATTATCATTGTTGTAACTGTAAAGTTATCAAAGAAAATTTTTATATAAAGATTAATTAAAAGAATAGTTTATTGGTACTTTAAGTATCACCAGTTATTCTTATTAAAAATTTCATTGTTAACATGGTTATAAATATTATCATTATTAAAATAAGTAAAAACTATCAATTACATTGTTATATTATCCTTATAATATATATGACTTTTGTATTAATATGATTGTTATTATTTTTATTTATAACATTAAGAGTATTATTAATATAATTATATTTATTTATTAATAATATTAATTATAATCTATAAAAAAATAAATATATAAAGATAATAGATATACACTTATTGAAATAGATATATACAGATACATATAAGATATATACACGCAGTTGGATATAGATATACATTTAGGAAAATCAGTATTTATATTATTTAGATTATTATTAATATAAGATGTATTATTATTTATATTTATATATTTTTTAAAAAAAATCAGTTATAAAGATATATATCACGCGTATATTTTTTTTGTCTTAATCCGTTTTGTTTTCTTCTTCCTGCACACTCGTGATTATATGTCGATGCAATCAAGACTACAAAACAATTTTTGTTTATAACACTTGAGGAGAGGAACGAATTAATACTGTTATTAATTTTTTCTTTTTTTCTTTTTTTTTTTCTCTTTTCTCTGCTCGTCCCCTGTCGTTCCACTTTAATGCTAAAATTCGAATTTAATTTTTATTTCAAAAACTATAAATGCAGGATTGTTAGGAATCTCGTACTCGAACTCTCTGCAAATTCTTATACCTCAATTCGTTTTATCAATCAAGAATTTCGAAGTCAAAGTTTTGAAACTTAAAAGTCAACTTTTGTTCTTGAGTCAAATTCGAATTTTCTGTTTCGTTTTGAGTTAAATTAATGGTTCCTTTAGTTTTTGGGAGTGGATTATAACCTTTTTCATGTTGTAACATTTGTACAAAACATCCTCAAAATCATAATCAAATTTTTTTTTTTTGGCCGTGAACAGCAGCAGCGATATTGCTAATTTTTTTTGTTTTTTTATATATATATTTTTTATTTATTTAGTGTATGTCAAATTTAATCACGAATATATGTTACTTCTGAGTTAAAACTACAACAAATGAATTTAGTGTTAGGAAATTGCTTTGGTCTCTTTATGGATACCTTACTCTGATGACTGAGTGGTGGAAGGAGAAGAGCAGAAGGTTTTTCAGATTATATAGTTTAATTCGTATATAAAAACAGAAAAAGCTATAGCAGATGGATGGTTAGGGTGTTGATGGGTATTCGGGAGGTCGCAGGTTCGAGTCCCGACTTGGGCGATTTGATATTTTTTGGAGCTTTTAAGGTAGTAACCTTTTTTATTTATTATTATTATTACTATTATTATTATTATTATTATTATTATTATTATTATTATTATTATTATTATTATTATTATTATTATTATTATTATTATTATTATCATTGTTATTACTATTATTGTTAGTATTATCATTAATTTAATTATTATTATGATTATGATTATGATTATTGGTGTTATAATTGTTTGTATTATTAATTAACACTTATCATTATTTTTATGATTATAGTAAGTGAATTGTTACTAATGTTATTATTACTAATATTATTATTACAAAGTATTAATATTTAGGATTAATTATTATTACTATTATTATTATTATTATTATTGATATATAGTTAGTATTATAAATATTACCAATATCATAACTATAACTATATGTATTAGGAACATTATTTATCATTAATACATTTTTATAAGTAAGATTATTATAAATTGTATTATTTTAGTATTATCACCATTATTATGATTATAATTATTATTATCATTATTATAGTACAATTATGATGATTATTGTTATTAATAGGTATTATACGTTTATGAACTAAACTTGGAAATTATGGAAACTCTTATAATCTTGAATAAGATAGGTATTTAGATAAATGTAAGATTTATATTGATTAAGATATAACTATGATCGTGCTTATTGTAAACAAAGTATCTATACATATGTAAATATATATATATAAAAACGTTAAGTTATTAAGATATTAATAAGTGTTATTATTGGCAATATTATTATTATGATCATTATTAATATTATATTATTATTATCATTATTAACATTACTATTATTATTATTTCAAATAAATATTTCAAATATATCAATATAATGTTTTAATACCTAATACGATATTTTTTTTCTCTAAACTTCAACATAGGATAATTATAATACGTAACATATCTACTACTTTAAATCCATTATATATATATATATATATATATATATATATATATATATATATATATATATATATATATATATATATATATATATATATATATATATATATATATATATATATATATATAGTTATAAAAATTTTAAGTATTTAAAATATAAATAAAAAGTCAATAAATTACTAATATAAGAAATATATTAAAATACAAATTTGTTCGATTTCGATTATACGTTTTAATATATATGAATGATATAGGTTCGTGAATCCGAGGCCAATCCTGCATCGTTCAATGTCGTCATATGTATTTTTACTACAAAATACATTATAGTGAGTTTCATTAATCCCTTTTTAAATGCTTTTGCAATATATATTTTTGGGACTGAGAATACATGCGCTGCTTTTATAACTGTTTTACGAAATGGACACAAGTAATTGAAACTACATTATATGGTTGAATTATCGAAATCAAATATGCCCCTTTTTATTAAGTCTGGTAATCTAAGAATTAGGGAACAGACACCCTAATTGACGCGAACTCTAAAGATAGATCTATCCGGCCCAACAAGCCCCATCCAAAGTACCGGATGCTTTAGTACTTCGAAATTTATATCATGTCCGAAGGAGGATCCCGGAATGATGGGGATATTCTTATATGTATATTGTGAATGTCGGTTACCAGGTGTTCAATCCATATGAATGATTTTTGTCTCTATGCATGGGACGTATGTTTATGAGAAATGGAAATATGAAATCTTGTGGTCTATTAAAATTATGAAACGATTATTTATGTTAAACTAATGAACTCACCAACCTTTTGGTTGACACTTTAAAGCATGTTTATTCTCAGGTACTAAAGAAATCTTCCACCGTGCATTTGTTCATCTTAGAGTTATTACTTGAAGTCATTCATGACATATTTCAAAAGATGTTGCATTCGAGTCATCGCGTTCATCAATATTATTATTAAGTCAATTATAGTTAGATATATTATGAAATGGTATGCCTGCCGTCAACTTTGATGTAATGAAAGATTGTCTTTTAAAAAAAACGAATGCAATGTTTGAAAAATGTATCATATAGAGGTCAAGTACCTCACGATGTAATCAACTGTTGTGAATCGTTTATAATCGATATGGACTTCGTCCGGATGGATTAGGACGGGTCTTCACAGTTGGTATCAGAGCGGTGGTCTCAGCGAACCATGTCTGCATTAGTGTGTCTAACTGATAAGTCGTTAGAATGCATTAGTGAGTCTGGACTTCGACCGTGTCTGCATGTCAAAAGTTTTGCTTATCATTTTGTGTCAAAAATTACCTGCTTATCATTCTTAGAGAATCACTTGCTTATCATTCTTAGTCTAGACACGTTTTACTGCATTGACTGCATGAATAGTGTATAGACAAAAAATTCATATCTTAGCGTATCTGCTACTTCATATCTTAGCGTATCTGTTACTGTAACTTTGCCTGACAACTTCCGTAGATTCCTCCGTAACTTATGGGATTTTAGTATTATATATGCATATGTAAATTATGTATTGCAGGGTACTAATCTACATTCTATAATCTATTTCTTATCGAAAATCCTTCATCTGATCGTACGAGATGAATCCTGCAACCAGTTCGAGTCCCTCAGATTCCAATAGCTATTCCGATAGTTATTCCGACAGCTATTCCGACATAGATGTTCACCTAAGCTTCGAAAACAGCGTCATCGGCATGAATCAACCAATCAGCCATTATCAATTCATCTGATGGGTTCGTAGTCGACTTAATTAATGGAAAAACTCAGAAGGTAATCCCTTCCACCAACCGAATTCACCTCTTAACAATGAACCTGAAGCGTTTACCGACGAACCTATTCGAGACACCATTTTCAGTCTCATTTACAGGGTAACTCGATAAGATTATATTCTATCCACAATTCTGAACCTTATTCATCCGCTCGTTCCGACCGACAATCATCCTGGAGTAATAAGTCAACGAACTTCGCGCTCGAATAATCAATTCGGAGAATATGGTGCAAAGTGTACCAGCTTCAGCAACATCACTGGCACCAACAGTACCATCAATAACAGCACCAGTACCATAAACAATCCATGCTTCAATATCATCATCTGTACTTTGAGTATGATCTTCGTTCTATGTATCGTTCTACCTCATTTATCTTCGTTCGACATGGTGAATATGTAATCTCTAAAGTTTTAGAGATTATTTATTATAGTTCCAACCGAAAAGCAAATGAGTTTAATATCATATTAACTCATTAAATCCATGAATACATCTGAAGAAAATATATATGTATATATGTTTTTATAAAGATTGTAATTAAAAATTCTCTTGTACAAACTGTTAATGGTGAAAATATTTTAACTGGTAGGTAATACCCGAGGAATATTTAAATTTCACATTAATAAGTTACATTGTACGTTCTTCGAATCTGATTCAACAATCATTTACTATCCTACTTATAACCACCGTTATACGTATCCGTTCACCGTAGAATAACTATTTTCATTCAATTTCATATTTGGATTTTGACCTATCAGAATCCCACAAGTGGCACAATGAAGAAATAATGGACACAATAAAAATTGATTAGAAACAGACTAATTAACAATATGAAAAAATTTGTTAAGAATCCACGCTAACTGTTTCCAGCTAACTGTTTCTAGCTAACTGTTAAATTCCGTATTACATTTTATTTATCGCAATTTAATTATCGCAATTTACATTCTCGCAATTTTAATTATCGTTATTTAATTTATGTTATTTATTTTACGCACTTTAAATATCGGGACGCGTATACAAGGTTTTGACATATCATATTGACGCATTTATATATATTATTTAGAATAACCATAGATATTCTATATGCAGTAATGAACGAGTTCTCTATACAGGGTTGAGGTTGATTCTACAATAATATATATAATTTGAGTTGTGATCGAGTCTGAGACGTATACGGGTCACGACACGTATTAATTAATTCGAATATTATATATTGCTAATTGTGGACTATCAACTGAGGACTATCAGCATTGGACAATTAAAATGAATTAAAATATTGATTATAACATATGAAACTAAACAATTCTTCAAGTTTGCCACTTGATTTCATCTTAAACCTCATTTGTATCTTGACAATTACAATCTGCGTTCAAACCTTTCATGATTCTTGAAAACACCTTAATCGAGCGGATGAACGAACCGCACTTCATCTACGGAAGAAAAGATCGATGCATATAGTTATGTACCTGAAAACATTCGGAACTTGAGTAAATGTTTAACACATAACTGTGCTAATTTCTTTAGTGTTATTATTACCCAAAATAACTTTGCAGTTCTTCTTCAAAATAGCCAATTTTGTCACAGCTCCAGCAAGACAACTTCAACTTTTCGTACGAAACAACCTTATTATAACGTTGATATATACGTGTGCTCTTTTATTGTTACTAAGGAACTTTTCATATTCCACCATATTACCATCAGCGTTTAATCATCTAAAAACACAATTCTCCTGAAACCACCTCGGATTAATAACCGATGATTCAGATATCATAGCATTAAATGCAGAGGAGACAGAAAAATGGTAGATGGTCTAAACGGCCAAAAGTTTGATGATAAAGAAAGTAGTGTTAGGAACGCTTGATAGAAAATTGAGTATTGAAAAACAGATTGAGCTACCCA
This sequence comes from Rutidosis leptorrhynchoides, assembly GCF_046630445.1. NCBI lineage: Eukaryota > Viridiplantae > Streptophyta > Magnoliopsida > Asterales > Asteraceae > Rutidosis > Rutidosis leptorrhynchoides. The sequence continues at coordinate 389,162,070 of NC_092333.1, read as the reverse complement.
TAAAGGAGACCAAGGACAAATACAAGGACCAAACCCTATATTCAAAGGATTCAGGAAATTCTGGATCCGTTGAAATCTTTAGAGAATATCTTGCTCCGAAGTCATGTTAAAATCTTACGGAAAATCTTTCTCCATCAACCATCGAACCTGGAAATTCCAAAATATCATCATCAATATCTTCGATATTTCTGAGGATATTTTTATAAATATTCTCGTCTGAAATTATATACCTCTTCGTGCTTCCCGTGTATCATTATATCGGAAACATTCAATAGAAAATTTAGTATCGAAAAGCGGATTATGCGAAATTATGAAGGAAGCCGTGGACAAATCACAAAGAATAAGTTTGACTTCAAAGAATCCAAATGATCCTGTTTCTGATGAAATCTTTAGCAAATACTTTGCTTTCGAATCTAAACCCTTACGGATAAATCTTCTTCATCATCCATCGATATTAGAAATTCCAAGATATCATCGTATCTTTTATTATAAATATCCTCCATATTTCTGAAGATATTTTCATAACTATTTTTATCTGAAATCATTAATCTCTTCCTGATATCAGTGTTACATCATATAGAAACCGTTAGATTCTATATTCTGTAAACTTTCGAGCTTAAAATATGAATGTTATTGAAGTAATGTTAGGAACTGATGCATGAGTTTGTATAATATAATGATACTTGATCAACGTGATTATATTATAGTAAGTCATGCTGAGTTCTAATAGAACGTGATGATTCACAGATCATAACGTCATCATGTGCCATGTTACACGACTCGTTCATTCTACTTCACCTCCGAACATATCAAGAAAATATATTCTTGATAGTTCTAGTCTCAGTGATTCTGGTAATTTGACAAATCAAACCGTGCTATCACGTTCTTTCCTGTTTAGAACATTATAATCATTCGAAACTCTATATCTACAAATTCTGGACTATTATTCGCTTGACTTGAAGTCGGGAAGAGAAAACAAAAGCATAGAGCTTTGAAATATAAGGGAAAATATAAAGCCCGATAACAACCCGTAAATTACAAACCGTGTATGTCAATGTTTATCGCAACATAAAGACATGGGAGAATTAAAAACACTATAACCCCAAGAGCGAAGTAGACGAACACAGATTCCTCTGGTGGTAGTTGGAAGAGGAGAATGAATGTTGCGATAGTCAGAATAAGAACAATGATTAGAACTGGATTAAGCATTTTCACAATCCTTGGAAATGTAAATCAAGAAAAGAAAATATAGAAGTGGTGAAAATAATGGGACGGTAGAGGTAAATTTATAATAAGATTATCCGACATAACAATCGAGGCAGATATCCGCATTTAATTTAAAAGATCTTAATTACCTTATTCAACGAAGAATCAGATCTTTTAGATTTCGAAAATTTTCTTTAAATCCCTGGAATTTCGGAAATCCACCGTGACTACGTTAAAAAGTTAAAGCTCTATCTCAATCTTTGTAACAGCTTCACTCGTACGCTTTACATAATCAAATCGTTTTATCTATATTACTCAATAATGATAAAACTCTATTTATCAACTCATATTCGTCACGAAAACATTCTTATTGTAAACCATGACGACCTCACTCAAATTTCGGGACGAAATTTCTTTAACGGGTAGGTACTGTGATGACCCGGGAATTTCCAACTAAATTTAAACTTAATCTTTATAGGTTTCCGACACGATAAGTAAAGACTGTAATGTTAAGTCTCGAAAAAAAGTTTTGAACTGTGTCATATATTCATTTGACCTTTGACTATGCCCGATGATTCACGAACAATTGTGTGTAAATAAATATGTAAATATATATATATATAAATAAATAAAAGTATATATATAAACATCTTGAATTAATAAGGTATATATTAATCATTTGAATTAAAAATGAAAAGTAATGTACCAAAATAATTAAACTATTATGAATCTATATAAATATATATATATTTGACTTCTATAATATTATATATATATATATATATATTAAATATTATGTATATGCTAATATATATATATTTACATTGTATAAATATTACATAGATAATAATAAGGATATTAATATATCAAATTTAATTACAAATTAAATTATAGTTGTTGTTATAGTATTACAAGTACTTTCAATATTACTATTAATATTAATAATAGTATTATTATCATTGTTGTAACTGTAAAGTTATCAAAGAAAATTTTTATATAAAGATTAATTAAAAGAATAGTTTATTGGTAATTTAAGTATCACTAGTTATTCTTATTAAAAATTTCATTGTTAACATGGTTATAAATATTATCATTATTAAAATAAGTAAAAACTATCAATTACATTGTTATATTATCCTTATAATATATATGACTTTTGTATTAATATGATTGTTATTATTTTTATTTATAACATTAAGAGTATTATTAATATAATTATATTTATTTATTAATAATATTAATTATAATCTATAAAAAAATAAATATATAAAGATAATAGATATACACTTATTGAAATAGATATATACAGATACATATAAGATATATACACGCAGTTGGATATAGATATACATTTAGGAAAATTAGTATTTATATTATTTAGATTATTATTAATATAAGATGTATTATTATTTATATTTATATATTTTTAAAAAAAAAATCAGTTATAAAGATATATATCACGCGTATATATATATATATTTTTTGTCTTAATCCGTTTTGTTTTCTTCTTCCTGCACACTCGTGATTATATGTCGATGCAATCAAGACTACAAAACAATTTTTGTTTATAACACTTGAGGAGAGGAACGAATTAATACTGTTATTAATTTTTTCTTTTTTTCTTTTTTTTTTCTTTTTTTTTCTCTGCTCGTCCCCTGTCGTTCCACTTTAATGCTAAAATTCGAATTTGATTTTTATTTCAAAAACTATAAATGCAGGATTGTTAGGAATCTCGTACTCGAACTCTCTGTAAATTCTTATACCTCAATTCGTTTTATCAATCAAGAATTTCGAAGTCAAAGTTTTGAAACTTAAAAGTCAACTTTTGTTCTTGAGTCAAATTCGAATTTTCTGTTTCGTTTTGAGCTAAATTAATGGTTCCTTTAGTTTTTGGGACTGGATTATAACCTTTTTCATGTTGTAACATTTGTACAAAACATCCTCAAAATCATAATCAATTTTTTTTTTTGGGCCGTGAACAGCAGCAGCGATATTGCTGTTTTATATATATATATATATATATATATATATATATATATATATATATATATATTTTATTTATTTAGTGTATGTCAAATTTAATCACGAATATATGTTACTTCTGAGTTAAAACTACAACAAATGAATTTAGTGTTAGGAAATTGCTTTGGTCTCTTTATGGATACCTTACTCTGATGACTGAGTGGTGGAAGGAGAAGAGCAGAAGGTTTTTCAGATTATATAGTTTAATTCGTATATAAAAACAGAAAAAGCTATAGCAGATGGATGGTTAGGGTGTTGATGAGTATTCGGGAGGTCGCGGGTTCGAGTCCCGACTTGGGCGATTTGATATTTTTTGGAGCTTTTAAGGTAGTAACCTTTTTTATTATTATTATTATTATTATTAATATTATTATTATTATTACTATTACTATTATTATTATTATTATTATTATTATTATTATTATTATTATTATTATTATTATTATTATTATTATTATTATTATTATTATTATTATTATTATTATCATTGTTATTACTATTATTGTTAGTATTGTCATTAATTTAATTATTATTATGATTATGATTATCGGTGTTATAATTGTTTGTATTATTAATTAACACTTATCATTAATTTTATGATTATAGTAAGTGAATTGTTACTAATGTTATTATTACTAATATTATTATTACAAAGTATTAATATTTAGGATTAATTATTATTACTATTATTATTATTATTATTATTGATATAGTTAGTATTATAAATATTACCAATATCATAACTATAACTATATGTATTAGGAACATTATTTATCATTAATACATTTTTATAAGTAAGATTATTATAAATTGTATTATTTTAGTATTATCACCATTATTATGATTATAATTATTATTATCATTATTATAGTACAATTATGATGATTATTGTTATTAATAGGTATTATACGTTTATGAACTAAACTTGGAAATTATGGAAACTCTTATAATCTTGAATAAGATAGGTATTTAGATAAATGTAAGATTTATATTGATTAAGATATAACTATGATCGTGCATATTGTAAACAAAGTATCTATACATATGTAAATATATATATATAAAAACGTTAAGTTATTAAGATATTAATAAGTGTTATTATTGGCAATACTATTATTATGATCATTACTAATATTATATTATTATTATCATTATTAACATTACTATTATTATTATTTCAAATAAATATTTCAAATATATCAATATAATGTTTTAATACCTAATACGATATTTTTTTTTCTCTAAACTTCAACATAGGATAATTATAATACGTAACATATCTACTACTTTAAATCCATTATATATATATATATATATATATATATATATATATATATATATATATATATATATATATATATATATATATATATATATATATATATATATATATAGTTATATATATAGTTATAAAAATTTTAAGTATTTAAAATATAAATAAAAAGTCAATAAATTACTAATATAAGAAATATATTAAAATACAAATTTGTTCGATTTCGATTATACGTTTTAATATATATATGAATGATATAGGTTCGTGAATCCGAGGCCAACCCTGCATCGTTCAATGTCGTCATATGTATTTTTACTACAAAATACATTATAGTGAGTTTCATTAATCCCTTTTAAATGCTTTTGCAATATATATTTTTGGAACTGAGAATACATGCGCTGCTTTTATAACTGTTTTATGAAATGGACACAAGTAATTGAAACTACATTATATGGTTGAATTATCAAAATCGAATATGCCCCTTTTTATTAAGTCTGGTAATCTAAGAATTATGGAACAGATACCCTAATTGACGCGAACTCTAAAGATAGATCTATCCGGCCCAACAAGCCCCATCTAAAGTACCGGATGCTTTAGTACTTCAAAATTTATATCATGTCCGAAGGAGGATCCCGGAATGATGGGGATATTCTTATATGTATATTGTGAATGTCGGTTACCAGGCGTTCAATCCATATGAATGATTTTTGTCTCTATGCATGGGACGTATGTTTATGAGAAATGGAAATATGAAATCTTGTGGTCTATTAAAATTATGAAACAATTATTTATGTTAAACTAATGAACTCACCAACCTTTTGGTTGACACTTTAAAGCATGTTTATTCTCAGGTACGAAAGAAATCTTCCGCCGTGCATTTGCTCATCTTAGAGTTATTACTTGAAGTCATTCATGACATATTTCAAAAGATGTTGCATTCGAGTCGTCGCGTTCATCAAGATTATTATTAAGTCAATTATAGTTAGATATATTATGAAATGGTATGCCTGCCGTCAACTTTGATGTAATGAAAGATTGTCTTTAAAAAAAAAACAAATGCAATGTTTGAAAAATGTATCATATAGAGGTCAAGTACCTCGCGATGTAATCAACTGTTGTGAATCGTTTATAATCGATATGGACTTCGTCCGAATGGATTAGGACGGGTCTTCACATCGCCACCGTGACTGACCGACCCGCGACGGAACCAGGTGACGAGGGGAGGGAGTGGGGTGAGTTGTGACGGATGAGGGGACGGGGTAAGTGACTACCCCCACTCCTGATGCTCTTAAGGTAGCAATTTCAACCTACTTACTTTTGCATGAGTCGATTTGGGTTGTGTTTTATCTCACCGTGTAAATCAAAAATCTATTTAAGGTGAAATAGAACCTGCGTGAGTGATGCTCATTTATTTGTTGCAATAAAAAATTATACACATCAGTTCTTTAAAAAAAAAGTTCTATGCGTGGGTCAACACAACCCGACCAACCCATTTCGACTACAACCCATTATGCATGCAACCAGTTTTGACCCATAACCAGTCCACATAATACTTTTACTTCTGACCTACTTTTTGTTAGACCACACTTGCAGCCACTCGTATTGGGCCTAGCCCATTTGTATTCATTAGGGCTTCTCTAGTCTACATTGTACTATATATATATTCTATTGTCTATGCACTGTAATCGACAGACAAACACTACACAATAATATGTATTGTAACATGGTGTCAGGTTAGGGTTTCACCCTATTCATTTCCCTCTTCCTGCTGTTATCGTAAACTCAAAAAAAAACCTAATCGCTATTTCCTGCTTATTGCACATACACTGCTTCCCCATCTTGCTTCTCTTTTCTTCTCCTGCTTATTGCACAAACACCTACTGCTCAGTTTATATATCCCTCACCTCTCAAAAAAAAAAAAAAAAAAAAAAACTCTATCACCATGGTTAACAATTTTAACAAAATCTACACTGTTACATCCATTCACCACATCATCCCTGTCAAACTCAATCTCGCGAAACTTAACTACTCGCATTGGAAACGCATGTTTACAACCCACTGTGCAGGGTTTGATGTCTTAAAGTTTATACAAGGTGCGGCCACACCCAAAGAACGTGCATCGGCTGACTGGCTCAAAGCTGATGCGGTGGTAACAACATGGATCTACAACACAATTTCTAAACCACTTCTTGAACGCTTGCTTGATGCCGAACCTGCAACATCCCATGATGCATGGGTGTTTCTAGAAAAAAATTTCAAAGATACCAAACTTTCCAAATCAATGGAATTAAACGCCGAATTACGTGGCCTTGACATCGGCAATCAAACAGTGGAAGAATATTTTCGCAAGATTGACCGGCTTGCAACTCATCTTCGTAATCTTGGCTCGACGGTTGGTAACAATGACTTAGTAATGTATGCTGTAAATGGACTTAATAAAAAATACAAGCAAGCAAAACACATCATTCTCCATAGGCATCCTTTTCCTGATCTCGATACGGCTCGCTCCATGCATTTAATAGAGGAGAGGGCCCTCAATCGCACGCACCGATCATCCACCGAACCCCTGCTGAATTCGTCTAGTCCATCTGCTCTCGTTGTACAATCGCAATCGCAAAGCCAATAAAGTCGTACTGTTTGCCGTAATTTTTTACGTGGCTATTGTAGGTTTGAACCAAATTGCTGCTACCTACATCAAGGGGCAAATTCTGCAGCCCAACAGCAGCATCAACGTTGGTCCAATAACAGCTCAGTTTCACAGAATAATCCGCGGGCCAGCAGCCTTAATCAGGCCCAACTTCTCCAGATTATTGCAACTCAATAACAACTGACTCAGCAAGGTAATTGGGTTCCTTTTCACTACTTGCAACCCAGTTTTAATCCGCATGGTCCGGGTTCTTCTAGCAGACCTCAGGCCCAAGCCGGAATATGAAATATCCCGTTCTTATTGATTAAAAACGTTCCATATTAATTGATTTCGTTGCGAGGTTTTGACCTCTATATGAGACGTTTTTCAAAGACTGCATTCATTTTAAAACAAACCATAACCTTTATTTCATCAATAAAGGTTTAAAAAGCTTTACGTAGATTATCAAATAATGATAATCTAAAATATCTTGTTTACACACGACCATTACATAATGGTTTACAATACAAATATGTTACAACAAAATAAGTTTCTTGAATGCAGTTTTTACACAATATCATACAAGCATGGACTCCAAATCTCGTCCTTATTTAAGTATGCGACAGCGGAAGCTCTTAATAATCACCTGAGAATAAACATGCTTAAAACGTCAACAAAAATGTTGGTGAGTTATAGGTTTAACCTATATATATCAAATCATAATAATAGACCACAAGATTTCATATTTCAATACACATCCCATACATAGAGATAAAAATCATTCATATGGTGAACACCTGGTAACCGACATTAACAAGATGCATATATAAGAATATCCCCATCATTCCGGGACACCCTTCGGATATGATATAAATTTCGAAGTACTAAAGCATCCGGTACTTTGGATGGGGTTTGTTAGGCCCAATAGATCTATCTTTAGGATTCGCGTCAATTAGGGTGTCTGTTCCCTAATTCTTAGATTACCAGACTTAATAAAAAGGGGCATATTCGATTTCGATAATTCAACCATAGAATGTAGTTTCACGTACTCGTGTCTATTTTGTAAATCATTTATAAAACCTGCATGTATTCTCATCCCAAAAATATTAGATTTTAAAAGTGGGAGTATAACTCACTTTCACAGATTTTTACTTCGTCGGGAAGTAAGACTTGGCCACTGGTTGATTCACGAACCTATAACAATATATACATATATATCAAAGTATGTTCAAAATATATTTACAACACTTTTAATATATTTTGATGTTTTAAGTTTATTAAGTCAGCTGTCCTCGTTAGTAACCTACAACTAGTTGTCCACAGTTAGATGTACAGAAATAAATCGATAAATATTATCTTGAATCAATCCACGACCCAGTGTATACGTATCTCAGTATTGATCACAACTCAAACTATATATATTTTGGAATCAACCTCAACCCTGTATAGCTAACTCCAACATTCACATATAGAGTGTCTATGGTTGTTCCGAAATATATATAGATGTGTCGACATGATAGGTCGAAACATTGTATACGTGTCTATGGTATCTCAAGATTACATAATATACAATACAAGTTGATTAAGTTATGGTTGGAATAGATTTGTTACCAATTTTCACGTAGCTAAAATGAGAAAAATTATCCAATCTTGTTTTACCCATAACTTCTTCATTTTAAATCCGTTTTGAGTGAATCAAATTTCTATGGTTTCATATTGAACTCTATTTTATGAATCCAAACAGAAAAATTATAGGTTTATAGTCGGAAAAATAAGTTACAAGTCGTTTTTGTAAAGGTAGTCATTTCAGTCGAAAGAACGACGTCTAGATGACCATTTTAGAAAACATACTTCCACTTTGAGTTTAACCATAATTTTTGGATATAGTTTCATGTTCATAATAAAAATCATTTTCTCATAATAACAACTTTTAAATCAAAGTTTATCATAGTTTTTAATTAACTAACCCAAAACAGCCCGCGATGTTACTACGACGGCGTAAATCCGGTTTTATGGTGTTTTTCGTGTTTCCAGGTTTTAAATCATTAAGTTAGCATATCATATAGATATAGAACATGTGTTTAGTTGATTTTAAAAGTCAAGTTAGAAGGATTAACTTTTATTTGCGAACAAGTTTAGAATTAACTAAACTATGTTCTAGTGATTACAAGTTTAAACCTTCGAATAAGATAGCTTTATATGTATGAATCGAATGATGTTATGAACATCATTACTACCTTAAGTTCCTTGGATAAACCTACTAGAAAATAGAAAAATGGATCTAGCTTCAACGGATCCTTGGATGGCTCGAAGTTCTTGAAGCAGAATCATGACACGAAAACAAGTTCAAGTAAGATCATCACTTGAAATAAGATTGTTATAGTTATAGAAATTGAACCAAAGTTTGAATATGATTATTACCTTGTATTAGAATGATAAACTACTATAAGAAACAAAGATTTCTTGAGGTTGGATGATCACCTTACAAGATTGGAAGTGAGCTAGCAAACTTGAAAGTATTCTTGATTTTATGTAACTAGAACTTGTAGAATTTATGAAGAACACTTAGAACTTGAAGATAGAACTTGAGAGAGATCAATTAGATGAAGAAAATTGAAGAATGAAAGTGTTTGTAGGTGTTTTTGGTCGTTGGTGTATGGATTAGATATAAAGGATATGTAATTTTGTTTTCATGTAAATAAGTCATGAATGATTACTCATATTTTTGTAATTTTATGAGATATTTCATGCTAGTTGCCAAATGATGGTTCCTACATGTGTTAGGTGACTCACATGGGCTGCTAAGAGCTGATCATTGGAGTGTATATACCAATAGTACATACATCTAAAAGCTGTGTATTGTACGAGTACGAATACGGGTGCATACGAGTAGAATTATTGATGAAACTGAACGAGGATGTAATTGTAAGCATTTTTGTTAAGTAGAAGTATTTTGATAAGTGTATTGAAGTCTTTCAAAATTGTATAAATACATATTAAAACACTACATGTATATACATTTTAACTGAGTCGTTAAGTCATCGTTAGTCGTTAAATGTAAGTGTTGTTTTGAAACCTTTAGGTTAACGATCTTGTTAAATGTTGTTAACCCAATGTTTATAATATCAAATGAGATTTTAAATTATTATATTATCATGATATTATCATGTATGAATATCTCTTAATATGATATATATATACATTAAATGTCTTTACAACGATAATCGTTACATATATGTCTCGTTTAAAAATCATTAAGTTAGTAGTCTTGTTTTTACATATGTAGTTCATTGTTAATATACTTAATGATATGTTTACTTATAATAGTATCATGTTAACTATATATATATCCATATATATGTCATCATATAGTTTTTACAAGTTTTAATGTTCGTGAATCACCGGTCAACTTGGGTGGTCAATTGTCTATATGAAACATATTTCAATTAATCAAGTCTTACCAAGTTTGATTGCTTAACATGTTGGAAACATTTAATCATGTAAATATCAATCTCAATTAATATATATAAACATGGAAAAGTTCGGGTCACTACAGTACCTACCCGTTAAATAAATTTCGTCCCGAAATTTTAAGCTGTTGAAGGTGTTGACGAATCTTCTGGAAATAGATGCGGGTATTTCTTCTTCATCTGATCTTCACGCTCTCAGGTGAACTTGGGTCCTCTACGAGCATTCCATCAAACCTTAACAATTGGTATCTTGTTTTGCTTAAGTCTTTTAACCTCACGATCCATTATTTCGACGGGTTCTTCGATGAATTGGAGTTTTTCGTTGATTTGGATTTCATCTAACGGAATAGTGAAATCTTATTTAGCAAAACATTTCTTCAAATTCGAGACGTGGAAAGTGTTATGTACAGCCGCGAGTTGTTGAGGTAACTCAAGTCGGTAAGCTACTGGTCCGACACGATCAATAATCTTGAATGGTCCAATATACCTTGGATTTAATTTTCCTCGTTTACCAAATCGAACAACGCCTTTCCAAGGTGCAACTTTAAGCATGACCATCTCTCCAATTTCAAATTCTATATCTTTTCTTTTAATGTCAGCGTAGCTCTTTTGTCGACTTTGGGCGGTTTTCAACCGTTGTTGAATTTGGATGATCTTCTCAGTAGTTTCTTGTATAATCTCTGGACCCGTAATCTGTCTATCCCCCACTTCACTCCAACAAATCGGAGACCTGCACTTTCTACCATAAAGTGCTTCAAACGGCGCCATCTCAATGCTTGAATGGTAGCTGTTGTTGTAGGAAAATTCTGCTAATGGTAGATGTCGATCCCAACTGTTTTCGAAATCAATAACACATGCTCATAGCATGTCTTCAAGCGTTTGTATCGTCCTTTCGCTCTGCCCATCAGTTTGTGGATGATAGGCAGTACTCATGTCTAGACGAGTTCCTAATGCTTGCTGTAATGTCTGCCAGAATCTTGAAATAAATCTACCATCCCTATCAGAGATAATAGAGATTGGTATTCCATGTCTGGAGACGACTTCCTTCAAATACAGTTGTGCTAACTTCTCCATCTTGTCATCTTCTCTTATTGGCAGGAAGTGTGCTGATTTGGTGAGACGATCAACTATTACCCAAATAGTATCAAAACCACTTGCAGTCCTTGGCAATTTAGTGATGAAATCCATGGTAATGTTTTCCCATTTCCATTCCGGGATTTCGGGTTGTTGAAGTAGACCTGATGGTTTCTGATGCTCAGCTTTGACCTTAGAACATGTCAAACATTCTCCTACGTATTTAGCAACATCGGCTTTCATACCCGGCCACCAAAAATGTTTCTTGAGATCCTTGTACATCTTCCCCGTTCCAGGATGTATTGAGTATCTGGTTTTATGAGCTTCTCTAAGTACCATTTCTCTCATATCTCCAAATTTTGGTACCCAAATCCTTTCAGCCCTATACCGGGTTCCGTCTTCCCGAATATTAAGATGCTTCTCCGATCCTTTGGGTATTTCATCCTTTAAATTTCCCTCTTTTAAAACTCCTTGTTGCGCCTCCTTTATTTGAGTAGTAAGGTTATTATGAATCATTATATTCATTGATTTTACTCGAATGGGTTCTCTGTCCTTCCTGCTCAAGGCATCAGCTACCACATTTGCCTTCCCCGGGTGGTAACGAATCTCAAAGTCGTAATCATTCAACAATTCAATCCACCTACGCTGCCTCATATTCAGTTGTTTCTGATTAAATATGTGTTGAAGACTTTTGTGGTCGGTATATATAATACTTTTGACCCCATATAAGTAGTGCCTCCAAGTCTTTAATGCAAAAACAACCGCGCCTAATTCCAAATCATGCGTCGTATAATTTTGTTCGTGAATCTTCAATTGTCTAGACGCATAAGCAATCACCTTCGTTCGTTGCATTAATACACAACCGAGACCTTGCTTTGATGCGTCACAATAAATCACAAATCATCATTCCCTTCAGGCAATGACAATATAGGTGCCGTAGTTAGCTCTTTCTTCAATAACTGAAACGCTTTCTCTTGTTCATCATTCCATTCAAATTTCTTCCCTTTATGCGTTAATGCAGTCAAGGGTTTTGCTATTCTGGAAAAGTCTTGGATGAACCTTCTGTAGTAACCAGCTAGTCCTAAAAACTGGCGTATGTGTTTCGGAGTTTTCGGGGTTTCCCACTTTTCAACAGTTTCTATCTTTGCCGGATCCACCTTAATACCTTCTTTGTTCACTATGTGACCGAGGAATTGAACTTCTTCCAACCAAAATGCACACTTTGAAAACTTAGCGTACAATTCTTCCTTCCTCAATACTTCTAACACCTTTTTCAAATGTTCACCGTGTTCTTGGTCATTCTTTGAGTAAATAAGTATGTCATCAATGAAAACAATGACAAACTTGTCAAGGTATGGTCCACACACTCGGTTCATAAGGTCCATGAACACAGCTGGTGCATTAGTTAAACCAAATGGCATAACCATAAACTCGTAATGACCGTAACATGTTTTGAAAGCAGTCTTTGGAATATCATCTTCTTTCACCCGCATTTGATGATACCCGGAACGTAAGTCAATCTTTGAATAAACAGACGAGCCTTGTAGTTGATCAAATAAGTCGTCGATTCTCGGTAGTGGGTAGCGGTTCTTGATGGTAAGTTTGTTCAACTCTCGGTAGTCGATACACAACCTGAATGTACCATCTTTCTTTTTGACAAACAAAACAGGAGCTCCCCACGGTGATGTGCTTGGTCGAATGAAACCACTCTCTAAAATTTCTTGTAATTGGCTTTGCAGTTCTTTCATCTCGCTGGTTGCGAGTCTGTAAGGAGCACGAGCTATTGGTGCAGCTCCTGGTACAAGATCTATTTGAAATTCAACGGATCGATGTGGGGGTAATCCGGTAATTCTTTCGGAAATACATCGGGAAATTCTTTTGCGACGAGAACATCATTGATGCTCTTTTCTTCAGTTTGTACTTTCTCGACATGTGCTAGAACAGCATAGCAACCTTTTCTTATTAGTTTTTGTGCCTTCAAATTACTAATAAGATGTAGCTTCGTGTTGCCCTTTTCTCCGTACACCATTAAGGGTTTTCCTTTTTCTCGTATAATGCGAATTGCATTTTTGTAACAAACGATCTCTGCTTTCACTTCTTTCAACCAGTCCATACCAATTATCACATCAAAACTCCCTAACTCTACTGGTATCAAATCAATCTTAAATGTTTCACTAACCAGTTTAATTTCTCGATTCCGACATATATTATCTGCTGAAATTAATTTACCATTTGCTAATTCGAGTAAAAATTTACTATCCAAAGGCATCAATGGACAACTTAATTTAGCACAAAAATCTCTACTCATATAGCTTCTATCCGCACCCGAATCAAATAAAACGTAAGCAGATTTATTGTCAATAAGAAACGTACCCGTAACAAGCTCCGGGTCTTCCTGTGCCTCTGCCGCATTAATATTGAAAACTCTTCCGCGGCCTTGTCCATTCGTGTTCTCCTGGTTCGGGCAATTTCTAATAATGTGGCCCAGTTTTCCACATTTATAACAAACTACATTGGCATATCTTGCTCCGACACTACTTGCTCAGCCATTACTCGTTCCGACACCATTTGTTCCTTTCGTTCTATTAACCCCTGGTCCGTAGACCTCACACTTCACCGCGCTATGACCATTTCTTTTACACTTGTTGCAAAATTTGGTGCAGAACCCCGAGTGATACTTTTCACACCTTTGGCATAGCTGCTTCTGATTGTTGTTGTTGTTGTGGTTATTATTGTTGTTGGGATGATTGTTGTAGTTGCTGTTGTTGTTGTTGTTGTTGTTGTTGTTGTTGTTGTTGTTGTTGTTGTTGTTGTTGTTGTTGTTGTTGTTGTTGTTGGGTCGTTTGTTGTAGTTGCGATTGATGTTGCGATTGTTGGGATAATTGTTGCGATTATTGTTGTAATTGCTGTTGTTGTTGTATTGGTGATTCTTATCACCGTTTTCCTCCCACTTTCTTTTGACTTGCTTCACATTGACCTCTTCAGTAGTCTATTCTTTAATTCTTTCTTCAATCTGGTTCACTAGTTTGTGAGCCATTCTACATGCCTGTTGTATGGAGGCGGGCTCGTGTGATCTTATATCTTCTTGGATTCTTTCCGGTAATCCTTTCACAAACGCGTCGATCTTCTCTTCCTCATCTTCGAATGCTCCCGGACACAATAGGCACAATTATGTGAATCGTCTTTTGTACGTGGTAATATCAAATCCTTGGGTTCGTAACCCTCTAAGTTCTGTCTTGAGCTTATTGACCTCGGTTCTGGGACGGTACTTCTCGTTCATCAAGTGCTTGAATGCTGACCACGGTAGTGCGTACGCATCGTCTTGTCCCACTTGCTCTAGATAGGTATTCCACCATGTTAACGCAGAACCTGTGAAGGTATGCGTAGTGTACTTCACTTTGCCCTCTTCAGTACACTTACTTATGGCAAACACCGATTCGACCTTCTCGGTCCACCGTTTCAATCCAATCGGTCCTTCGGTTCCATCAAATTCCAAAGGTTTGCAGGCAGTGAATTCTTTGTAGGTGCATCCTACACGATTTCCTGTACTGCTAGATCCAAGGTTATTGTTGTTATGTAGCGCAGCCTATACTGCGGCTATGTTTGAAGCTAGAAAATTACGGAATTCCTCTTCATTCATATTCACGGTGTGTCGAGTAGTCGGTGCCATTTCCTTCAAAATAGTCAAATGGAACAAGTTAATCATACAGAATATTAAGAGTAGTTAATAGTATTTTGTAGCATAATATGAACTCATTTATAAAAGCTTTTTCTTTATATTTGCATTTTATAAGTTTAAATTCGGGTAGTACCTACCCGTTAAGTTCATACTTAGTAGCTAATATACAATTCAACTACTACAATTCTATATGAAAAACTGATTATAATAATATTTCGCGTTCAAACTTTTATACAATATTTTACAAATTTACAATACCGCTTATTCTACATAAAGCATGAAATATAGCACATCATAACTTTGATACAAGATGGTTGTGAAGATAATTCTAGCTAGTACACAAGTTGTTCAGCAAAGGCAATAAAGACACGTAATTCATACGTCCAGAAACAAGTCATGCATTCTGGTTTTACTAGGATTACTTCCCATCCTTGGTCTTGTGGAACATAACCGTTATGGCCGTTGATAAGACAGCGTGTTGTAACATCGTCAAAGGGACGAGGGTTACGTAATGTCCAACAGTCCCGTAACAATCTAAAAACCTCATTTCTTACCCCAATTACCGACTCCGTCACTTGTGGGAACATTTTGTTTAATAGTTGTAGCCTGATGTTCTTGTTCTCACTTTGGTGAGAAGCGAACATTGCTAATCCGTAAGCATAACATGCTTCTTTATGTTGCATGTTAGCCGCTTTTTCTAAATCACGAAGTCCAATATTCGGATATATTGAGTCAAAATAATTTCTTAACCCATTGCGTAAAATAGCATTTGGGTTCCCCGCAATATATGCGTCAAAGTAAACACATCGTAACTTATGGATTTCCCAATGTGATATCCCCCATCTTTCGAACGAAATCCTTTTATAAACCAAGGCATTCTTGGAACGTTCTTCGAATGTCTTACAAACTGATCTCGCCTTAAATAGTTGTGCCGAAGAATTCTGACCGACTCTAGACAAGATTTCATCAATCATGTCTCCGGGTAGGTCTCTTAAAATATTGGGTTGTCTATCCATTTTGTGTTTTTATACTGTAAAATAGACAAGAGTTAGATTCATAAAAAAAAATACTTATTAATACAAGCAATTTTTACATATATCATAAAGCATAAACACACTATATTACATATATTACATCACACAAATACAACTATCTTATTCCGACTCGCTTGTTTCTTCTTCTTCGGTTTTGGTTCGTTTTGCCAAGTTTCTAGGGATATATGATGTTCCCCTAATACGAGCCGTCGTTTTCCACATTGGTTTAGAAAAACCTGGTGGTTTAGAGGTTTCCGGGTCATTGTTACAACATAAGGACTTCGGGGGTTGACGATACATATAAAGTTCATCGGGGTTGGAATTAGATTTCTCTATTTTTATGCCCTTTCCCTTATTATTTTCTTTTGCCTTTTTAAATTCAGTTGGGGTAATTTCTATAACATCATCGGAATTCTCGTCGGAATCCGATTCATCGGAGAATTGGTAATCCTCCCAATATTTTGCTTCCTTGGCGGAAACACCATTGACCATAATTAACCTTGGTCGGTTGGTTGAGGATTTTCTTTTTCTTAACCATTTTATTATTTCCCCCACCGGTTCTATTTCTTCATCCGGTTCCGATTCTTCTTCCGGTTCCGATCCTTCTTCCGGTTCCGACTCTTCTTCCGGTTCCTCTTCGGGAACTTGTGAATCAGTCCACGAATCATTCCAATTTACATTTGACTCTTCATTATTATTAGGTGAGTCAATGGGACTTGTTCTAGAGGTAGACATCTATCACATAATATCAAACGCGTTAAGAGATTAATATATCACATAATATTCACATGTTAAAAATATATAGTTTCCAACAAAATTTGTTAAGCAATCATTTTTCAAGTAAACACGGTCGAAGTCCAGACTCACTAATGCATCCTAACAAACTCGATAAGACACACTAATTCAAAATTCTGGTTCTCTAAGACCAACGCTCGGATACCAACTGAAATGTCCCGTTCTTATTGATTAAAAACGTTCCATATTAATTGATTTCGTTGCGAGGTTTTGACCTCTATATGAGACGTTTTTCAAAGACTGCATTCATTTTAAAACAAACCATAACCTTTATTTCATCAATAAAGGTTTAAAAAGCTTTACGTAGATGATGTGGCAGCGGAGGGGTATAAAATACTATTAAATTTTAATACAAAATACTACAAAATATGACACAAGTTTTATTAATTTACGGATGTGATATACCTAAACCTTGCTACAACACTTATAGGCAGTGTACCTAATCGTAGAGTAGTGTAGTTTTTAGTAAGTCCGGTTCGTTCCACAGGGAGCTAGTGAAGTTTATCGCTATATTTTTACACACAATATTTGTAAAAAATACAAAAAAATATATATGTACTAGTAGTATTATTATTATAAAAGGGGGGTTTTTTTTTACCGTTTAATGACCGGTTTGTCGATTTTTAAGACTTAAGTCACAATTAAAACCTAATGTAAAATATAAAAATAACTTAATTTAAAGAGTAAAGTAAATAACAATAAATAAAGTGCGATAAATTAAATGACATAAAATAAAAGTGCGATAATTAAAAATGCGAAAAAGAGATAAAATAAAGGAATTATGCTTATTTAAACTTCCGTAATCATGATGTTTGACGTGTTGATTTTAATTTTATGCCCATGGGTTAATTGTCCTTTGTCCTGAATTATTTAATATGTCCGTTTGGTTTTTGTCCATAACAGTCCATCAGTCATAAACATAAAGTGCGAGTGTCCTCATCAAATTATTCTTATACCCGAAGTTAAATATTCCAACTAATTGGGGACTTAAACTGTAACAAGATTTTAATACTTTGTTTAATAATTACACCAGGATGTCGACTGAGTGTAACCCAAGGTTTTAATATTTTGTTATCAATTATACCAAGTGTCCTTGTACATAATTTCACCCCTGTTTTAATTATTCTAGTGGCTATTAATCCATTCCCGTGTCCGGTTAAATGAACGATTATTCGTACATATAAATACCCCGCCCATCGTGTCCGATTGAGTGTATATGGTAATTTATAGGGACGCCCAATTGTAAATCTTTATATTAACATTAACAAACTATCATTTAGTTAAACAAATATAAAGCCCATTAATAGCCCATAGTCTAATTTTCACAAGTGTCGTTCTTTTGTCCAAACCCCAATTATGGTACAAAGCCCAATTACCCAATTTTAGTAATTAGCCCAACATCATGATTACTTCGTTTTAAATAAGCATAATAACGGCTTAGCTACTAAACATTAAATTAAAAAGGGAAGACATAGCTTACAGTGGTGATTAATTGCTTAGCGTTACCCGGACAGAGTTCCGACTTAAAACCCGTAAATAATCATTACATTTAACTAAATTATTATTATTAAAATTAAAATTAAAATTAAAATTATTTATTTATGTTATACGTTTACAGAGAGATAGAAAGATAGATTGAATTATGAATTGAAAAATGGGATGATAAAATCAATCAGAATTCGTTTCTTTTATAGACGAATTTTGAATTGAAATTTTCACTTATGACCCCTTAACTATGCTCAATTAACAACTTTTTATTATTTAATATTATTCTTATTATGAATTATTTAAATATTATATTTTATTCTTGTGCATAGTTGACTCGTAATTTTTACACCGTTGCGTCGAGCGTTGAGAGTTGGTTCATGTCCCGGTTCCGGATTTTTGAACGTCCTTTCGTACTATTTTATATCGTGTACTTTGCGTTTTGTAACTTGTACTCTTGTCATTTTGAGACGTTTCTCATCAATAATTTGAACCTTTTTAATTGTATCTTGAACATTTGAGCTTTTTGGACCTTTTCGTCTTCGAATCTTCGTTTTCGCCTTTTGTCTTCGCACTTATTTAATATAAACAAATATTACTTGAAAATGGAACAATTGCAACTAAAATCTTGTCTTTCTTGGGGGATTTTGTTATGAAATATATGTTCCTTTTTAGCCTTATCAATATCCCCACACTTGAGCGTTGCTTGTCCTCAAGCAATACAGTCTTGAAATAATATAATACATCACACGAATCACTTCTTTATTCTTCACACTTTGTACATCAGTGATTTTGATAGAGCGGTATAAACAATGATAGTAACGATATGGTTAAAGGTGGGTGTGTCATCCACAGTTGCCTTGGGTTTAGGACAACGACACTTGCAATCAAATAGCCGATTTACTTTCGGTTTCCAAAGCAAAGTGCACATTTGAAAGGCGGTTTACAGTCCCACATGACTATGAAAATGTAGATCCTTAAGGAAATTGGATCTTTATGAAAACATTTGATCTTTTGAAAATTCAAGCTAGATTTTACTCTAGACAAGTTTTCTGATTTGATCCATCATCGGTGTTGCAAAATATATTTGTGGATCAATATTTTGGCTAAAAACTTTTAGATTCGTGTAATCCACTGCTATCCCGGTATCGGAAAGCACACATCCAGTTTACTTGTTCCGTATATTACCTTTCGGTAAACTACCGTCCGGTTGTAAAGGAAAGCGATGAACAAGAAACTGTTAAGGCAATGTCCTGTGACATGCAGATGATTATGGTCTTATTAACGTGTCGGATGCTAGAACTATCCTTGGTAGGAGCGATAGTAAAGATCATCCTATAATTTTTCGGTCTGGCACAAGGTCCTGTCTCCGACCATGCTATGCAACCACCGTTCTTACGGTTGACACCCGATTTGGTTCAGGTGACCTAATGAATTCCAGGTGAATTTCTAGGATTTTACGTTCAATGGTAATGAACGCATTGAAAATGGTTTTTCAGAAAACAAATCGGTTTGTATTTTTGATCAAAATATTTTCTCGTTCAAGCTCGAGTTTAGATATCATCGAATTCCATGAGTTTGAATTCTCAATCTTTAAGGTCAATCTCTAGGATTGAGTATTATCAGTCTTAAAAGCTGATTTTTAATCTTTAAGGAGATTATCCTTTTGTGGGGATCTGATTCATTAGTCTTATCAAGCTAATTTGCACGGTGCCTCCCCATTGTACGAGATAAATCCTTCTCATGGTTAGGATAAATCTGACCACTTGACGACCCTGTTTGATGCTGAGGTCCGTGGATTTCCTGCTGATTTTAGAGATGACTTTTCTAGATTTTTCGTCAACCTACAGCTGGTCTGGACGACAACTTCATGACCTAAATCAAGAAGCGCGTGTCTTTTTCGGAAGACTTTACTTCCTTTTAATGATGGAATTGATTCATCTTGTAGATCCATCTTTCTTTCAAATGTATTACAGTAAACCGGGTAAAACTGATTAGTATCGTCCAAAGCAAAAGTACCTGCAATAATCTTGTACAAAAATATGTGATATATGTTTTAAATTGAATAACTTGGTACATTCTTCCCACACTTAGTTTCTTTCTTTGCCTTTTTATTTTCTTCTATTTCATTTTAAATGAATTCAAGCGTTTTAGGGTGTTTCTCAATTTATGTCCTTTTCGAGGTAACGATAATTTCGGTATTATCACCTAGTTTTCATCGTTCATAAATATGTATAAACATGATTTTGAGTTCATTTAATTGAAAATTTTTCAAATTTTCACAAAATTTGGCAAATAAACTAAGTGTAAACCCGAGAGAATTTATAACCCTTCCCCACACTTGAGATCATGCAATGCCCTCATTTGCATGAAATCAGACTATAATTATAAATTCATGAGGGTGATTAGTGTAGAAAAGTGATTAAAAATACCCAGTTTGTAAGCATATTATTTTACATCACATTTGATATTTTGCGCCTTGTCATCAAAATTAGTAGCTTTTTGTTGAACTTAATGACAGTCTTTGAAAGTGCGCTGTTTTACCCTGTTGTGTACATAACATAAAATACAAACATATATACATATTTTTGAAGTTTGGTATATAACCCCACGTTCAAAAATTAATATAATATTTTTTTTGCATACTTTAGATCAATAAAATTAAATGATAACAAAATTTGTCGCCCCGCCCTCGGGTAAAGTAATTTCGGCTCAACGACCTAGTCTTCAACTCACGACGAATTTTAGAAATCATTTTTTTCAACTTAATGAAATAAAGTAAATTTTTGTTTTTAAATTCACACAAAACTTAAAAAGAAAACATATTAATTTCATATAAAACCTAAAAAACAAAAAAATTCAGAATGGGGGGAGAAAACTAGTTCTTTAGTGTCTGCTAGTGGAAAAGACCAATCGGATTCCATTCTCGGAACTACACGAGAACAGAACAACTAACTCCAAACAGCATTTTCTTTTAAGAATATTTTAATCTCCCCACACTTAGGTAGATGTGGTGTCGAAATTGTGATTAACTTCATCGTCAATTTCTCTTGGACCATAATCAACTTGCATATCTGTGACTTTTGCTTTAAGCCAGTGACCAGCTTTTTCCGTAATATCCACAAATTCAACTAGCTTCGCCTTTTCTTTAGGCGACAGATTGGATACTAACCGGTTATATAACTTAAAGTTCCCCTTACTTTTAGCATCAATAACCCGTTTAAAAAGTTTCTTCATTGAACTGTTAATAACGGGGTCATTTAATTTCGTATCAACTATGGGGTTCTTTATTATCAAGCCATCATTAGGTGTTACTTCATTTTCCCCACACTTAGGCGTTCTATTATTGTTAAGCATTACCGTTGGAGTTGGTAAAACAACATGGTTCTTACCAATCGTTTTTGTCGGTTCAACGGTTTTGGTTTGTGGATATTTAGACTTTCGAATCATAAAGGTGATCGATTTCTCATCATTACTAAGTGTCATTCTACCCTTTCTTACATCAAATAACGCCCCGGTGGACGCTAAGAATGGTCGACCTAAAATTAGAGGAACGTTTGAGTCCTCTTCTATGTCAATGACAATGAATTCGACTAGAAAGGTTAAATTACCTACTTGAACGGGTAGGTTGTCAGCAATTCCAACTGGGTGCTTAATGGTTTGATCAAGGAGTCGAACACTCATATCCATTGGAGTTAACTCACCTACACCTAATCTCTTATATAATGAAAGAGGCATAACACTCACACTTGAACCTAAATCTGCTAGTGCATCATACATGACACAGTCACTAAGTAGACAAGGAACAATAAATTCACCCGGATCACCTACCCTAGGTGGAGGATTTGGTGGAACTGTCTTCACCGGGTTTACTTCTACTGTTTTTGTTTCTTGCACTTTTTTATTCTTCTTCTTCTTCTTTCCAGAGGTATCACAAACTTTATTACCTATTACTTGCTCATACTCAACTCCTTTTCTTAGAAAAGGGATGGGTGGTCTGTATGGTGCCACCACTGGCTTTACATACTCGGGTGGTGGTGGTGGTGCAACTTCTTCATTGTTACTTACATCTAAAACCTCCACATCTTCTGATGCTGGTTTTTCAGAATTTGTTGAAACCATATTAACATTTTCATTCCGAGGATTTACTTCAGTATTACTTGGTAGCTTTCCTTGTTTCCTTTCACTCATCAATCTAACAAGAGTACCTACTTGTTTTTCTAGATTCAAAATAGAAGCTTGTTGAGTTCTAACTGACTAATCAAACCTCTCATTCGTTTGAGTTTGAGTTTCAATAAATTGTGTTTGAGATTCAATTAGCTTAAATACCACTTCTTCCAGATTTGACTTTTTCTCTTCGGTTTGTTGTGGTGGTTTATACAAGCCAGGTCTTTGTTGATTGAAAGTGTTGTTTTGAGTTGGTTGGTTATTCGGACCTTGTTGGTTATACGAGTTATTGTCGGGTCCTTTTGGATTGTAAAGAATGTTTTGATTTCGATTGAAGTTTGGCCTTGGCGGTTGATAATTATTCTGATAACTATTTTCCAGCCTTTGGTTCATGTAGACAACATTCTCACGTTGTTCCATCGTTTGTTCAATGTGACAGTCTTTCATTAAGTGTGGTCCACCGCATTGCTCACAACTGATTCGTATTGCGTGAATATCTTTATTCATCTTTTCCATTCGTCTCTCGAAAGCATCTATTTTTGCGGAAACGGAATCAAAGTTATGGCTAGAATCGGCTCTAGCCGCTTTAGATGAACGATATATATCTTTCTCTTGGTGCCACTCATGAGAGTGGGATGCTGTGTTATCAATAATTTTGTAAGCTTCAGTTGCGGTTTTCTTCATAATGGAACCACCAGCTGTTATGTCGATGTCTTTTCGTGTAGCAACGTTGACACCTTGGTAGAATATTTGTACTATTTGGTAAGTGTCTAAACCGTGTTGAGGACATCCTCTCAACATCCTTCCGAATCTTGTCCACGCCTCATATAATGTTTCATTTGGCTTTTGCGCGAACGTAACAATTTCTCCTTGAAGTCTCACGGATTTGGATGCCGGAAAGAATCGTTTAAGAAAATTTTCAACTAAAACATCCCATGTGTCAATCGCCCCTTCAGGTAACGATTCTAACCAATCTTTGGCTTCTCCCTTTAAAGTCCAGGGAAACAACATGAGATAGATCTGTTCATCCTCCACTTCTCGGATTTTGAATAGTGTACAGATCCTATTAAACGTTCGAAGATGTTCATTGGGATCTTCCTTCGGCGTACCACTATATTGGCACTGATTAGTTACCATGTGTAGGATTTGTCCTTTGATTTCATAATCTGGTGCATTAATATCTGGCTTAACAATGGCGTGACCTTGGCCCGTGCGTGTAGCTCTCATTCGATCTTCCATACTTAGAGGTTCTGTTACTTCCATATTTGAATTTGTTGAATACGAATCATTAGAGGATTCTGATTTAACGGTTTGTGGTTCAGGAGGAATAATTAGTGGATCAGGATCTCGGAATTGTCCTTGAATATGCTCCGGGTTCTTAATTGTGAAGTCGGGTTCAAAAGATGGATTATCGGAAATTTGAGTTGGAGTTCTTGTTCGACTAGATGACGATTCTAAAGAAAAATCAACGGCGACAATATTTGCTAGATGTCTTGATCGAGTTACAGGTGGTGAACGTATGAAAGGTGGTAAATGCTTTGCTCGGTGCATTCATAGAATATCCTATTAGTTATAAAAATAAGAAAAACTTATATAAGTTGTCCAATTAATAGACTTTTCTGATTTTGCCCACGTTTCGAATAGCCAAAAGATGTAGCAGGTAGCCAGGACCCTTTAAATCGGAAGCCCACAACTAGCCACTAACAAATTCAACTATTACTACGAACCAGAAAAATGTCAACGTCTATTAATTTAACCGCTTAAATAATTTTTCGTAATTTTAAGAAATTTAGATAAGAAGTAGAATAAAAATCTATGTCCTAAAACTAGAATAGCGAGAAATAAGAAAGAAAAAGAGTGCGCGTCGAAAAGTGTCAAAAAATGAAAAAGGTAGAGAAATAAAAGGCGTCGAAAAATAGGGGAAAAAAAAATTAATAACTTATAAAACATAAAAACACTCGACTAATCCAACCTTATTACTATCACTATCTTAAAATTAAAATTGCAAATGGAGATCACTAATTGGAATTGTAATTGATACATAGGTAAACGGCGTCGAAAGATAAGAAAATAGCACGAAAAATGGCGTCGCAAAATTCTAAAGCACCTTAAATTAGTCTAAGGAATAAGCACTTAAGAGATTTTACGACAAAACCTAAAAATCTGGTAGTATAAAAATAACTACGGCAAAAAAAAAACTAAATTTAATACTAAAAGTTGTGACTATAGTCTAAAAAAAACTAAAGGTAATAAAACTTAAAATATATTTTTTTTTAATTTTATAGACAAAATCTTAAAAATATAATTTTTTTTTTTTTTTTTTACAAATATAAATTAAGTGTGGGAAGGGGTCACGTGCTCATAGTCACATTCTGTATACATTACTTACATACATATGTAATGACTTTCGAGTGAAATGAATGGGGTCAATTGACCCCAGTGCTTTACAAGTAGCTACGCCACTTGGGTTGAAGAGGTCCGTTTGTGGGCTGAAGAAAATGAAAGTGGGTGGCTCAATGATTAATTGAGAATGCTTTTAATTATCAAAAGGCAAAGAAATTTGAAGAATGGGAGATAAGTATTCTAGTTTGTCAAGTGGGTGAAATTGTGATTGGGACACTAACACTTTTTTTTTTCTTTTTTTTTTCTTTTTTTTTAAACGAATTTTTTTTTCTTAAAAAAAAAACGTTTTTTTTTTTACAATTTTTTTTTTTTTTTTTTTTTACAAAAAACGAGATTTTTTTTTTCTTTTTTAAATTTTTTTTTTTTCGAATATATCTTAAAATAAGGTAACTAGTTATCTAGATTCCTTTTTTTTATATAGCGTTTCGCTTCGGCGTTCCCCGGCAGCGGCGCCAAAAACTTGATGTGGTAGCGGAGGGGTATAAAATACTATTAAATTTTAATACAAAATATACTACAAAATATGACACAAGTTTTATAATTTACGGATGGGATATACCTAAACCTTGCTACAACACTTGTAGGCAGTGTACCTAATCGTAGAGTAGTGTAGTTTTTAGTAAGTTCGGTTCGTTCCACAGGGAGCTAGTGAAGTTTAACGCTATATTTTTACACACAATATTTGTAAAAAATACAAAAAAATATATATGTACTAGTAGTATTATTATTATAAAAGTGGGGTTTTTTTTTACCGTTTAATGACCGGTTTGTCGATTTTTAAGACTTAAGTCACAATTAAAACCTAATGTAAAATATAAAAATAACTTAATTTAAAGAGTAAAGTAAATAACAATAAATAAAGTGCGATAAATTAAATGACATAAAATAAAAGTGCGATAATTAAAAATGCGAAAAAGAGATAAAATAAAGGAATTATGCTTATTTAAACTTCCGTAATCATGATGTTTGACGTGTTGATTTTAATTTTATGCCCATGGGTTAATTGTCCTTTGTCCTGAATTATTTAATATGTCCGTTTGGTTTTTGACCATAACAGTCCATCAGTCATAAACATAAAGTGCGAGTGTCCTCATCAAATTATTCTTATACCCGAAGTTAAATATTCCAACTAATTGGGGACTTAAACTGTAACAAGATTTTAATACTTTGTTTAATAATTACACCAGGATGTCGACTGAGTGTAACCCAAGGTTTTAATATTTTGTTATCAATTATACCAAGTGTCCTTGTACATAATTTCACCCCTGTTTTAATTATTCTAGTGGCTATTAATCCATTCCCGTGTCCGGTTAAATGAACGATTATTCGTACATATAAATACCCCGCCCATCGTGTCCGATTGAGTGTATATGGTAATTTATAGGGACGCCCAATTGTAAATCTTTATATTAACATTAACAAACTATCATTTAGTTAAACAAATATAAAGCCCATTAATAGCCCATAGTCTAATTTCCACAAGTGTCGTTCTTTTGTCCAAACCCCAATTATGGTACAAAGCCCAATTACCCAATTTTAGTAATTAGCCTAACATCATGATTACTTCGTTTTAAATAAGCATAATAACGGCTTAGCTACTAAACATTAAATTAAAAAGGGAAGACATAGCTTACAGTGGTGATTAATTGCTTAGCGTTACCCGGACAGAGTTCCGATTTAAAACCCGTAAATAATCATTACATTTAACTAAATTATTATTATTAAAATTAAAATTAAAATTAAAATTAAAATTAAAATTAAAATTATTTATTTATGTTATACGTTTACAGAGAGATAGAAAGATAGATTGAATTATGAATTGAAAAATGGGATGATAAAATCAATCAGAATTCGTTTCTTTTATAGACGAATTTTGAATTGAAATTTTCACTTATGACCCCTTAACTATGCTCAATTAACAACTTTTTATTATTTAATATTATTCTTATTATGAATTATTTAAATATTATATTTTATTCTTGTGCATAGTTGACTCGTAATTTTTACACCGTTGCGTCGAGCGTTGAGAGTTGGTTCATGTCCCGGTTCCGGATTTTCGAACGTCCTTTCGTACTATTTTATATCGTGTACTTTGCGTTTTGTAACTTGTACTCTTGTCATTTTGAGACGTTTCTCATCAATAATTTGAACCTTTTTAATTGTATCTTGAACATTTGAGCTTTTTGGACCTTTTCGTCTTCGAATCTTCGTTTTCGCCTTTTGTCTTCGCACTTATTTAATATAAACAAATATTACTTGAAAATGGAACAATTGCAACTAAAATCTTGTCTTTCTTGGGGGATTTTGTTATGAAATATATGTTCCTTTTTATCATTATCAGTAGATTATCAAATAATGATAATCTAAAATATCTTGTTTACACACGACCATTACATAATGGTTTACAATACAAATATGTTACAACAAAATAAGTTTCTTGAATGCAGTTTTTACACAATATCATACAAGCATGGACTCCAAATCTCGTCCTTATTTAAGTATGCGACAGCGGAAGCTCTTAATAATCACCTGAGAATAAACATGCTTAAAACGTCAACAAAAATGTTGGTGAGTTATAGGTTTAACCTATATATATCAAATCATAATAATAGATCACAAGATTTCATATTTCAATACACATCCCATACATAGAGATAAAAATCATTCATATGGTGAACACCTGGTAACCGACATTAACAAGATGCATATATAAGAATATCCCCATCATTCCGGGACACCCTTCGGATATGATATAAATTTCGAAGTACTAAAGCATCCGGTACTTTGGATGGGGTTTGTTAGGCCCAATAGATCTATCTTTAGGATTCGCGTCAATTAGGGTGTCTGTTCCCTAATTCTTAGATTACCAGACTTAATAAAAAGGGGCATATTCGATTTCAATAATTCAACCATAGAATGTAGTTTCACGTACTCGTGTCTATTTTGTAAGTCATTTATAAAACCTGCATGTATTCTCATCCCAAAAATATTAGATTTTAAAAGTGGGACTATAACTCACTTTCACAGATTTTTACTTCGTCGGGAAGTAAGACTTGGCCACTGGTTGATTCACGAACCTATAACAATATATACATATATATCAAAGTATGTTCAAAATATATTTACAACACTTTTAATATATTTTGATGTTTTAAGTTTATTAAGTCAGCTGTCCTCGTTAGTAACCTACAACTAGTTGTCCACAGTTAGATGTACAGAAATAAATCGATAAATATTATCTTGAATCAATCCACGACCCAGTGTATACGTATCTCAGTATTGATCACAACTCAAACTATATATATTTTGGAATCAACCTCAACCCTGTATAGCTAACTCCAACATTCACATATAGAGTGTCTATGGTTGTTCCGAAATATATATAGATGTGTCGACATGATAGGTCAAAACATTGTATACGTGTCTATGGTATCTCAATATTACATAATATACAATACAAGTTGATTAAGTTATGGTTGGAATAGATTTGTTACCAATTTTCAAGTAGCTAAAATGAGAAAAATTATCCAATCTTGTTTTACCCATAACTTCTTCATTTTAAATCCGTTTTGAGTGAATCAAATTTCTATGGTTTCATATTGAACTCTATTTTATGGATCCAAACAGAAAAATTATAGGTTTATAGTCAGAAAAATAAGTTACAAGTCGTTTTTGTAAAGGTAGTCATTTCAGTCGAAAGAACGACGTCTAGATGACCATTTTAGAAAACATACTTCCACTTTGAGTTTAACCATAATTTTTGGATATAGTTTCATGTTCATAATAAAAATCATTTTCTCAGAATAACAACTTTTAAATCAAAGTTTATCATAGTTTTTAATTAACTAACCCAAAACAGCCCGCGATGTTACTACGACGGCGTAAATCCGGTTTTACGATGTTTTTCGTGTTTCCAGGTTTTAAATCATTAAGTTAGCATATCATATAGATATATAACATGTGTTTAGTTGATTTTAAAAGTCAAGTTAGAAGGATTAACTTTTGTTTGCGAACAAGTTTAGAATTAACTAAACTATGTTCTAGTGATTACAAGTTTAAACCTTCGAATAAGATAGCTTTATATGTATGAATCGAATGATGTTATGAACATCATTACTACCTTAAGTTCCTTGGATAAACCTACTGGAAAAGAGAAAAATGGATCTAGCTTCAACGGATCCTTGGATGGCTCGAAGTTCTTGAAGCAGAATCATGACACGAAAACAAGTTCAAGTAAGATCATCACTTGAAATAAGATTGTTATAGTTATAGAAATTGAACCAAAGTTTGAATATGATTATTAACTTGTATTAGAATGATAACCTACTATAGGAAACAAAGATTTCTTGAGGTTGGATGATCACCTTACAAGATTGGAAGTGAGCTAGCAAACTTGAAAGTATTCTTGATTTTATGTAACTAGAACTTGTAGAATTTATGAAGAACACTTAGAACTTGAAGATAGAACTTGAGAGAGATCAATTAGATGAAGAAAATTTAAGAATGAAAGTGTTTGTAGGTGTTTTTGGTCGTTGGTGTATGGATTAGATATAAAGGATATGTAATTTTGTTTTCATGTAAATAAGTCATGAATGATTACTCATATTTTTGTAATTTTATGAGATATTTCATGCTAGTTGCCAAATGATGGTTCCCACATGTGTTAGGTGACTCACATGGGCTGCTAAGAGCTGATCATTGGAGTGTATATACCAATAGTACATACATCTAAAAGCTGTGTATTGTACGAGTACGAATACGGGTGCATACGAGTAGAATTGTTGATGAAACTGAACGAGGATGTAATTGTAAGCATTTTTGTTAAGTAGAAGTATTTTGATAAGTGTATTGAAGTCTTTCAAAATTGTATAAATACATATTAAAACACTACATGTATATACATTTTAACTGAGTCGTTAAGTCATCGTTAGTCGTTACATGTAAGTGTTGTTTTGAAACCTTTAGGTTAACGATCTTGTTAAATGTTGTTAACCCAATGTTTATAATATCAAATGAGATTTTAAATTATTATATTATCATGATATTATCATGTATGAATATCTCTTAATATGATATATATACATTAAATGTCTTTACAACGATAATCGTTACATATATGTCTCGTTTAAAAATCATTAAGTTAGTAGTCTTGTTTTTACATATGTAGTTCATTGTTAATATACTTAATGATATGTTTACTTATAATAGTATCATGTTAACTATATATATATCCATATATATGTCATCATATAGTTTTTACAAGTTTTAATGTTCGTGAATCACCGGTCAACTTGGGTGGTCAATTGTCTATATGAAACATATTTCAATTAATCAAGTCTTAACAAGTTTGATTGCTTAACATGTTGGAAACATTTAATCATGTAAATATCAATCTCAATTAATATATATAAACATGGAAAAGTTCGGGTCACTACAGAATACTCCCAAACCCGCCAGGTTTTGCTGGCCTAAACACTCTTACTGCATCCAGTAATTTCGGGGCTCAGAATAAAGGTTATAATATTGGGCCTCATGCTTACTATGTTGGACAGCCCAACAGTCACTCTAGCAGCCACTTACATTCACCTCAGCCCACTAGTTTCAGTAATTCAGTTGCGGTACAGCCCAATAACTACGGGTCTTTTACTGTGGACCCGAGGACCCAAACTCAAGAAATGGTTTTACCCAATGCTTTCAGTGCTATGACTCTCCAGGACTACGGGGCTGCCGGGTGGCACATGGACACTGGTGCGACTTTTCATCTTACCTCCCGTGTTAATAATCTTAGTACCATTTTTAATAATTGCAAATATTCATCAGTCACCGTTGGTAACGGGAACACTATTCCAGTAATCAATTACGACAATAGCTTGTTTCCTAATATTCACCGACCACTGCACCTAAACAACGTTCTCGTAACCCTAAATATTGTTAAAAATCTTATATCTGTTTGCCAATTTACCCGTGATAATATTGTGTCTGTTGAATTTGAACCCTTTGGTTTTTCTGTGAAGGATTACCTGACACGTCGTCTCCTTCTCTGATGTGACAGCACTGGGGACCTCTACCCGATCACTATACCTACTTCTCAGCAAGCTCTTCTCTCTAGTCTGGTTACATGGCATCAGTGTCTTGGTCACCCTGGACATGATGTCTTTCTAAGACTACTTTCAAATAAAGATATTACTTGTAATAAAATGTCGTCACCTTTATTTTCTCATGCATGTCAACTTGGCAAACACGTGCAGCTTCCTTTTTCTGTTTCTAGTTCAAATGTTACTTCACCTTTTGATATTATCCATTCCGACTTGTGGACTTCTTCCATTTCTAGTCTTAGTAATTTAAAGTACTACGTTATTTTTCTTGATCATTATTCTCATTATGTATGGGGTTTTCTACTACGAAATAAATCAGATGCAATTAATACATTTATACACGTTCACGCTTTCATATGCACTCAATTCAAACAAGAAATTAAAGCCTTTCAATGTGACAACGGTGGCGAATTCGATAACACCACTTTCCACCAATTGTTCCAAACCAACAGAATCCAATTCCGATTCTCTTGCCCCTATACCTCACAACAAAATGGGAAGTCAGAACGCATGCTACGCACCATCAATAATCTCATTCGCACACTTCTTTTCCAAGCTCATCTTCCGCCCACTTATTGGGTGGAAGCTCTCCAAATGGCAGCTCACCTTCTTAATATACTCCCTTCTTCGGCCATCAACCACGACATCTCATATTACCGCCTATACAAACAGAAACCCAACTATTCCACCCTTCGCATCTTTGGATGCCTATACTATCCCCATCTTCCTACCACCAACAAACTCGCTCCTCGATCCACTCCTTACATCTTTCTTGGATACCCCTCTAATCACCGAGGTTATCGTTGCCTCGACCTCACAACCAACAAATTATATTCTCTAGACATGTTACCTTCGATGAGACCACTTTCCCTTTTGGCTCCATGACTCCTACTCAACCTCCGCCATACCACTTCCTTGATCCCCCACCGAGCTTGTTCTCTCGGTTATATCATCTTTCTACTTCGGAGACGCAGCCTCCTCCTACAGAGGCTACCGCACACACATCACCCACTCCCCACAACTCGGAGCCACAGCCTCCTCCTAATGAGGCTACTGTCATTCCACCTACCACCACGGAGACACAGCCTCCTCCCATTGAGGCTACCACCACGGAGACACAGCCTCCTCTCACTGAGGCTACTTCATCCACTCACTCCACTCATCCCATGATCACTCGTACACGCGTCGGCACCACCAAACCTGTCTAACGCCTTAATCTCCACACCACCACCATTTTTCCCATTCCTCGCACTTACCCTGATGCCCTGACCGACCCAAATTGGAAGCAAGCTATGACTGATGAATACAATGCTTTAGTTAACAACATTACTTAGACCCTTGTGCCTCGCCCATCGGACACGAACATAGTTCGCTCCATGTGGCTCTTTGTGATAACCCGGAAATTTCCGACCAAATTTAAACTTAATCTTTATATGTTTCCAACTCGATAAGCAAAGTCTGTAATGTTGAATCTCAAAAATTTTGGAACTACATTCATGTAATCGATCACCCTTTGACCGTGCTCGACGATTCACGAAAATATATATATAACTAGATGTGCATATATGATTATATATATATATATATATATATATATATATATATATATATATATATATATATATATATATATATATTACTTGAAAACGTTAACAAAAGTATTAGATGTATAATACTTTACTGGAACATAATTGTTTCAATATATGTTTAATATATTTATTGACGGGATTAAAAGATAATATCAAATGATTGAATTATCAGATACATGATGAGTTTGTTACGGGTCTCCGTTATGAGGTCCACGTCGATTTGAGAAATCATCCCTTTTTAACGATATTTGGAAAAATTGGCAAAGTGATTTACATGTAAGAACAAATGTGTCAACTAACGAAAGTTAGACAAATGTTAGTGGAGAATTGAATATTCGTAATATTCAATCGGTTTAGTTTCAAACGTGCGGAAACGTTTTTCGATTCAATAGAATTTGATTTTTAAAATGTTTTGATCACATAATTTGAATATATACAATAAGTTGGAATGTTGGTTATTAAATATGTAAATAAACTCGCAACGTGTATTTAAAACATGTTTATGAATATTGAATATATATATATATATATATATATATATATATATATATATATATATATATATATATATATATATATATATATGATTTCGAATTAGTTAAGTAAACGATAGTAACACTTGTTTATTGATTCGATTTATAATTAGATATATTAATTAGAACGTTTGAGAAATTCAAATAAACGTTGGCGCATAAATGAATTATATCAATTTAAGTTCTAGAGCGTAAACGTTAGGTGATATAATAATATCTATTGTTTAAATGATTTTAATATATATATATACTAATATATTTCAAAGTTTAATATATACATATATATATATATATATATATATATATATATATATATATATATATATATATATATATATATATATATATATATATATATATATATATATATATATATTAAACTTTGAAATACATTAGTTTTCGAAAAATTAAATATTATATTAGTAAATAAATATTTCTAAAATATATAAGTTTATATTTCTAAATGAAAATATATTTATATTTTACAAAGTGATAAAATATAATATTAAATTAGTCATAAAATGTTTTGGATTTAAAATAATATTATTAAATATACTTTGATAAATAACGAGACATTGATTTATAGAAGCAAATGACCACAACACTCAAATGTAAAGGTTATACTTTGGGTAATATAGTCTATCGATGATTAAGTCTAATTATTGATAAGGGTACACGTCGCGTAACGTAAAGTGCAAGTTTTCTCAGAGTACGAAAGGACGTTCAAGAAACCGAAACTGGGACATAAGTCGAGTGTCAATGTACAAATCATTGGAACTAATATTATAAGTTAACTACACATGTAAATATTATATAATATATAAATAATTATATAAATTAAATATATTATATATTATATATTAATAAAAGTGTCGGCAGCCAAAATAATGTGAATGTGAGCTGTAATGAGAGCTCATGCGATCGCATGGCTACTCCCTTTGTCTCCTATGCGATCGCATGAGGAGATATGTCAGGATATGTCTATAAAGCTCGACTCTTCTGGTACCGAATTCATTCCATCTTGCAATCTTCCAATCTCTCTATAATAATTATATATAAATATAAATATTAATAATAATATTATTATTAATATTAATACTAATCCTAGTAATCATTATTAGTATTATACATAAAATACTACGATGAGGACATGAGCGAGTTATTTCAAAACGGGTTTTTAAAGCAGGATGAAGCTAGGGAAATTATGGGTTATAGCTATGGAGGTTATGTGTATTATTCGGGGGTATGCTCATGGGTCAAATCTAGTGTTTATCATCTCCGTTGCGTCTACGTACTTTCCTGCAATATTGAATCTCAATATTGATACGTGAGCATCCATATCTTATCTTTTATATATTAATAGTGTATCCCTGACTAGTGCTCGAGTACATATGATTATGCATGCTTGTATGTTTAATTTCGTCGTTAAATAGTTTACGATGAATCATAAATTTAATATATATGCTACTGAGATAAGATATATGATATGCATGTCGTTGGAAAGCTGGCAAAAAATTAATAACTTTTCATTTAAAAAGCGTATGGTTTCGATGAACGGATTAAAAGATATAGTCAACTGAATTATCGTTAATTTTAGTATTATTGATAAAATGATTTTTATTATTACTATCGTCGTTATTACCGTCTTTATTATTATTATCTAATTATTATTATTATTATTGTTATCGTTATTAATAAAAGTATTATCATTAAAAATTGTTATTGTTATTATTATTAATATCGTTATTATCATTAAGGTTATTATTAACATTACTAATATTATTATTATTATTATTATTATTATTATTATTATTATAATAATAATTATTATTATTAATATTATTAGTATTATCATTATTATAATATTTATTATTATCATTATCATTAAAACTAATATTAGTATCATCTAAATTTTTATAATTACTATTATTATTATCATTATTATGAAAGTGATATAAAAGAGGACTAAAAGCTATTAAACAAATTGATTAAGAAATAATGGGTAAAAGTATTATGATGAAATTAAAGTATTGTAAGTTATCGATTCAGATAAAAATATCGTTTTCATTACTTTATCATCATCATTATTATTATTATTATTATTATTATTATTATTATTATTATTATTATTATTATTATTATTATTATTATTATTATTATTATTATTATTATTATTATTATTATTATTATTATTATTATTAAAAGTATCATGAATATTAAAACTGTCATTTTTATTAAAATTATCATTTTTAATAGGAATATCATGGTTATTATAAAATATCATTTTTATTATCATTTTAGTATTATTATTAGTAAAAATTATCATTTTGAATAGAATTATTATTTTTATAAAATATTATTATTATTACAATTAATAATAAAAAGTATCATTATTATTAAAATTATCATGATTAGAATTATCATTTTATTATAATTAATATCATTATTAGTAAATATAAATATTGTTATTATTAGTAGAATAATAATAATTATTATTATTACAAAATAATACAACTTTTATTTATTATTATTATCCATATTATTTTACCAAATAAAATGTGATACAAAGATATTTTTACCATACGTAATATAATTACATTAATAACACTAAATTTTTATGATATTAAGTGAACTTTATAAATTTTATTACCTGAGATATATAAAATATATATTTATTATATATAAACTTTAATATAAATTTTAATTATTAATAATTGACTTGTATTATTTACTTTATTAAAAATCTGATAAATATATTTAAATATATATAACGGCTATATTTATGTATATAATAAACATGTATAGATTTTGGAAGTCATTTTGGGTCAAATTGACTTTTGTTGACTTTTGCATGATAATCTCGAGCATTAGGATTGTGATACACTATGACTTGACGTAAATTGTTAGACAGATATTGACCATTATATAAATATATATACTTAATATAGGTTCGTGAATCCAAGGCCAACCTTACACTTGTTCAATGCCATCATATATATTTTTGGGACTGAGAATACATGCGCTACTTTTATAAATGTTTGATGAAATAGACACAAGTACTTAAAAACATTCTACGATTGAGTTACGAGTACACCGGATATCACCCCTTTATAGTCTGGTGATCTAAGAATTAGTGAACCAGTCCACTAATTGACGCGAATACTAAATATAGATCTATGGGCCTTGACAAGGCCCAGTTAGAGAATTTGAACTGCTTTAGTACTTCAATTTTAGTATACAACCGCTAGCTTTAAAAGGAATGACCTGTTTGTGAGGTGTACACAACCGTCATTTTTAAAAGAGTAGCCTGTTTGTATGCTGGGAGCATATTTGCAAATTGCGGTATGCGGGGGATATTCTAGATGCATTTTGTTAATGTCGATTACCATGTGTTTAATTCGTATGAATGGATTTTCAGCAGTGAGCAGACCTGCACCTTATTTATGAATTTGAAATCTTGTGGTCTATAAAAATGATGAAAATAAATATTGATTATGATAAACTATTGAACTGACCAACCTTTTGGTTGACACTTGAAAGCATGTTTATTCTCAGGTATTAAAGAAGTCTTCCGCTGTGCATTTTGTGAAGACCCGGAAATTTTCGACCAAATTTAAACTTGATCTTTATATGTTCTGACACAATAAGCAAAGTCTATAATGTTGAGTCTAGAAAATTTTGGAACTATGATCATGTGTTCAACTACCTTCGACCAATTTCGATGATTCACGAACGATTGTTTATAAATAAATAGGTATATATATAAAAGTAGTTATATATAATAATTTGAAATTATAAAATATAATTTAAATATTAGAATTAAATATATAAACTAAAGATACAAAATAATTAAGTAAAATTTAAAAAGAATCTATAATTAGATATATATGAAATCTATATAAAATTTAATATATATATTATATAATTAGAAAACTGGATATAATTAATAAATTGTAATATTATTATATTAAATTTAATTTATAAGTTAAAATAGTTGTTATAGTATAATTATTAATATTATTATTATTATCATATTGTTAAAATTAGTATTACTACTATTATCATTAATAATATTATTATTACCATTATTAATACAAGTATCATTATATAAATATTTATATTTATTATTAATTATATAAAAGTGATAACGTACGATCTTGTTACCCATTACTATCAATCTGTTTATAAATTGTTTTATATATGCAATCTAGTACAAATCAAGTCCAAATTAGTCTCATAAACCAACAAATTCTGTTAAAGGTCGACTTAATATCATTCTTCAATTCCTGTTTGTGATTGAATTTCTCGACAACCAAATCACACTACACAACAAAGATTAGTTAAAACTTATGGATTCCAGTAAGTTCATTGACACTTTACCAAAACCTATACTTTAATACAGACAGAGGGAGAGAAAAAGAAAAGAAACCTACGTTCGTATTATTCAACAATTTCTATTCAGAAATTCTATTAAATTTAACACCCTACAATAATCACCACCGGGAACCTTCGCCATCTAAAACCCACATCCTCCCGACACCCTCAATAATCATCACCGTTTTCTTGTTTCATTCATGAATAAATCATCATCACAACTGCAACCTCACGATTTTCTTGTTGCTATTCTCGGTTCATTTATAACCATAAAACCATCACCACTTATTACAACTCCTGTGGAACTGAGACCATGAAGAACTACCATCACTTTCTACATTTCTTCTTTTCTCTTCTTCATCCCTCCTGCCATAATACTGCTGGGTTCTGTTTATAATTGAAGACAACCCGAAACCAATAAAACCCACACACACACTGTTGCATCACCAAATGGCAGCCTCAAGGTAATTATCTCTGTTACTGTTGAGCTCACGAACCACCACCATAACTATCACCCTCCTCCACCTACACCTTCAACCAAACAACCACCCTAATCACCACCTATCATAACCTGGATCACCCTGATCAATCGACACCACCATCATCAATTATATTTTTTCTGATTAATTATTTCTTCTGCTTCCTGATTTACTGAAGATAACACCCCAACTGCAACTACCCGTTGAAGCATTCCTGTTTGCTGGTTATTACCATACTTCAATACAAACACACATGACACATTTATATTTTGATCCATTCTCCATTCAATAATGATGATTAATAATAATATTGGAGTGGATTGCATTATTGCTTTTCTTTTTCTGATGGCCGACACCCATGAAGCATATGACCCTACCCAATGTTTATCACTTAGATTCATTAGAGCAAAATACCGAATGCCACATCAAGTGGGCTTAATCTAATTGTTTTCTGGGACTGCCTTGTTTAATTTTATAATTGGGCCGAAAAGTTGTTGTTGGGCTGCTTTGTCATGCAAAATCCACGAACAAATTACTGCTATATTTTGTTTGTTATTCGGTTCATATGTTAATGAAGATACATATGATAATTCACGAATAGTGCAAGAGGATAAAGATCATGATATTAATTAGTGATGTAAGTAATGATGATGGATATGATACTTGAAGCATGAGATGAAAGTGACGATGGTATATTGAATACAGTAAAATGATGATGATGTATGATAATATCGTGATTATAATGATCGAGGTAATAATGATAAATGTTATGATATATTATGATTTTATGAATGTTCTAAGAAGATGATTAGGTATTAGTGTTTATCTGTTTCATCGGCTGAGGTTTTAGAAAACAAGATAAAGAAACCGAATCTCTTCATTTATATTTTTTTGCTAATGGATCGTTATACTTTGGACTGAGTCTTATTATGTTTTGGGCCGTAATGAGACGTTTGAGAATGGAGAACGGGTTTTATTAAGTAGAAGAGGAGAAAGGGGAAACAGATAAGTAGTGTTTTAAATGAATTAAAACTCTAGTTGTAATCAGATATACATGGACAGATGGATGGTTCATAAGGTTGTCGAGTTAGCTAGAGGTCGCAGGTTCGAGCCCAGGCATAGGCATTTATTTTTGGAAATTTTTCTTGAAAGGTAGTTATTAGTAATACTCATTATTATTATTATTATTATTATTATTATTATTATTATTATTATTATTATTATTATTATTATTATTATTATTATAATTATTATAATTATAATTAGAATTATTATTATTATTATTATTATTATTATTATTATTATTATTATTATTATTATTATTATTATTATTATTATTATTATTATTATTATTATTATTATTATTATCAAAATTGTTATTTTCATTATCATTATTATTAAACTTATTATTCTTACTAAAAACTACTACTATTTATTATTATTATTATTAGTATTATTATTATAATAAAAATATTACAACTTCCTATTATAAATATTATTTTACCAAATAAAGTAGTAGTTATATAAGAACATATCTTAATATAATTCTATATATATAAAGATATTAATACATTATATAATATAAATAAACTTAGTTGATTAAATGTGATATGTGTTAATATATATACAAATGATATAGGTTCGTGAATCCGAGGTCAACCCTGCATTGTTCAGTTGTTTAATGTCGTCATATGTATTTTTACTACAAAATACAGTATGGTGAGTTTCATTTGCTCCCTTTTACTCATTACATTTTTGGGCTGAGAATACATGCACTGTTTTAATAACTGTTTTACAATATTTATATGCATGAGTTCATTTGCTCCCTTTTACTCTTTACATTTTTGGGCTGAGAATACATGCAAATACTTTATTAACCATTTTACAATATTTATATACATGAGTTCCTTTGCTCCCTTTTACTCTTTATATTTTTGGGACTGAGAATACATGCGCTGTTTTTACAACTGCTTTATTAAATGCTTCTGAAATATATTTTGAACTGAGAATACATGAAATGCTTTTATAAATGTTTGACGAGATAGACACAAGCAAAACATTCCTCGAATGAATTATTATGCAGACAGAAGTTCTGTGGATTATTATTGAATTAGTTGGACGTTATAATTGCCACTAATTGTTGTGAATATTTCCCCTGATTATTATTGCTTGGTAACCTAAGAATTAGAATTGGGTATGGCCCTAATTCACGCGAATCCTAAAGGTAGCTACCGGGTTTAACACCCTCACCCAGAATGTTTACTAGACGGAAGGGCTAGTGGGCGTGGTGTTTAGTACTTCGAAGTTTATACGATTATTATACAGACGAGATGTTCTGTTTTGGGGATATTATTATGCGCATTATATGTTAAGGTCGGTTACCAAGCCAAGCTATGAAAGCATTGAAAAGTGAATGTTATGTATCGAGAGAATGATTTTATACACAGGTTATGTGTATGTTATTTTTGTGCACAAGATATGTGTACGGTTACTAAGATTTATGAAAAATGAATTTCGTACACGAGAAAGGTGTACTGTATTTTAAAGATATCGCATGTACATTACAGGTGGGTATAGGATTCGAGTCCATTTGTACCATGCAGCATTTAAATCTTGTGGTCTATCAAAATGATAAATTTTATTGTTTTATGATAAACTTATGAACTCACCAACCTTTTGGTTAACACTTGAAAGCATGTTTATTCTCAGGTATGAAAGAAATCTTCCGCTGTGCATTTGCTCATTTTAGAGATATTACTTGGAGTCATTCATGACATATTTCAAAAGACGTTGCATTCGAGTCATCGAGTTCATCAAGATTATTATTAAGTCAATTATAGTTGGATATATTATGAAAGGGTATGCATGCCTGTCATCGGAAAGATGTAATGAAAGTTTGTCTTTTAAAAACGAATGCAATGTTTGTAAAATGTATCATATAGAGGTCAGAACCTCGCGATGTAACCAAATGTAATGTATTCGTCCAGATAGATTAGGATGGGTCACTACAGGTGGTATCACAGCGGTGATCTTACCGAACCAGGTCTTGCATTAGTGTGTCTAACTGATAGTTGTTTAGATGCATTAGTGAGTCTGGACTTCGACCGTGTCTGCATGTCAAAAGTTTTGCTTATCACTTCGTGTCGAAAATTACCTACTTATCATTCTTAGGGAATCACTTGCTTATCATCCTTAGTCTAGACACATCTTATTGCATGAATTGCATGATTAGTGTATAGACAAAATTTATATCTTAGCATATCTGCTAATTCATATCTTAGGGTACCTGTTATTGTTATCGATGCCTGACAGCTTCCGTAGATTCCTCCATAAATTATGGGTTTTTAGTATTATATATGCATATGTAGATTATGTATTACAGGGTACTAATCTATATCCTATAATCTATTTCTTATCGAAAATCCTTCATCTGATTTTACGGGATGAATCCCTCAACCAGTTCGAGTCCCTCAGATTTCGATAGCTATTCCAATAGTTATTCTGACAGCTATTCCGACATGGATATTCACCTAAGCTCCGAAAGCGGTGTCACCAGAATGAATCAATCAATCAGCCATCCCCAATTCATCTAATGAGTTTGTAGTCGAATTAATCAACAGAAACGAGAAGAAGGCAATTCCTTTCCACCAACCAAATTTCCCTCTTGGCGAAGAACCTGAAGCACTTACCGGCGAATCTATTCAAAACACCATTTTCACCCTCATTTCCAGGGTATCTCGACACGATTATATTCTATCCACAATTCTAAACCTTATTCATCCACTCGTTCCGACTAATAATCAACCCAGAATAATAGAAGAAGTCAACGTGCTTCGCGCTCGAGTAATCAATTTGGAGAATATGGTGCAAAACGTACCAGCTTCTGCAACATCACCAGTATCAACAGTACCACAAGCACCAGTAGCCTCAACATCACATACCTCAACATCACAATCTATACCCCGAGCATAATCTTCGTTCTACATGGCGATTATGTAATCTCTAATGTTTTAGAGATTATGTATTCTAGTTCTAACGGTAAATCAGATGAGTTTAATATTATATTGACTCATTAAATCCATGATTACATCTGAAGAAAATATATATGTTTTCATAGAGATTGTAATTAAAAATTCTTTTGTACAAACTGTTAATGGTGAAAATATCTTAACGGGTAGGTAATACCCAAGGAATATTTAGATTTCACTTTAATAAGTTACACTGTACATTC
The DNA here is from genome assembly GCF_046630445.1 of Rutidosis leptorrhynchoides. NCBI lineage: Eukaryota > Viridiplantae > Streptophyta > Magnoliopsida > Asterales > Asteraceae > Rutidosis > Rutidosis leptorrhynchoides. Next base: position 389,119,535 of record NC_092333.1, on the reverse strand, counting down.
TTCGAATCTGATACAACAGTCATTTACTATCCTACTTACAATCACCGATATACGAATCTATTCATCACAAAATAACCATTTTCATTCAATTTCATATTTGGATTTTGACTTCTCAAAATCCAACAAGTGGCATAATGAAGAAAACATTGGACAAAATAAAATCTGTTAGAAACAAACAAATTAACTACAAAAAATTTTGTTAAGAATTCACGCTAACTGTTCCAGCTAACTGTTCCTAGCTAACTGATTACATTTTATTTATCACAATTTAATTATCGCAATTTTATTTATCGTCATTTAATTTCTGTTATTTATTTTACGCACTTTAAATATCGTGACACGTATACAAGGTTTTGACATATCATATCGACGCATCTATATATATTATTTGGAATAACCATAGACACTCTATATGCAGTAATGCTGGAGTTAGCTATACAGGGTTGAGGTTGATTCTACAATAATATATATACTTTGAGTTGTGATCGAGTCTGAGACATGTACACGGGTCACGATACGTATTAATTAATTTGAATATTATAAATTAAACTATATATGAATTATTGGACTGTTAACTGTGGACTATCGACTGTGGACTACTAACATTGAACGACTAAAATGAATTAAAATATTGATTATAAAATATGAAACTAAACAATTCTTCAAGTTTGCCACTTGATTTCATCTTAAACTTCATTTGTATCTTGACGATTACAATCTGCGTTCAAACCTTTCATGATTCTTGAAAAACACCTCAATCGAGAGGATGAACCAACCGCACTCTATCTATAGAAGGAAAGATTTATGCATATAGTTACGCACTTGCAAACACTCGAAATCTGAGTAAACGTTTAACACGTACCTGTCCTAGCTCCTTTGACATTGTTATTACCATAAATAACATTGCAAATCTTTTCCAAATTAGCCAATTTTGTCCCAGCTCCAGTAAACCAACTTCGACTTTTCGTTCGAAACAACCTTATTATAACCTGAATATATATGCATACGCATTTATTGTACCGGAGAACCTTTTCTATTCCACCATATTACGATCAACGTTTAATCATCTAAAAACATAATTCTCTTGAAACCACCTCGGATTGATAACCGACGATTCAGATATGGCTGCATTAAATGCAGAAGAAATAGTAAAATTGTAGATGGCCTAAATGGCCAAGAGTTTGATGATAAATAATGGAGTGTTGGGAACGCTCGATAGAAAATTTGGTACTAAAAATCGGATTGAGCTAACCATGAAGGAGACCAAGGACAAATAGAAGGACCAAACCCTATATTCAAAGAATTCAGGTAATTCTGGATCCGATGAAATCTTTAGAGAAAATCTTGCTCCGAAGTCACGTTAATATCTTGCGGAAAATTTTCTCCATCAGTCTTCGAACTTAGAAATCCCAAAATATCATCATAAATATCTTCGATATTTCTGAAGATATTTTCATAAATATTCTTGTCCGAAATTATATACCTCTTCGTGTTTTTCGGTATTCCATTATATTAGAAACTTCTGTAAAAATCTAAGTATAAATTATGAATGAATTGTGGAGAAGTGTTGCAAATTGAAGCATGGGTTAGTATAATATAATGACACTTGGCCAATGTGATTATATTACAGTAAGTCATGCTAGAAGTTCTATTGGAACATGATGATTCACAGATCATAACGTCATCATGTACCATGTTACATAACTCTTTCATTCTACTTAACTTCTGAACATATCAAGAAAATGTATTCTTGATGTTTCTACCTTCCGTGATGTTGATAAATTTGAAAATCAAATCGTGCTATCACGTTCCTTCCTGCTTAAAACATTATAATCATTCGAAACTCTATATCTACAAATTCTGGACCATTTTTCGCTTGACTTGAAGTCGGGAAGAGAAAACATAACCATAGAGCTTCAAAATATATATATAAAAAAAACACGGAAATTACAAACCGTGTATATCAATGTTTATTGCAACATAAAGACACGTGAGAATTAAAAACACTATAACTCCAAGGGCGAAGAAGAAGAAAACAGATTCCTCCGGTGGAAGTTGGAAAATGAGAATGATTGTTGTGATAGTAAGGATAAGGACAAGGATTAGAACTGGATTAAGCATATTCACAATCTTTTGAATTTAGAAATTGAGTATGGGAATGGTAAAAGTAGTGGAACGAAAGAAGTTAATTTATAGTGAAATATCTGATAAAGAAATCAAAACAGATGACCGCATTTAAGTAAGGAGATCCTAATTCCCTTAAATCCTGAAGAATCGGATCTTATAGATTTTGAAGATTTTCTTTATCCCCTTGAATTTCGGAATTCAACCCTGACTACGTCAAAAGCGAAGGCGAATCTCTATTCAAATCTTTTGCAATAGTTTCTCTTATACGCTCCGAGTAATTTAATTATTCTAATCAAACACTATAAAACTCTAGTTATTAAATCATATTCGTAATGAAAACATTTTTATTGTTAGCCATGACAACCACACCCAAATTTTGGGACGAAATTTCTTTAACGGGTAGGTACTGTGACGACCCGGGAATTTTCGACCAAATTTAAACTTGATCTTTATATGTTCTGACACGATAAGCAAAGTCTATAATGTTGAGTCTAGAAAATTTTGGAACTATGATCATGTGTTCAACTACCTTCGACCAATTTCGACGATTCACGAACGATTGTTTATAAATAAATAGGTATATATATAAAAGTAGTTATATATAATATTTTGAAATTATAAAATATAATTTAAATATTAGAATTAAATACATAAAATAAAGATACAAAATAATTAAGTAAAATTTAAAAAGAATCTATAATTAGATATGTATGAAATCTATATAAAATTTACTATATATATTATATAATTAGAAAACTAGATATAATTAATAAATTGTAATATTATTATATTAAATTTAATTTATAAGTTAAAATAGTTGTTATAGTATAATTATTAATATTATTATTATTATCATATTGTTAAAATTAGTATTACTACTATTATCATTAATAATATTATTATTACCATTATTAATACAAGTATCATTATATAAATATTTATATTTATTATTAATTATATAAAAGTGATAACGTACGATCTTGTTACCCATTACTATCAATCTGTTTATAAATTGTTTTATATATGCAATCAAGTACAAATCAAGTCCAAATTAGTCTCATAAACCAACAAATTCTGTTAAAGGTCGACTTAATATCATTCTTCAATTCCTGTTTCTGATTGAATTTCTCGACAACCAAATCACACTACACAACAAAGATTAGTTAAAACTTATGGATTCCAGTAAGTTCATTGACACTTTACCAAAACCTATACTTTAATACAGATAGAGGGAGAGAAAAAGAAAAGAAACCTACGTTCGTATTATTCAAAAATTTCTATTCAGAAATTCTATTAAATTTAACACCTTACAATAATCACCACCGGGAACCTTCGCCATCTAAAACCCACATCCTCCCGACACCCTCAATAATCATCACCATTTTCTTGTTTCATTCATGAATAAATCATCATCACAACTGCAACCTCACGATTTTCTTGTTGCTATTCTTGGTTCGTTTATAACCATAAAACCACCACCACTTGTTACAACTCCTGTGGAACTGAGACCATGAAGAACTACCATCACTTTCTATATTTCTTCTTTTCTCTTCTTCATCCCTCCTGCCATAATACAGCTGGGTTCTGTTTATAATTGAAGACAACCCGAAACCAATAAAACCCACACACATACACTGTTGCATCACCAAATGGCAGCCTCAAGGTAATTATCTCTGTTACTGTTGAGCTCACGAACCACCACTATAACTATCACCCTCCTTGATAACGCCATTTTCATACATATATTTTGGGCGTTATCTTGTTCCAATTATTGGTATTTTGAAGACTTTGATTAAGATATCGAGTTATTTGAGTTTAAAATGAAGAAAGTGTCAAGATATGGTTCGTTGGCTCATTATTGTTGATTTTATTGAAGATATAGCCAAAACGAAGTTAGAGTAGAAGATAAACGTGCCTCGGGTGAAAAAATTAGTTTCCATCACTTCAGGATGAAGTTTATCGCATTTTGGTCATAATGATACGTGATGAAGTGCATCAGAACACGACATGGAAAAAAGGGCATTCTGACCATTTTGTCGCGTTTTAAGTGACTTTGTCGCGTCCTGGTCATCGCGTATCGCGATGAGGTTGTCGTGGATCGCGATGGGATGTCGCGGATCGCGACCAGAGTCGGTTTCAGTTGTTTTCCCTGCTTCTATAAAAAGACGAATTTTACCCCAATTTAGGGTATGCAGTTTTTATTCCGAACTTTAGCCTACAGCAACTTTAGTTACGAATTTCTTTGTCTTTCTTCACTATTTTACAAGGGTTTAAGCCACAATATCATTCTTGGTTAGTTTTGATTACAAATTTACTTTATTTGCTTTTAATTAATTCAATGATTATGTTTAATTGTTCTTCTTATTTATTTGTTCTTTGCTTTACCATGAGTAGCTAAATATTTAGTATTCACTTAGATGCATGAATCTAGGTGATGGATTGCGATCTTTTGGTTAACCACAATTAATTAAAATTACATAAATTTATGTCTAGCTAAGATCCACCGTTATTAAAGCTTATTGATTGTTAGATCACGAAAGTTATTGATTAACTAACGACAGTTAAATTGATTAATAGCTTTTACTAGATTATTGAATGTGAATAATTTAGGAATACGTGAGATTTTATGAGGGACACCGATAATAAAATTAATCGTATAGTGGTTGAGCTTGAAATTAGTTGCAATAATTGTGAGGTTGTAAGGGACACCAAACCAACCTAAGTTAGATTATAATCTTGAGTAATATCATTGTGAATTGGTTAGTAACTCTAGGTTAACGACATTTATACTTAGGTTGCTAGTCTTAAACTGTAGGAATCGACAGATAAATACAGTGTCACATCATTGTAATTGTTTAATTAACGGGTTTAAACGATCAATCCTAGCCTAGGGAATTGAATCTAAGTGGATACGTTTGCTTCTTATTGAGTTAAGTTTAATTTGCTTTCGCGTTTAATCAGTTTTACAACAAAACTTCCCTTTTTAAATCTTAGAATAATTAATAGTTCAAGTTTTCAATTACCTGCTCTCTGTGGAACGAATTGGTCAAATACTTATTTAATTACTACACGAACTGGTTATAGTTGCCTGTATTGTGTGATAATCGTTAGGTATTTAGCTAATAATTTAGAGTACAAAATTACACATCAACTTTTTGGCGCCGCTGCCAGGGAGAGGTGTAATTATTGGGAATTTGGTTAAGCTTTTGATTATTCGATCCTTTTGTGAGAAGCAATTCTTGTAAAAGTTATTTTTCTGTTTTGTTATTTTTGTTTGATTTTACGCGCGGTTTTGTTGTGTTGTGATCGCAGGTTAGGTACCAATAACTCTGGAACCGTCTAGAGTTTACTACACACGCAGCAAAGCTAAAGAAGAACAGGAAATCGCCGAGGATTTCGCTGAGTTTCCTTTTTATATTCCAGATTTTGAGTATATTAAGGAAGAAGTTAACATGGCTGAAGGAGCAGCAGGACAGACTATGGAAGCATTGATGAAAGCCACAAGGGCTGGTAACGGACACGCCATCAGGAAACCACCAGTCACTACAGATTTTGAATTCAAGGGATAGATTCTTAATATGATAACTCACCAATGTCAATTCAGAGGTACACCGAAGGAGGATGCATTCGAGCATCTTCGTTCCTTTAAAAGCATTTGCAACTTGTTCAAGATTGCAAATATCGCGGAGACAGTTATCTATTTGAGGGTTTTTCCTTGGTCTTTGAAAGATGACGCCAAGGATTGGTTAGACTCATTGCCTGAGGGTGAAATTGATAGTTGGGCTACAATGGAAGATAAGTTTTTGCAACGTTTCTTTCCAGCTGCAAAGGCCGCTCAACTGCAGACCGAAATTAATCACTTTGTTCAGAAGCCACATGAGACACTTTATGATGCATGGACACGGTTCGGAAAAATGTTACGTAATTTTCCTCAACACGGGTTGAACAACTTCAATAAGGTCCAAATTTTCTACAAAGGTGTTAATGTGTCGACAAGGAAAGAACTTGATATTGCTGCAGGTGGTTCTTTGATGAAAAAGACTCCGGATGACGCTTAATCATCTCAGATACTGCCACGCATTCGTATGATTGGCATCAAAAATTAGATCTTTCTCGCTCTTCTTATGTTGCTAGTACCGAAACTAGTGACGAGCTTGCTGCAGTTAAGGCTCAACTTGCGACTTTTAAGAGACAGATGGAGTCGATGACTAAAGAGATGCACGCTATGAAGGTGGGTTGTGAATTATGCCAAGGAACGCATCTTACCAAAGATTGTGATCAAGCATCAATGGAGGGACAGGCTAATTATCAGGGTTACGTTAAGAAGGGTGATTTTGCCCTTAGTGAATTTCTGGGTGGGAGACAGTTTTTCAATCAGGCGAATAACATGGGCGGTAACAATTATCAGAGTGGTAATCCGGTTTATCAGGGCAATCAGAAGGTATATCCGTACAGGCCGCCTGGGTTTAATAGCAGAAATCAGCAAGCACCACCTAGGAATTTCCAGCAGCCTGTGCCACCAGTTCAGCAGCCACAGAATAAGATGCCTCCTTTGGAGGAGTTGCTACGGGGTTTTATTATAAAAACGGATGAAAGTATCACTGCTTTGAGGCAAGATGGGGAATCTACAAAACAGCAAGTTAGAAATCAGCAGGCTTCGATTCAGAACTTGGAACGGGATGTAGGGCGTATTGCTCAATCTTTATCGGAGAGACCACCGGGTGCTCTCCCAGCTAATACGCAATCTAATCCCAACAACAAGATGCCGGCTAGGAATGAGCACGTGAATGCTATAACCACTCGAAGTGGTTTGGTTATTAATAAGGAGACTCCGAAGTCTTCTCCTATTATTTCTTCTAATGTTTTGCAGGTACCTATTAATGAGGAGCAAAAGGAGGAAGAGCCCGAGTTAGAAAAGTCGCCTGACGAAGAGAAAAAGGAAGATGATCCGCCGGAGATCATAACTAAATCACCGCCGTTGAAGGAATACAAAGAACCAATTCCTTACCCGAAAGCATTGAAAAAGGATAATCTCGCTAGTCAATATCAGAAATTTGCAAACATGATTAAACAGATTAGCGTGAACATGCCACTCGCGGAAGTACTCCAGGGGATGCCTAACTATGGGAAGTTTCTCAAAGATCTTATCTCCAAGAAAGGTAAGTACCATGAGGTATCCGCCGCATTCCTCCATAAGGAATGTTCGGCCATATTGAAAAAGAGTAAGATGCCTCCAAAATTGGGCGACCCGGGTAGTTTTCTTATTCCTTGCGCTATGGGTAATTCGGAAGTGTATGATGCACTTGCCGACTTAGGTGCTAGTTTTAACCTTATGCCATATTCGTTATATCTTAAACTTGGCTTAGGAGACTTGAAACCTACAAGAATGGGGATTCGCTTAGCGAACCACTCTTTTGATACCCCCATTGGAATAGCCGAGGACATATTGGTAAAGGTTGAGTCACTTGTATTCCCAGTTGATTTCGTGATCTTAGAGATGAGAGAGGACACTAAGGTGCCCATTATTCTAGGTCGACCATTCCTTAACACCGCGGATGCTATCATCCACGTTCAAAAAGAACAACTTAGCTTAGGTGTTGGGAATGAGAGGGTGATTTGTCACATTAATAAAGCCATGAGACACCCTATTTCAACCGATGATGAATGTTTTGCTATTGATGTTATTGACGATTGTGTTGAGCATGATTTTCATGAATTGTTAAGTGTAGACACGTCGTATGTAATCATGATGGGTGAAGTCAACGGTGACTTCGACCCGGAAGTTGAGTTGGAGGAATTACTTAAAGAGGAAGAGCTTAAAGAATCGGAATCATTTGAAACTATCCGGTTGAAAAATGAATTCTGTATCAAAACATCTCTCGAAGAACCGCCCACCTTGGATCTTAAGGAGCTTCCACCTCACATGGAATATGCTTATCTTCAAGGTACGTCCCAGTTTCCGGTTATTATTTCTTCGAAACTTACCGGCGACCAAAAGGGTCGGTTGGTTTCCGTTCTTAAATCCTATAAAAGGGCAATAGCTTGGAAAACCTTGGACATACCGGGCATCAATCCGGCCTTTTGTACTCATCGAATCCTAATGGAAGATGATTTTAAACCCATGGTACAAAGGCAACGTCGTCTAAACCCGAATATGAAAGAGGTCGTTAAAAAAGAGGTGGTTAAATTGCTCGATGCTGGGTTAATTTATCCCATCTCGGACAGCCCGTGGGTAAGCCCTGTTCAAGTTGTGCCCAAAAAGGGAGGCACGACTGTTGTTCTCAACGAGAAGGATTAACTTGTCCCTACTCGTACCATCACGGGATGGAGAGTTTGTATAGATTATCGTCGTTTGAACGACGCCACTAGGAAGGACCACTTCCCGCTTTCATTTATTGATCAAATGCTTAAGCATTTAGCGGGAAGGGAGTTCTATTGCTTCCTAGATGGATTTTCAGGCTACTTCCAAATCCCCATTGATCAGAAGGACCAAGATAAAACCACATTTACTTGTCCTTTCGGTACCTTTGCTTATCGGCGAATGCCATTCGGGCTATGCAATGCCCCGAGCACCTTTCAAAGGTGTATAGTCGCCATCTTTCATGACATGATCGAGGACTTCATGGAAGTTTTCATGGATGATTTTTCTGTCTTTGGAGACTCTTTCGATTCGTGTCTTGCTAACCTCGAAAAAGTGCTCAAAAGATGCGAGGAATCAAACCTTGTTCTTAACTGGGAAAAATGCCACTTCATGGTGAAGGAAGGCATTGTCTTAGGGCACAAAATCTCTCGTGCAGGTATTGAGGTTGATAAGGCCAAAATTGATGTTATTTCAGGCCTTCCCAAACCTACAAATGTTAAAGCCATTCGTAGTTTTCTTGGTCATGCCGGATTCTATAGATGGTTCATTAAGGACTTTTCTAAGATTGCCCGACCATTGACTAAACTCCTTGAGAAGGACGTTCCTTTTGACTTTAATATCGAATGTGAGAACGCTTTCAATTTCTTAAAAGAGAAGCTCACACACACTCCTATCATGGTATCCCCCGATTGCTCTCAACCTTTCGAGCTTATGTGTGATGCTAGTGATTTCACGCTAGGCGCGGTTTTAGGTCAACGCCACGTTAATCACTTTAAACCTATTTATTACGCGAGTAAGACACTTACGGGGGCTCAATTAAATTATACCACCACGGAAAAGGAGCTCCTTGCGGTCGTCTTTGCGTTTGATAAATTTAGGTCATATTTGGTGTTGTCTAAAACGGTCGTTTACACCGATCATTCGGCCCTTAAGTACTTGTTCTCTAAACAAGATGCTAAGCCTAGACTCATTCGTTGGATTCTTCTTCTCCAAGAATTTGACATTGAGATCAAGGATAAAAAGGTTGCCAAAAATTTAGCCGCGGATCATTTATCCCGTCTTGAAAATCCAAACCTAGAGGAACTCAATGAATCGGACATTCATGATACATTCCCCGATGAGTCCCTTATGGGTATCAAAATTGAATTCGAAACTCCTTGGTTCGCCGATATTGCTAATTATCTAGCCGCGGGCATTCTTTCCAAAGGTTTAACTTACCAACAAAAGAAGAAATTCTTTGCGGATATTAAGTTTTACTTTTGGGATGCCCCGCATCTTTTTCGAATTGGGGTGGATCAAGTGATTCGTCGTTGTGTTTATGGGAAAGAAGCTCAACAAATTCTAGAGCATTGTCACCAAGGACCCACTGGTGGGCATCTTGGAGCTAATTATACGGCTAAGAAAATCTTCGATTCGGGATTCTATTGGCCTACCATTTTCAAAGATGCTAGTGCCTTTATCAAAACTCGTGACGCTTGCCAAAGGGCGGGAAACATCTCCAAAATAGATGAGATGCCCCAAACGAGTATTCAAGTTTGTGAGATATTTGACATTTGGGGGATTGATTTCATGGGACCCTTTCCCGCATCCAATAAATGCAAATACATCCTTGTGGTGGTTGACTACGAGTCAAAGTGGGCCGAGGCCAAAGCTTTGCCTACTAATGATGCAAGAGTCGCCGTTGACTTCCTTAAAAATCTCTTTTCGCGTTTCGGGCTTCCAAAGGCCTTGATTAGTGATCGCGGTACGCACTTTTCAAATCAACTACTCGAGAAGGTGCTCAAGAAGTATGAAGTAACCCACCGTTTCTCCACGGCTTACCACCCTCAAACGAGTGGCCAAGTTGAGAATACTAACCGCACACTAAAACGCATTCTTGAAAGAACGGTGAAAAACAATCCTAAGATTTGGAACCGGAAGTTGAATGACGCGCTATGGGAATTTCGAACTGCATATAAAATGCCCATTGGTACCACACCATTCCATCTCGTTTATGGAAAAGCGTGTCATTTGCCGGTTGAAGTGGAGCATAAGGCGTATTGGGCACTTAAACATTGTAATACGGACCTTAAGGAAGCGGGAGAACATCGGTTTTTGAAAATTCATGAACTTGAGGAATTGCGAAACCATGCTTATGAGAATTCGCGTATTTATAAGGAGAAAACGAAGTTATGGCATGATGCGCATTTAAAGATGAGAAAAGAATTTGAACCGGGCGATAAAGTTTTGTTATTTCAATCTAAGTTCAAATTCTCCGCCGGAAAGCTTAGGTCACGATGGTCCGGTCCATTCGTGGTAAAGAAAGCTTTTCCGGCCGGACACGTGGAATTGTTAGATAATGAGGGTAGAAGCTTTAAGGTGAATGGTCATAGATTAAAATTGTATCACGAGGCATTCGATAACACCGAGAGGGAGGACCTCACTCTCTACCCGAAAGACACATGAGCATGGGGATGAGTCGAGAAAACGACTCGTTAAAAATTGATTTTGTAAAGTTTGTAATTGTTAGGTAATTTGTGTGTATTTTTGCTTTAATTGGTAAACCATGAAAAATCCAAAAACAATATAAAATCTGAAAAAAAAATGGTCACGAAACGCGACAGACACCCTCAAAACGCGATAGATTGATCAGTTTGGGACCCCATAAGTGTCGCCTTGGAAGCTTCCTGGTCGCGTTGGAATACGAATTGTCGCGAAACGCGACACCTTGTCGCGAAACGCGACACGTACCAGCAGATCAGGTTAAATACATTTTTTTCCAGCTTTTTCATCACCACCACTTAATTCTCTTTATCTATCTCGATTTTTCTGCTCTAAATACACCATAACCCATTAAATAAATCTTCAATTTACTCACGAATCTTCATCTAAACCACAATAACAACATGGCTAGGGTATGATCTAACATCTTATTGCTTGTTTTCATTTTTTTCTCATGCTTAATTTCAATCTTAACTAGGGTTTTTGTGAAAAACAAGTGTGGGGGTGTGTTTATGTGTTATAGTTCGATTTTTATTGGAGATTATGTATGCTTAACATGTTATTGCTTCGATTTTCATGCCTATTGTCCTATAATTTCATTCTTTGATTTCTAGGGTTCTTAGGTATGATTAATTGGGGGTTTTGGATTTGTGAGTTAAATTGATATGTTTTGATTGTTGTATGATTGTTAGTTGAGTATAAATACCATGAATTCATGTTTAAATTGTCTAGATTTTGATTTTGATTTCTAGGGTTCATGTGTAATTGGGGATTTTGACTTGGTTGACTGGGTTTGACTCAGTTTGACTTTTGGGATTGTGTTTATCATGTGTTGATGATATGTATGCTATGATTATATGTTTTGATTGTTGATTTATTTGGTTATAGTTACATATCTTGTTGAGAGGATGAAGTTATTGCATTGATGTATGTTGACTTGATTTGACGTACAAGTTTTGAAATTGCTTACATGCTTTTGTACTTATGAAAGTTGAGAAATTTGTTCTAAATGCATGATAGTTGTTTGAATTTTATATGATCTATGCTTTTGGCATGTTTTTAAGTGACCATTGACATTGTGTGCTGATGTTTTAGCAGAGTAGTATATAAAATAGCTTATATTTTTTTACAGAAAATACTATTAAATACGATACAATTTTACACAAGATATTTATTTATTTATAGAATGGATATACTTAAACCTTGCTACAACACTTATAGGCAGTGTACCTAATCGTACAGTAGTATAGTTTTTAGTAAGTCCGGTTCGTTCCACAGGGAATCTTTTTAAACAAAGCTTAATGCTATATTAGTTTACTTTTATAAAAATACAAATATATATATATATATAAGTAATATTATTATTATAAAGGGGGGTTTTTACCGTTTAATGACCGGTTTGTCGATTTTAAAACTTTAGTCGCAGTTAAAACCAAATGTAAAATATTAAAAATAAATACAAGACTTAAATTAAAGCATAAAGTAAATAACGATAATGAAATTGCGAATAATAAAAGTGCGATAAAATAAACTTGCGATAATTAAAAAGTATGATAATTAAAAGTGCAATTAAATACAATAAAAATAAATAAAAGTGCTATAATTAGAAGTGCAATTAAATATAAAATAAAGGAAATTAAATATGAAATAAAAGAATTATGCTTATTTAAACTTCCGTAATCATGATGTTTGACGTGTTGATTTTAGTTTTATGCCCATGGGTTAATTGTCCTTTGTCCTGGATTATTTAATATGTCCGTCTGGTTTTTGTCCATAACAGTCCATCAGTCATAAATATAAAGTGCGAGTATCCTCGTCAAATTATCCTTATACCCGAAGTTAAATTTTCCACTAATTGGGGACTTAAACTGTAACAAGATTTTAATACTTTGTTTAATAATTACACCAGGATGTCAACTGAGTGTAACCCAAGGTTTTAATATTTTGTTATCAATTATACCAAGTGTCCTTGTACATAATTTCACCCCTGTTTTAATTATTCTAGTGACTATTAATCCATTCCCGTGTCCGGTTAAATGAACGATTATTCGTACATATAAATACCCCGCCCATCGTGTCCGATTGAGTGTATATGGTAAATTATAGGAACGCCCAATTATAAATCATTATATTAACATTAACAAACTATCATTTAGTTAAACAAATATAAAGCCCATTAATAGCCCATAGTCTAATTTCCACAAGTGTCGTTCTTTTGTCCAAACCCCAATTATGGTACAAAGCCCAATTACCCAATTTTAGTAATTAGCCCAACATCATGATTACTTCGTTTTAAATAAGCATAATAATAACTTAGCTACGAGACATTAATGTAAAAAGGTTGAACATAACTTACAATGATTAAAAATAGCGTAGCGTTACACGGACAGAATTTCGACTTACACCCTTACAATATTCGCTAACATACCCTTATTATTAGAATTATAATTAAAATTAAAATTAAAATATAAATTATAAATATATATTTTACGTATATATGGAGAGAAGAGAAAGATAGATTAATTTTTTGGTGCACCAAAGCTCGATTTTTATAGGCATGTGGGCTGGAACTGGGGCTCATGCGATCGCATGGATTTATGCCTTCCAGGCCATGCGATCGCATGGCCAGCTAGGGAGTCTCATATTTGGTTGTTTTCTTCTGCCGACGGTTTTATAAATAATATAATATATTAAATAATTATAAGAATTATTTAAATATTATATTATATTTATGTGCATAGTTGACTTGTAATTTTTAGTCCATTGCGTCGAGCGTTGAGAGTTGACTCATGTCCCGGTTCCGGATTTTCGAACGTCCTTGCGTATAATTTAATATCTTGTACTTTGCGTTTTGAATCTTGTACTCTTGTAATTTCGAGATGTTTCTTATCAATAATTGGAACCTCTTTGATTGTATTTTGTACTTTTGAGCTTTTTGGTCGTTTGCGTCTTCAATTCGTCGAATCTGTCTTTTGTCTTCACCTTTTATTATTTAAACGAATATCACTTGTAAATAGAACAATTGCAACTAAAAGCTTGTCTTTCTTGAGGAATAATGCTATGAAATATATGTTCGTTTTTAGCATTATCAAATATTCCCACACTTGAGCGTTGCTTGTCCTCAAGCAATATCGTCTTGAAATACTAGAATCACTTCTTTATTCTTCACACTTTGTACATCAGTGATTTCTATACGGCGGTATAAACAATGATAGTAACGATAGAACCATGGTTAAAGGTGGGTGTGTCATCCACAGTTGCCTCGGGTTTAGGTCAACGACACTTGCAATCAAATAGCCGATTTACTTTCGGTTTCCAAAGCAAAGTGCACATTTGAAAGGCGGTTTACAGTCCCACATGACTATGAAAATGTAGATCCTTAAGGAAATTGGATCTTTATGAAAATATTTGATCTTTTGAAAATTCAATCTAGCTTTTACCCTAGATAAGTTTTCCGGAATAACCCTTCACCGGTGTTTGCAAAATATTTTTGTGGGTTTGGTAGGTTTCAGATTTGAAAATTTTAGCTCAAAACTTGTGGTTTTGTGTCACCCACTTGCTAACCTTGTATTTGGAAAGCAACACGTCCAGTTTACTTGTCCCGTATATTACCTTTCAATAAACTACCGTCCGGTTGTAAAGGAAAGCATTGAACAAGCAACTGTTAAGGCAATGTCCCCTGACATGCTTTTAATTATGGTCTATAACGTGTCGGATGCAATTACTATCCTTGGTAGGAGCAATAGTAAAGCTCACCCTTATGATTTTTCGGTCTGGCACAAGGTCCTGTCTTTGACCACTATGCAACCACCGTTCTTACGGTTGACACCCGATTTGGTTCAGGTGAACTAATGAATTCCAGGTGAATTCCTAGGATTTTACGTTCAATGGTAATGAACGCATTGAAAATGGGTTTTCAGAAAACAAATCGGTTTTAATTTGATCAAAATATTTTCTCGTTCAAGCTCGATTTTAGATATCATCGAATTCCATGAGTTTGTAATTCTCAATCTTTAAAGTCAATCTCAAGGATTGAGTAATATCAGTCTTAAAAGCTGATTTTTGATCTTTTAAGGAGATTATCCTTTCTGGAGATCTGATTCATTAGTCTTATCAAGCTAATTTGCACGGTGCCCCCCCATTGTACGAGATAAATCCTTCTCATGGTTAGGATAAATCTGACCACTTGGCGACCCTGTTTTATGCTGAGGTCCGTGGATTTCCTGCTGATTTTAGAGATGACTTTTCTAGATTTTTCGTCAACCTACAGCTGGTCTAGACGACAACTTCTTGACCTAAATCAAGAAGCGCGTTTTTTTTTGGAAGACTTTACTTCCTTTTAATGATGGAATTGATTCATCGTGTAGATCCATCTCTTCTTTTCTTTCATCGGGTAAAATGGTTTAGTTTAGTCCAAAGCAAAAGTATGTTCAGTTATTTGTTACAGATACATGTGACATATGTTTAAGATAACTTGGTAAATTTTCCCACACTTGGCTTTTATTTTCCTTTTTATCGTCCTCTATTCCATTTTAAATGAATTTCAACATTTTGGTTTGTTTCTCAATTTATGTCCTTTCCGAGGTTACAATAATTTCGGTGTTAACACCTAGTTTTATCGTTCATAAATATGTATAAACATGATTTTGAGTTCATTTAATTGAAAATTTTGAAAAATTTTACTAGAATTGGGTAGTCAGTATATAAGACTAGGGCTGTTCTTTATTATCAGAGAGCACTAGATTCTAATACAACTACTACGTTACTAGTATTTTTAATGGTAACCAAGTGTATAAAGATAAAAATTTTAAAAATCCGAAAGAATTTAACCCCTTCCCACACTTTAGATCTTGCAATGCCCTCATTTGCAAGAAATCAGTACAATTTAAATTATTGAGGGTGATTAGCGTAGAAATGATTAAATTTTACCAAAGTTTCCAAATATATTGGCGTTTGTTTGCTGAATGATAAATGGTGCATAGCATTTGTTCATTTCGTCTGTTGTTACATCACATTTATTTGTCATCTTGTCGTCAAAATTAGTAGCTTTTGCTGAACTTAATGCCAGTCTTTGAAAATGCGCTGTTTTACCCTGTTTTGAACAATCGACAATATACATACATACAAATATAATCATGCATGGCAATTTGAAATGGGACTTAATATCCCACTTTCAAATTCTAAATATGAAATATTAGTACACAATAATAATAAAATAATAAAAATTACACAAATATATCCAATAACATAAGTTTAAACATGAAAAAGTCAAAAGATAAAAACATAAAAATCATAAAAATAACCAAATGGAACTAAATCAGTCTGGATAGGGGTTCCAGTTCATCTCATCGGGTGGGTTCCATTGTTGGTTATAGGTGTTCTGATAGGCTTGGTCATAGTCATACCGGTTAAAGGGTGGTCGGATATCGGGGCTATGTGGCGGAAAATGAGCAGGTCGAGTAGGTACATAGTTATTTGGTACCTGATATGATAGCTGGCTCATGATTTGGTGCTGATGAACTAACCAGCTATCGTGTTGGCGTCACCTATAATCCTCGTATACTCGTTCGGAGTTCCACTGCTCATACATACTATGTCTGGCCGCGTTCGTCATTGCTTCCTCATCTATACGAACGTGGACGTCAAGAATAGTATCTCGAAAGACATCCCTAATGTCTTCCGCCTCCTCCATTTCCTCGTCTGAGCCTCTCTCTACCTGAGGATGAGATCCCTCATAGGGTACTGCCTGGTTACGTCTACTTTTCAATACCTTAGCACCCACATAAACTTTCAATCCTAAGGGCTCAACCTGTTCTCTACAAATCTGTAATGGACCCCCTTGGTTCCTATCAACACCTAAATACTCTCCAATGAGAGTAACAAAAATACCTCATCCTATTATACTCCCGTCCTGCATTCCCTCTACCATTTTAGATAAATAAAAAGCAACACAGTAAGGGATATTGACAAAGCTTCTAGGATCCCGAATACACTTTAGGTAGAATAAATCATATAAGGTAATTTTTTCTTTATTATGACCTCTTTGTGTAATCGAGTTAGCCAAAAATCTATGAATAATACGAAGCTCGGCTCTGTCAATATGTGTATAGGAGTGTCCTCCTGCTCGTGTAAAAACATCAAAATGTGACATACGCCTCCAAATGGCGTCAGCGTCAAAGTTACTATCTACCCGTTCACCATAATGAATCAAGTTTGTACAATCGGGTAATAGCAACTCACCAGGAGTATATATCTGTAAGGCCCTGGCCATGTCCAGCGTGGACATTCTGTACATCCTACCGCCAAGGATAAACCTAAGAAATCTTCTATCATCTATCCTAACTATATTTGTATCAAGTGATACAGTACTCATCAACTCAACACACCATTCCTTATATACAGGTCTACGAATGGTGAAAAGACGTTCCCAATCTGTAAAAAAAGAACTGCCATACCTTTGAACTAAAAGCTGTCTAACACGGTCAGCTAGATGGACCATTTCCAAAGGGGCCCAATCAATTATCCTTGGCACCTCTACATTTTTTGTTACCAATTTGAATTTGTTCCTTTGATATGTCTCGTAATCTCTCCATCTTCTATCAAATCTCAGATTAGGATGTAGAGTGTGCTCAGGAATCGTTGAGAATTCTACTGGCGGCCTCATTGGGAATACTATGAATTCATCAACAAACTGTACTGGATCATAATAAGGTATGTGCTGATCAGGCTGTTGTTGTTCCTGTTGTGGTTCTTGTTCGTGTTGCATTTCTGGTTCTGGTTCTGGTGCTGGTTCTGGTGCTGGTGCTGGTCGTCTAGATGATGATGCTCCTGAACCTCCAGTATCGGCTCTCTGTAAAACACATTAAACACAAAAATTGTGCATCCAAATATGCATTAGTGTTAGCAAAATAACAACTTAAAACAATCACTATAACATGTTAAATCAAAATTAAACTTATACACATTTTCACAATTTTTCACAATTCTACACTTTTTAAATAAGCACATATGAAAATGTATACAAAATTCATAAGCATTTAACTCAAATAACATGTCAAAATATTCATTATTAATAATTAAACAAGTCTCAAATGGCAAATATATCAAATTAATCAAGTTCATGAATTTTGGACTTAAAAATTCCACTTTAATCTCCAAAAATCATGTTTAGGATCATTGTTTGGATCATTTAACTATCTAAACATGTTACACTACTCAATTTAGCAATAATTCATGACAAAAATTGGCCATAACCTGTTTATATCAAAAAGCCCCAAATTGCTCAAGAACACAAACCCTAGATTTCTAAAAATTTTGAAGTTTTTGGCTTCAAATCATGTTAAATAGCATCAATCTAGGTTATACATGCATAAAATACTAACAATTTAACACTAATTACACTAGAAATTAACAAAATTGCATTAGGTAAAAAATTGGTAATTATCACAAAAACTAGGAATTTATAGAGTTTAGGGGTGTAATTTTTACCAATTTGCTGAAGAATGGGAATCTAGGCATGATTAGAGCAAGAAAAATGACGAATTATGGTGGAAAAATGGCGAAAATTGGTGAATTTTTCGAGTTGGTTCGTGAATGTGTGTGTGTTGTGGTGAAGAGCAGAACCGCTGCTGTATTTGTTTCTGACCTGCATTTGGTCCCCATGCGATCGCATGGGTTCCAAGTGCAAACCCCATGCGATCGCATGGGGTGCCGGCTACAGTGTTTTCAGCTTTTTTTTTTTTTTTTTTTTTTTTTTTTATAAAACCTTATGCTTTATAAAACTTATAATTAATTAAATTTTAAAAATTTTGTTTTTCTTTAGGAGCGAGGGCGTTTCGGATCGTTGTCCTAGTCTGTCCCTCGACAAAATTTTAAAATTTGTCAAATCAAAGCGCGGTTTTTTTTTTTAAAGTAAAGATTTTTGGGTTTTTTAATGTTTTTGGCATACTTTAATTCAATAAGATTAAAAATAATGATAATAAAAGTTCTCGTCCCTTCCTCGAGTAAAGCAATTTCGGTTCAAAGACCTAGTCTTCAACTTACGAAGAATTTTAAAAATCCTATTTTTAACTTAATGAGATAAAGTAAATTTTTGTTTTTAAATTCACACAACTTAAATATAAAATTCAAAATTAATATTAAAAATTCACACCAAACTTAAAATTTGAAATGCATAAAATTAAAAATTCATATTTTAAAAATTAAAAATTCACACCAAACTTAATTTAAAAATTCAAATATTTACAATTTTAAAAATATTGTTTTTACAAAGTTTACAATATTAATTTAAGATTTAAATATTAATTTTAAAAACATGGTAAAAATAAAATTAAAAATCTTTTTGGCTTTTTATCCCACTTTAATCAATCAAATATTATCAAAAATATGCGCCCCTCTTTTCGGTAAAGTAATTTCGGTTCCAAGACCTAATTTAACTCATGGCGAATTTTTGAAATATTTTAGGTTGATTGATTAAAGATATTTATACCTTAAGAATAAACGTTAAATTTCGCAGTGATGTAATAAATTTTTGAATGATATCAATAATTTCGGTCGCCAAACCTAATTTTATTCAATACCAATTTAATACTTTATAGCGAACAAATTAGCGTTTATTATCAAAAGGTTAAAAATAAAAAAAATAAAATAAAAACTGTACAAACATACCTGTGAAATAGATTTCTTAGTTATATGATCTATCCCATTCATAAGATAGTCGGTTTAATTGGTTTTCCATAGCTACATAGGCGTAACCTCGAGCATTCAGTGTCTTTTCTTCTAAACATATGAACGGTCCGTCTCTGCATAAAGTAACAAATTCGGTGTTTGAATAGGTTTGATTATTTGAACATTTACCTCCATGTGACCATTTTCCGCATTTGTGACATCTTTCTAGGTGTCGTGCTCTTCTTTTCGCTGCGAATTTTGATTTTCCTTTACCAAATTGTAACTTATTATCTTCGCATCTAGATTCTTTTCTAACTCCGTCCATTCTTTCTCTGATTACTGAAACTAATTCACTCGGTAGTATGTCATTATTACGTTTAGTGATCAAAGCGTGTAGCATTAGACCATGGTTTAGTTCACAGGCAGTCTTCATTTCCTAAAAACCTAAAAAAGAAATAAAAATTCAGAATGGGGGGAGAAGACTAGTTCTTTAGGGTCTGCTAGGGAAAGACCATTCGGGTTCCATTTTCGAGAACTACACGAAAACAGACAATCTAACTCTAACAGAAATACATATTATCCTTTAAAGACTTGATTCTCCCCACACTTAGTTAGCCGTGGTGTCGAAATTGTGATTAACTTCGTTGTCGACTTCCATCGGACCATGTATGTAATGTTTAACTATGTGACCATTAACTTTAAATTCAATCCCATTTGAATTTATTAATTCTATCGTTCCGTATGGGAAAACTCTTTTGACTATGAATGGTCCAGACCATCTTGATTTCAATTTTCCAGGAAATAGCTTGAATCGTGAATTGAAAAGAAGAACTCTGTCTCCTTTTTTAAATTCTTTTGAACTTCTGATTCTTTTATCATGCCATTTCTTCGTTCTTTCTTTATAGATTAACGAATTTTCGTATGCTTCATGTCTTAATTCTTCTAATTCATTTAGTTGACTTAATCGTAGACGTCCAGCTTCATGTAAATCAAGATTACATGTTTTCAAAGCCCAAAATGCTTTGTGTTCAATTTCTACTGGAAGATGACATGCTTTTCCATAAACAAGTCTAAAAGGTGTGGTTCCAATTGGAGTTTTGTAGGCTGTTCTAAAAGCCCAGAGTGCATCCTCCAATTTAATGGACCATTCCTTTGGATTTGATCCTACGGTTTTCTCTAGAATACGTTTTAAAGCTCGGTTGGTATTTTCAACTTGTCCACTTGTTTGTGGATGATATGCGGTGGAGATTTTATGAGTTACTCCATATCTTTTAAGAACTTTCTCAAGTTGATTATTACAGAAATGAGTACCCCGATCACTTATCAAAGCTTTCGGTGTTCCAAACCTTGCAAAAAGACGTTTTAAAAAGTTGACTACAACTCGTGCATCGTTAGTTGGGAGAGCTTGTGCTTCCGCCCATTTAGATACATAATCAATGGCTACGAGTATATATAGATTATTATGAGATTTTGGAAATGGACCCATAAAGTCAATACCCCAAATGTCAAATACTTCATATACTTGGATGACATTTTGTGGCATTTCATCACGTTGACTTATTTTTCCGGCTCTTTGACAAGCATCACAGGATTTGCAAAGAAGGTGTGCGTCTTTGTAAATTGTAGGCCAATAGAATCCAGCATCATAAACTTTTCTTGCTGTTAGTTGAGGCCCATAATGACCTCCTGTTGGTCCTGTGTGACAATGGTTTAAAATTTTACTAGCTTCATCTCCAAATACACATCGGCGTATTATTCCATCGGGACAACTTTTAAACAAATGTGGATCTTCCCAAAAATAGTGTTTTATATCACTGAAGAATTTCTTTCGTTTTTGGTACGATAATCCTTTTTCAAGGAATCCACAAACTAAGTAGTTTGCATAGTCTGCAAACCATGGGATTTCTTTATAATCTATCTTCAATAGATATTCATCAGGAAAGTTGTCTTGTATGGCCGATTCATTTAGAACTTCTAATTCGGGATTTTCAAGACGAGAAAGATGATCAGCGGCGAGATTTTCTGCTCCTCTTTTATCTCGGATTTCAATATCAAACTCTTGTAAGAGTAAGATCCAACGGATTAATCTTGGTTTAGCATCTTGTTTTGAAAATAGGTATCTAAGAGCAGAATGGTCGGTATAGACCACCGTTTTTGCTAGAACGAGATATGATCGAAATTTGTCAAAAGCAAAGACAATAGTAAGGAGTTCTTTTTCAGTAGTTGTATAGTTTGTTTGTGCTCCTTGTAACGTCTTACTAGCATAATATATAGGTTGAAATCGTTTTTCAATCCTTTGTCCTAAAACGGATCCCATTGCAAAATCACTTGCATCGTACATTAGTTCAAATGGTAGATTCCAATTTGGTGTTATCATGATCAGCGCATTAGTGAGTTTCTCTTTAAGAATATTAAAAGATTTGATACACTCATCTGAAAAGATGAATGGCACATCCTTTTCTAGGAGTTTATTCATAGGAGTGGCAATTTTAGAAAAATCTTTTATGAAACGTCGGTAAAAACCGGCATGCCCTAGAAAACTCCTAACTCCTCTAAAATTGGTGGGATGTGGAAGTTTAGCAATTACATCTACTTTAGCTCTATCCACTTCAATTCCTTCTTTTGAAATTTTATGACCAAGAACGATGCCTTCTTTAACCATGAAATGGCATTTTTCCCAATTAAGTACTAGATTTGATCGTTCGCATCTAATAAGCATTCATTCCAGATTAACTAGACATGATTCAAATGTATCACCGAAGACTGAAAAGTCATCCATGAAAACTTCCATGCATTCTTCTATCATGTCGTGAAAAATCGCCATCATACACCTTTGAAAGGTTGCAGGGGCGTTACAAAGTCCAAATGGCATGCGTTTGTAAGCAAAAGTACCATATGGGCACGTGAATGTGGTTTTCTCTTGGTCTTCGGGTGCTATTGGAATTTGAAAATATCCGGAAAATCCATCTAGAAAACAATAGTAACTATTTCCGGCTAATCTTTCCAACATTTGATCTATAAAAGGTAAGGGAAAGTGATCTTTTCTGGTGGCGTCATTTAATTTTCTATAATCAATACACACACGCCATCCTGTTACAGTCCTAGTAGGAATAAGCTCATTTTTCTCATTTGTAATGACAGTCATGCCACCCTTCTTAGGCACGCATTGAACTGGGCTTACCCATGGACTATCAGAAATTGGATAGACCTGCGTCTAGCAGCTTAATAATCTCTTTCTTAACTACATCTTGCATATTAGGATTTAGTCTTCGTTGACGTTGCACATACGTTTTATGACCTTCTTCCATAAGGATTTTATGTGTGCAATACGAAGGACTTATTCCTTTAATATCATGAATCTTCCATGCAATGGCTGGTTTATGAGCTTTCAACACAGAAATGAGTTGTGATTTCTCATTTTCAGTAAGAGAAGACGATATTATTACAGGTAATTCAGATTCACCATGTAAATAAGCGTATTCCAAATGGTTTGGAAGTGGCTTTAACTCTAATTTCGGAGGTTCTTCTATCGATGATTTGTATCGATATCTGTCTTCTTCTTTTAGCATTTGAATTTCTTCTGTTGTTGGTTCATATCCATTAGCTATAAGTGTAGCTAACATTTCAGCTTCATCAATTGGTTCATTACCTTCTCCTAAAGAACATTCTCCTGTTCCTTGTAATTCTGGAAATTCTTCTAATAATTCTGCATGTGCATCTATAGTTTGAATATAATAACATGTATCATCTGCAGATTGTGGTTGTTGCATTGCTCTATCAACTGAAAAGGTAACACTCTCATCCTCTATACTTAGGGTCAATTTCTTACCGAACACGTCTATCATTGCTTTAGCCGTGTTTAAGAATGGTCTTCCTAATATGAGAGGAACTTGAGAATCTTCTTCCATGTCCAAAACAACAAAATCTACTGGAAATACTAAAGTACCAACTTTAACTAGCATGTTCTCCATTATCCCTCTAGGATATTTTATTGATCTATCGGCTAGTTGTATGCTTATTCTGGTTGGTTTCAATTCTCCAAGGTCTAGTTTAGCGTATAGTGAATACGGCATTAGATTTATACTAGCACCTAAGTCTGCCAATGCTTCTATTGAACTAAGACTACCCAGAAAACATGGAATTGTGAAACTTCCTGGATCAGATAGTTTTTCTGGTATCTTATTCAACAGCACTGCTGAACAATTAGCATTCATAGTAACAGCCGAGAGTTCTTCCATTTTCTTTCTATTTGAAATTAGATCTTTCAAGAATTTAGCATATCTAGGCATTCCTGAAATCACATCAATGAAAGGAAGATTTACATTTATCTGTTTAAACATATCCAAAAATTTGGATTGCTCGGCTTCAAGTTTCTCTTTCTTCATTTTACTCGGGTAAGGAAGTAGTGGTTGGTATGGTTTAACATAAGGTTTATCCTTAACTGTGTTATCTTCATTAACCTTTTCAACTACCGGTTCTTTTTCCTTATCTTGATCAGGTTGTGGTTCTTGTGGAGTAGGAATAGTTTCATCAGAAGTTACAGGTATTTCCGGTGGTTTAAGTGTTGTACCACTTCTTGTGGTAATGGCTTTAGCTGTTTCATTCCGGGGGTTAGCATTTGTATCACTAGGTAGACTTCCCGGTTTTCTTTCACCTATTAACCTTGCTAGGTTACTTACTTCTTGTTCCAGATTTTGAATAGAAGCTTGTTGATTTCTAAATGCTTGAGCATTTTGTTCATTAGTTTGTTTCTGAGATGTGAAAAACTGCGTTTGAGTTTCAACTAGCTTCGTCATCATATCTTCTAAATTCGGCTTTTTATCATCGGTTTGTTGTGGTGGTTTGTTTTGAAAATTAGGTCTTTGCTGATTGTAAGTATTATTGGATACTTGTTGATTGCTAGGACCTTGTTGGTTGTTGTATGGAATATTTCGGTTATAATTCTGGTTTTGATTGTAAATCGGTCTTGGCGGTTGATAATTATTCTGATAATTATTTCCAGGCCTTTGGTTTATGTATGAAATATTCTCTCTTTGTTCCATTGTTAATTCAATACTGAGATAATCTTTTGTCAAATGTGGTCCTCCACACTGCTCACAACTAATTCGTATTGAGTGAATATCTTTAGTCATCTTTTCCATTCGTCTCTCCACAACATCTATCTTTGCGGAAATGGAATCTAAGTCATGGCTAGAATCGGCTCTAGCTGCTTTAGATGATCTAATGATATCTTTTTCTTGGTGCCACTCATGTGAGTGAGAAGCAGTGTTATCAATAATTTTGTAAGCATCAGTTTCGGTTTTTTTCATAATAGAACCACCAGCTGCTATATCTATGTCTTTTCTTGTAGTGATGTCGCATCCTTGGTAGAATATTTGTACTATTTGACAGGTGTCTAAACCATGTTGCGGACATCCTCTTAACAACTTTCCATATCTTGTCCACGCCTCATATAGAGTTTCATTTGGTTTCTGTGTAAACGTAACAATTTCTGCTTGAAGTCTTACGGCTTTAGATGCAGGAAAGAATTGTTTAAGAAATTTGTCAACTAAAACGTCCCATGTATCAATCGCCCCTTCAGGTAATGATTCCAACCAATCTTTGGCTTCTCCCTTTAAAGTCCAGGGAAATACCATGAGATATATCTGTTCATCCTCTACTTCTCGGATTTTAAATAGTGTGCAGATCCTATTAAAGGTACGTAGATGTTCATTTGGATCTTCCTTCGGCGCACCACTAAATTGGCATTGATTAGTCACCATGTGTAGAATTTGTCCTTTGATTTCATAATCTGGCGCATTAATGTCTGGATGAGTTATTGTGTGACCTTGGCCAGTGCGTTTAGCTCTCATTCGGTCTTCCATACTTAAAGGTTCCAGATTCTCCATAATTGAATTTGTTGAATCGGAATCACTAGAGGATTCTGATTTAATGGTTCGTTCCTCAACAATCTCTGTTTGAATGATTGGTGGTTTCGGGGGAAAGTTTAGTGGTTCAGGATCTACGAACCGTTCCTGAATATTCTCCGGATTCTCAATTGTGAGGTCGGGTTCAAAAAATGGATTATTGGAAATTTGAACTGAAGTACTTGGTCGACTGGATGACGATTCTAAAGAGAAATCAACGGCGGTAATATTTGCTAAATGTCTTGATCTAGTTACAGGTGGTGAACGTACAAAAGGTGGTGAACGTCTTGCTCGGTGCATTCACTGAATATCCTATTAGTTTTTAAAAGGAAAGAAAAATTATAATAAGTTATCCAATCAATAGACTTTTCTGATTTTGCCCACGTTTCGAATAGCCAAAAGATGCAGCAGAGGGGCAGGATTCGTTTGGTCTCAATATAATTGAGGACTGTTTGGCTCCAATAACCCGGTCCACGTACAAATCCAACTATTACTACGAACCAGAAAATTTTGATGTCTATCAATTTAACCACTTAAAATAAATTTTCGTAATTTTAAGAAATTTAGATAAGAAGTAGAATAAAAATCTATGTCCTAAAACTAGAATAGCGAGAAATAAGAAAGAAAAAGAGTTCGTTGAAAAAGATCGGAAAAGAAAAATGGTTGAAAAATAAAAGGTGACGGAAAAATTAAAGAAACTTATAAAACTTAAAAGTACTTTGACTAACCTAACCTTATTACTACAACTAACTTAAAATTATAATCGCAAATTGAAATTACTAATTGGAATGATAATTGATACATAGTAAAAGGTGTCTAAAAATATTAAAGCTTACAGGAAAAACTAAATCCCAAATGGAATTAACTTAAAAAGAAACTAAAACTTAAAAAGGCGTCGCAAAATTCTAAAGCACTTAAATCTTAGTCTAAAGAAAAAGCACTTAAGGAATTCTACGGCAAAGTCTAAAAATCTAGAAGTAAAAATAATTATGGCAAAAACTATAAATTAAAACTAAATATGAGCGAAAAATAAAAATATTACGCTAAAACGATTAAAAAGGGACAAAATATAAAAATATATAAAAAGTTGTAAAAAGTACAATTTTTATAAACATATTATTTTTATATTATTTATTTTATAAAATTATTAATTTTACAAATTAAATAAACTAATTAAACTAAAAATACAAATTAATAATAAAAACTAAATTAATACATATTATATATAACCCTAATTAGGGTTTAAATATAATAATTATTATTATTATCCGTAATTAATGCAGTTGCAGTCTGGCGTGTCAGATGGGCTCATGTGATCGCATGAGTCCTCAGTTGCCCAGCCATGCGATCGCATGGGCTAGGGTTTCGGGCCACAGAGTGGGCTGCTACAGTGTTCGGGCCGTATTAATTATTTTTTTTCTTTTTTTCTGTTTTTGCTGTAAAATATAAAATATATTTATAAATTAAATAAAACTTAAATTTTTACAAACTAAAAAAAAAATAGAAATAAAGAAACTTTATAAAACTTAAATATTTACCAAACTCTAAAAAAATATTTATATTTTTGTTTTTCTTTTTATATTTTCGAATATTTAAAACGTATTTTTATAAAAACGAATTTTAATAAAAGTAAACTAAAAATCTTTTTTTTTTTATATATTAGCGTTGCACTTCCGGCTTTTAAGCTAGAATGATGTTCCCCGGCAGCGGCGCCAAAAATACTTGATGTTTTAGCAGAGTAGTATATAAAATAGCTTATATTTTTACAGAAAATACTATTAAATACGATACAATTTTACACAAGATATTTATTTATTTATAGAATGGATATACTTAAACCTTACTACAACACTTATAGGCAGTGTACCTAATCGTACAGTAGTGTAGTTTTTAGTAAGTCCGGTTCGTTCCACAGGGAATCTTTTTAAACAAAGCTTAACGCTATATTAGTTTACTTTTATAAAAATACAAATATATATATATATATAAGTAATATTATTATTATAAAGGGGGGTTTTTACCGTTTAATGACCGGTTTGTAGATTTTAAAACTTTAGTCGCAGTTAAAACCAAATGTAAAATATTAAAAATAAATACAAGACTTAAATTAAAGCATAAAGTAAATAACGATAATGAAATTGCGAATAATAAAAGTGCGATAAAATAAACTTGCGATAATTAAAAAGTATGATAATTAAAAGTGCAATTAAATACAATAAAAATAAATAAAAGTGCTATAATTAGAAGTGCAATTAAATATAAAATAAAGGAAATTAAATATGAAATAAAAGAATTATGCTTATTTAAACTTCCGTAATCATGATGTT